>NW_026893009.1:0-372605 GCF_033815535.1 Pezoporus flaviventris
TCCCCATTCCCCGCGCGGTGGCGGGAGGAGCCGGGCGGCATTTGCATACCGCGCGCGCCCCCCTCTCCCTCCCTCCCTCTTTCACTCCCCGCGCTGTAGCGGGCGGAGCCGAGCGGCATTTGCATATCGCGCGCGCCCCCCTCCTCTCTCCCCCCTTTTCTTTCTCCCGCCCCGGAACCATCTGGGGAGGGAGTGGAGGAATTGTTGGGATAAGGCAGGAAAAGGGGGGGGGAAAAACCGGGATATGGGGGGGGGGAAGAGAGAGGAGGGAAAGTTGGGATCGGTGGCGGGAGAATGTACTGCGCGTATCCGGTGGCGGGCATGGGCGCCAAGGCCTGGTTGTACTGCTGCAACGGGAAAGCGGTAAGCGGGAGACCGGGAAAAGTGGTGCGGAGCTTTCCGGATGCGTTGGGAAAGAACGGGAAAAGAAACGGGAATGGGGGGGAAAGATGGGAAAATCCCAACTTTTGGGGGTTTCCGTGCCCGGTTTTCCCAGTGGGAATACGCGGGAAAGGAGGGGGAAGTCGCGGGTTTTTCGCTGCTTCTAGCGGGAACACGGGGGAAAGAGGGGAAAATCCCGGTTTTCCTAGCGGGAACAAGGGGGAAAGAGGGGAAAATCCCGGTTTTCCTAGCGGGAACACGGGGGAAAGAGGGAAAAATCCCGGTTTTCCTAGCGGGAACACGGCGAAAAGAGGGAAAAATCCCGGTTTTCCTAGCGGGAACAAGGGGGAAAGAGGGAAAAATCCCGGTTTTCCTAGCGGGAACACGGCGAAAAGAGGGGAAAATCCCGGTTTTCCTAGCGGGAACACGGGGGAAAGAGGGGAAAGTCGCGGCTCCCGCTTTTCTATCCCGGTTTTCCTAGCGGGAACACGGCCAAAAGAAGGGAAAACCGCGGCTCCCGCTTTTCCATCCCGGTTTTTTCCATCGGGAACACAGCAAAAACAAGGGAAAAATCCCGGTTTCCGCCGCTTCTATCCCGGTTTTTCCACCGGGAACAGGGGAAAAGAGGGAAAAATCCCGGTTTTCCTAGCGGGAACACGGCGAAAAGAGGGGAAAATCCCGGTTTTCCTAGCGGGACCACGGGGGAAAGAGGGGAAAATCCCGGTTTTCCGCCGCTTCTATCCCGGTTTTTCCACCGGGAACACAGCGAAAAGAAGGGGAAAGTCGCGGCTCCCGCTTTTCCATCCCGGTTTTTCCACCGGGAACACGGGGAAAAGAGGGAAAAATCCCGGCTCCCGCTTTTCCATCCCGGTTTTTCCACCGGGAACACGGCAAAAAGAGGGAAAACCCGCGGGTTTCTCCGCTTCTATCCCGGTTTTCCTAGCGGGAACACGGCGAAAAGAAGGGAAAATCCCGACTCCCGCTGCTCCTATCCCGGTTTTCCTAGCGGGAACAGGGGAAAAGAAGGGAAAAATCCCGGTTTTCCTAGCGGGCCCGCGGCAAAAAGAAGGGAAAAATCCCTTCTCCCGCTTTTCCATCCCGCTTTTTCCACCGGGAACACAGCAAAAAGAAGGGAAAAATCCCGGCTCCCGCTTTTCCATCCCGGTTTTTCCAGCGGGACCACGGGAAAAGCAGTGGGAATTCGGGCATGAGCCCAACAGAAGGGGTCTGGTCGCCATCTGGAGCCGGAGGGATGCTGCTTATCCCTCCCCTCCTCCCTTTTCCCGAGGATTTTCCCTCTTCTTTTCCCACTTTTCCAACGGGAAAAAGTGGGAATTTCACCCGTTGGAAAACGAAAAAGGGATCCAAAGAAGGGGAAAGAAAAGCAGGAAGCGAACGGCTCCGGGTGCCCTCAATTCCCCCCCCTCCGAATCCCGCTTTTCCAGCATGGAAAAGGGGATTATCCCGTTGGGAAAAGGTGGTTAAAAAGTGGGAATTCCGTTGGGAAAAGCTTTTCCCGCTGGGATCCGTGCCTTGTCCCTGATCGAGGGCGCTCTTCCCGACCATGGGAATGCCGGTGGAGGGGGGGGGGGGAACTTCCCAACGCTTGGAATAACTTGGGAGTGCCTTGGAAAAGAAGGGGGGGGGAAAGCGGGATGGGAAAATCCTTGGATTTCCAATGGGAAAAGAAGGGGGGGAAAGCGGGATGGGAAAATCCTTGGATTTCCAATGGGAAAAGAAGGGGGGGAAAAGCGGGATGGGAAAATCCTTGGATTTCCAATGGGAAAAGAAGGGGGGGGAAACGGGATGGGAAAATCCTTGGATTTCCAATGGGAAAAGAAGGGGGGGAAACGGGATGGGAAAATCCTTGGATTTCCAATGGGAAAAGAAGGGGGAAAAAGTGGGATTGGAGCTGGAATTCCGCCCCCCCCCCCCCCTTCCCATCCCGTTTAATCCCGTTTGTGCTTGCTTTGCAAGGCCGGAGATCCATAGGGATCCATTGGGAATGCCGAGCCCGCGACGCAGGCCATCCCAACGCATCCCCCCCCCCCCCAATTCCCATTGGGAACGATGGGAATACCGTGCTTCCTTAAGGCGGGAATGCCGGGATGAGGACGGGACCCAGAATTCCTGCCTTTTCCAAGGCAATTCCTGCCTCCCGGAGCCGGCATTGTGCTGCTTTGTGCGGCTCTTGGGGCCGTGCCAGGTGGGAATGGGCTCGGAATTCCTCCTTTTTCCCGCATGGAAAAACGGGATTTTTCCTCCCCTTTTTTTAGGGAAAAAAAAAAAAAGCCGGAATTCCGACACCGTTTTCCCTATTTTTCCCCCCCCCCCTTCTCCTGTTGGTTTGGCCCCGCTTCCAAGGCAATTCCCGCTTGGAACAAAGGGAAAGGCAAGGAAAACACCCCCCCCCCCCCCATATTCCCGATGCTCCCTGAATCCCAAATTTCCTATGGGAAAAGGGTGGGAGCGGCACTATATATAGGGCTGTATCTATAGGGTCTCTATAGGGTGCCATATGGGTGCTATATAGGGCTGTATCTATAGGGTCTCTATAGGGTGCCATAGAGGTGGTATATAGGGCTGTATCTATAGGGTCTCTATAGGGTGCCATATGGGTGCTATATAGGGCTGTATCTATAGGGTCTCTATAGGGTGCCATAGAGGTGGTATATAGGGCTGTATCTATAGGGTCTCTATAGGGTGCCATAGAGGTGGTATATAGGGCTGTATCTATAGGGTCTCTATAGGGTGCCATAGAGGTGGTATATAGGGCTGTATCTATAGGGTCTCTATAGGGTGCCATAGAGGTGGTATATAGGGCTGTGTCTATAGGGTGTATATAGGGTGCCATAGAGGTGGTATATAGGGCTGTATCTATAGGGTCTCTATAGGGTGCCATAGAGGTGGTATATAGGGCTGTATCTATAGGGTCTCTATAGGGTGCCATAGAGGTGGTATATAGGGCTGTATCTATAGGGTCCCTATAGGGTGCCATATGGGTGGTATATAGGGCTGTATCTATAGGGTCCCTATAGGGTGCCATATGGGTGGTATATAGGGCTGTATCTATGGGGTGGATATAGGGTGCCATAGAGGTGGTATATAGGGCTGTATCTATGGGGTGGATATAGGGTGCCATAGAGGTGGTATATAGGGCTGTATCTATGGGGTGTATATAGGGTGCCATAGAGGTGGTATATAGGGCTGTATCTATAGGGTCTCTATAGGGTGCCATAGAGGTGCTATATAGGGCTGTATCTATAGGGTCTCTATAGGGTGCCATATGGGTGGTATATAGGGCTGTATCTATGGGGTGTATATAGGGTGCCATAGAGGTGCTATATAGGGCTGTATCTATAGGGTCTCTATAGGGTGCCATATGGGTGGTATATAGGGCTGTATCTATAGGGTCTCTATAGGGTGCCATAGAGGTGGTATATAGGGCTGTATCTATGGGGTCCCTATAGGGTGCCATAGAGGTGGTATATAGGGCTGTATCTATAGGGTCTCTATAGGGTGCCATAGAGGTGGTATATAGGGCTGTATCTATAGGGTCTCTATAGGGTGCCATAGAGGTGCTATATAGGGCTGTATCTATGGGGTGTATATAGGGTGCCATAGAGGTGGTATATAGGGCTGTATCTATGGGGTCTCTATAGGGTGCCATAGAGGTGGTATATAGGGCTGTGTCTATAGGGTGTATATAGGGTGCCATAGAGGTGGTATATAGGGCTGTATCTATAGGGTCTCTATAGGGTGCCATAGAGGTGGTATATAGGGCTGTATCTATAGGGTCTCTATAGGGTGCCATAGAGGTGGTATATAGGGCTGTATCTATAGGGTCTCTATAGGGTGCCATAGAGGTGGTATATAGGGCTGTATCTATGGGGTGGATATAGGGTGCCATAGAGGTGGTATATAGGGCTGTATCTATAGGGTCTCTATAGGGTGCCATAGAGGTGGTATATAGGGCTGTATCTATAGGGTGCCATAGAGGTGGTATATAGGGCTGTATCTATAGGGTGTATATAGGGTGCCATAGAGGTGGTATATAGGGCTGTATCTATAGGGTCTCTATAGGGTGCCATAGAGGTGGTATATAGGGCTGTATCTATAGGGTCTCTATAGGGTGCCATAGAGGTGCTATATAGGGCTGTATGTATGGGGTGTATATAGGGTGCCATAGAGGTGCTATATAGGGCTGTATCTATAGGGTCCCTATAGGGTGCCATAGAGGTGGTATATAGGGCTGTATCTATGGGGTGTATATAGGGTGCCATAGAGGTGGTATATAGGGCTGTATCTATAGGGTCTCTATAGGGTGCCATAGAGGTGGTATATAGGGCTGTATCTATAGGGTCCCTATAGGGTGCCATATGGGTGGTATATAGGGCTGTATCTATGGGGTGTATATAGGGTGCCATAGAGGTGGTATATAGGGCTGTATCTATGGGGTGTATGTAGGGTGCCATAGAGGTGGTATATAGGGCTGTATCTATAGGGTCTATATAGCTATATACGCTGTATATAGGGTGCCATATAGGTTGTATATAGGGCTATATATATAGGGTGTATATAGCTATATGCACTGTATATGGGGTGCCATATAGGTAGGATATAGGGCTGTATCTATGGGGTTTATATAGCTCTGTACACTATATAGTATACTATATATATAGTATATGGTATATAGGGCTGTATCGTCCCTATATATAGCTATATATAGGGTTTCATGTCCATAGGACTATATGGGCTACCTATATAGAACCCTATATAGGGCTTTATGTCCATAGGACTATATGGACGCCCTATATAGAACCCTATATAGGGCTTTATGTCCATAGGACTATATGGACGCCCTATATACGGCTCTATATAGGGCTCTATCTGGCCCCAGAGCCCTATATCTCCTATATATATAGGTACATATAGGGTTATATAGGGCTGTATAGGTGTATATAGGGTTATATAGGGCTATATAGGGCTATATAGGGCTATATAGGTGTATTTCGGTGGAATTATGTGGAATTCCGGTGAAATTATATGGAATTTAGGTGGAATTATTGGGAATTTAGGTGAAATTATTGGGAATTTAGGTGAAATTATTGGGAATTTTGGGGAAATTATTGGGAATTTTGGTGAAATTATTGGGAATTTTGGGGAAATTATTGGGAATTTAGGTGGAATTATTGGGAATTTTGGGGAAATTATTGGGAATTTTGGGGAAATTATTGGGAATTTAGGTGGAATTATTGGGAATTTTGGGGAAATTATTGGGAATTTAGGTGAAATATGGAATTTTGGTGAAATTATTGGGAATTTAGGTGGAATTATTGGGAATTTTAGGGAAATTATTGGGAATTTAGGTGAAATATGGAATTTTGGTGGAATTATTGGGAATTTAAGTGAAATTATTGGGAATTTTGGTGAAATGATTGGAAATTTAGGTGAAATATGGAATTTTGGTGAAATTATTGGGAATTTAAGTGAAATTATTGGGAATTTTGGTGGAATATGGAATTTAGGTGAAATTATTGGGAATTTAGGTGGAATTATTGGGAATTTTTGTGAAATTATTGGGAATTTAGGTGAAATTATTGGGAATTTTTGTGAAATTATTGGGAATTTTGGTGAAATATGGAATTTTGGTGAAATTATTGGGAATTTTTGTGAAATTATTGGGAATTTTGATTAAATTATTGGGAATTTAGGTGAAATATGGAATTTTGCTGTAATTATTGGGAATTTGGGGGAAATTATTGGGAATTTTGGGGAAATTATTGGGAATTTTGGTGAAATGATTGGAAATTTAGGTGAAATATGGAATTTAGGTTAAATTATTGGGAATTTAAGTGAAATTGGGAATTTAAATGAAATATGGAATTTAGGTAAAATTATTGGGAATTTAGCTGGAATTATTGGAAATTCCGGTGAAATTTTGGAATTCAGGTGAAACTTTGGAATTTCAGTGAAATTGCATGGAATTTAGGTGAAATTATTGGGAATTTAAGTGAAATGATTGGGAATTTAGGTGAAATATGGAATTTAGGTGAAATTATTGGGAATTTAAGTGAAATGATTGGGAATTTAGGTGAAATATGGAATTTAGGTAAAATTATTGGAAATTTAAGTGGAATTATTGGAAATTCAGGTGAAACTTTGGAATTTCGGTGAAATTGCATGGAATTTAGGTGAAATTATTGGGAATTTAAGTGAAATTATTGGGAATTTTGGTGAAATTATTGGGAATTTAGGTTAAATTATTGGGAATTTTGGTGAAATATGGAATTTAGGTAAATTTTTTTGGAATTTAGGTGAAATGATTTGGAATTTAGGTGGAATTATTGGGAATTTAGGTGGAATTATTTGCAATTTAGGTGGAATTATTGGGAATTTTGGTGAAATTTTGGAATTCAGGTGAAACTTTGGAATTTCGGTGAAATTACCTGGAATTTAGGTAATTATTTGAAATTCAGGTGAAATTATTTGGAATTGTGGTGAAAATATTCAGAATTTGTGTGGAATTATTTGGAATTTTGATGAAATTTAGGTGAAATTAATAGGAGTTTCTGTAAAATTGTTTGGAATTTGGGTGGAATTCAGAATTCAGGGGAAATTTCTTGAAATTTAGGTGGAATTACTTGTTTCAGGTGAATTTTTTTGGATTTTGGGTGAAATTCCTTGGATTTTAGGTGCAATTCCTTGGATTTTCAGTGGTTTTAGTGGATTTTAAGTGAATTTAGTTCAATTTTTGGTGTTTTCTTCGGGTTTCTTTGGAATTTCGGCAGATTTCTTTGGAATTTCACCTAAATTCCTTGGATTCTAAGCGTTTTTATTGGATTTTATTCCATTTTAGTGAATTTACCTGAATTTTCTTGGGATTTGGGTGAATTTGTGGGGATTTTGGGTGGAATTCTTTACATTTTGGGTCATTTTCTTGGTTTTATTTGGTTTTCCTCAATTTTGGGTGAATTTAGGTCGATTTTGGGTGAATTTAAGTCGATTTTGGGTGAATTAGGTCGATTTTGGGTGAATTTAAGTCAATTTTCGGTGAATTTAGGTCGATTTTGGGTGAATTTAAGTCAATTTTGGGTGAATTTAGGTCGATTTTGGGTGAATTTAAGTCAATTTTGGGTGAATTTAGGTCGATTTTGGGTGAATTTAAGTCGATTTTGGTTGAATTTTAGTCATTTTTGGGTTAATTTAGGTCGATTTTGGGTGAATTTAAGTCAATTTTGGGTGAATTTAGGTCGATTTTAGGTCGATTTCGGGTGAAATTCTTCCCATTTTGGGTCATTTTCTTGGGCTCGACTGGATTTTGCGTGAAATTAGTTCAATTTTAGGTGGTTTTATTTGGTTTTCCTCAATTTTAGGTGAATTTCAGTCAATTTTCGGTGAATTTTAGTCAATTTTGGGTGAATTTAAGTCAATTTTCGGTGAATTCAGGTCGATTTCGGGTGAAATTCTTCCCATTTTGGGTCATTTTCTTGGGCTCGACTGGATTTTGCGTGAAATTAGTTCAATTTTAAGTGGTTTTATTTGGTTTTCCTCAATTTTAGGTGAATTTAAGTCAATTTTCGGTGATTTTAGGTCGATTTTGGGTGAATTTAAGTCAATTTTGGGTGAATTTAGGTCGATTTTGGGTGAATTTAAGTCAATTTTTGGTGAATTTAGGTCGTTTAGGTCAATTTTCGGTTAATTCAGGTCGATTTTGGGTGAATTTAAGTCAATTTTGGGTGAATTTAGGTCCATTTTGGGTGAATTTAAGTCAATTTTCGGTGAATTTAGGTCGATTTTGGGTGAATTTAAGTCAATTTTGGGTGAATTTAGGTCGATTTTGGGTGAATTTAAATCAAATATCGGTGAATTTAGGTCGATTTTGGGTGAATTTTAGTCATTTTTTGGGTTAATTTAGGTCGATTTTGGGTGAATTTAAGTCAATTTTGGGTGAATTTAGGTCGATTTTGGGTGAATTTAAGTCAATTTTGGGTGAATTTAAGTCAATTTTGGGTGAATTTAAGTCAATTTTGGGTGAATTTAGGTCGATTTTGGGTGAATTTAAGTTAATTTTGGGTGAATTTAGGTCGATTTTGGGTGAATTTAGGTCGATTTCGGGTGAATTTAAGTCAGTTTTGGGTGAATTTATGGGGATTTTGGGTGAAATTCTTCCCATTTTGGGTCATTTTCTTGGGCTCGACTGGATTTTGGGTGAAATTAGTTCAATTTTAGGTGGTTTTATTTCGTTTTCCTCAATTTTCGGTGAATTTTGGTCATTTTAGGTGAATTTAAGTCAATTTTGGGTGAATTTATGTCGATTTTGGGTGAATTAGTCCTATTAGTCCTATTATTAGTTCTATTATTCCCATTATTATTCCTATTATTGGTATTATTAGTCCTATTAGTCCTATTGTTAGTTCTATTATTCCCGTTATTATTCCTATTATTCCTATTGTTATTCCTATTATTGCTATTATTATTCCTATTAGCATTGCAGTGATTGGGGTTACTATTATTACTCCTCTAATAGCTATTATTATGACAATTATTAGCCCTATTATTCCTGATATTATTGCTATTAGCATTGCAATGCCCATTATTAGCGTTATTACCGCTATTATTGCCATTATTACCACTATTATTTCCATTATTATTGCTATTACTGCCATCATTACCACGATTATTGCTAATATTATTACTATTAGTGCTATTAGCATAGCAATGCCCATTATTACCACTATTATTGCCATTATTACCACTATTATTGCTATTATTATTACTATTGTTAGCATTATTACCACTATTATTACCATTATTACCCCATTATTACCATTGTTGCCACTTATTAGTGCTATTATTATTACTATTAGCATTACAGTGATCATTATGATCATTATGAGCGCTATTATTGCTATTATTATTACTATTATTACTATTCTTATCACTTATTATTGCTGTTATTATTACTATTAGCATGGCAATGATCATTATTGCCTTTATTACCACTATTATTAGCATTATTACCACTATTATTGCAATTATTATTGCTATTATTGCCATTATTACCACTATTATTGCTATTATTATTACTATTATTAGCATTATTACCACTATTATTACCACTATTACCACTTATTATTGCTATTATGATTGCTATTATTACTATTAGCATTACACTGATCATTATTTGTTTTATTACCACTATTATTGCTACTATTATTACTATTATTAGCATTATTACCACTATTATTATTACTATTATTACCACTATTACCACTGATTATTGCTATTATGATTGCTGTTATTACTATTAGTATTACAATGATCATTATTACTATTATTACCACTATTCTTGCTATTATTATTACTATTATTAGCATTATTAGCACTATTATTATTACTGTTATTATCACTCTTACCGCTTATTGTTGCTATTATGATTGCTATTATTACTATTAGCATTACAGTGATCATTATTACCATTATTACCACTATTCTTGCTATTATTATTGCTATTAATGCCATTATTACCACTATTATTGCTATTATTATTACCACTATTCTTGCTATTGTTACTAATGGGAATAACAATAGCAATTAGTGCTATTAATATGAGTATTAGTGCTATTATTAGTGCTATTATTAGTGCTATTATTAGTGCTATTCCTATTATTAATGCCCCCCCCCCCGGCCATGGCAGGTCCCTTCAGCCTGCTTCTATTACCCCTATTATTATCCCTATTATTACCCCTATTATTATCCCTATTATTATCCCCATTATTACCCCTGTTATTATCCTTATTATTCTTCCAATTATTCTTCCTATTATCCCTATTATTACCCCATTATTATCCCAATTATTCTTCCTATTATTATCCTTATTATCCCTATTATTTCCCCTATTATTATCCCTATTATTATCCCCATTATTACCCCTGTTATTACGCTTATTATTCTTCCAATTATTCTTCCTATTATCCCTATTATTACCCCATTATTATCCTAATTATTCTTCCTATTATTATCCTTATTATCTCTATTATTATCCCTATTATTACCCCTCTTATTATCCTTATTATTCTTTCTATTATTACCCCATTATTATCCCAATTATCCCTATTATTCTTCCTATTATTCTCCCAATTATTACCACATTATGATCCCAATTATTCTTCCTATTATTACCCCAATTATTCTTCCTATTATTACCCCATTATTATCCCAATTATTCTTCCTATTATTATCCCAATTATTATTACCCCTATTTTTATCCCTATTATTTTCCCTATCCTTCTTCCTATTATTAGCCCTATTATTAGCCCTATTATTATCCCTATTGTTACCCCTATTATTACCCCTATTATTACCCCTATTATTATCCCTATTATTACCCCTATTATTGCCCCTATTATTAGCCCATTATTACCCCTATTATTATCCCTATTATTACCCCTATTATTACTCCTATTATTTTTCCTATTATTACCCCTATTATTATCCCTATTATTTTTCCCATTATTATCCCAATTATTCTTCCTATTATTACCCCATTATTATCCCAATTATTATTACTCCTATTATTATCCCTATTGTTACCCCTATTATTATCCCTATTATTACCCCATTATTATCCCAATTATTATTACCCCTATTATTATCCCTATTATTACCCCTATTATTACCCCTATGATTAGCCCTATTATTAGCCCTATTATTACCCCTATTATTATCCCTACTATTATCCCTATTATTACCTCTATTATTACCCCTATTATTACCCCTATTATTACTCCTATTATTACCCCTATTATTAGCCCTATTATTAACCCTATTATTACCCCTATTATTATCCCTATTATTACTCCTATTATTACCCCTATTATTATCCCTATTATTACCCCTATTATTACCCCTATTATTACCCCTATTATTACCCCTATTCTAATTGGGATCCCTGCATTTATCCCAACTGGATCCATGGATTTCAGAGAGCTGGAAAAGCCTCCGGGATCCAGGGAGTTCCCCATTGGGAATGCCTGGGATGGGGATGCTCCCGGTTATTCCCATCCTTGGGAATTCCATGCCTTGGGAATGGAGCCGCCTTCTCCCTGTATCCCAACTGGAGGATGCTCTTCCAACACCTCCCATTATCCCTGCATCATTGCTGGGTTTCCCATCCCGTTATCCATGATTTGGGAATGCTGGTGCCGATTCCACTTCCCCACCTTCTTTCCTTGGGAATTCTATGGAATTCCTTAGGGATTTCAATGCACTATAGGAAAACATGGATGCATCCCAAGGATACATTGCCATGGAATGCCGTGGGGTGTAGGGAGCAGGGAATCGCCTCCAATCCTAAGGAAAACAGGGATTTTCCCACTTAGTTCAGGGAATAATCCATGGGTTTTCCCATCTTTGGGAATTCCATGCCTTGGGAATGGAGCCGCCTACTCCCTGTATCCCAACTGGAGGATGCTCTTCCAACACCTCCCATTATCCCTGCATCATTGCTGGGTTTCCCATCCCGTTATCCATGATTTGGGAATGCTGGCGCCGAGTCCACTTCCCCACCTTCTTTCCATGGGAATTCTATGGAATTCCTTAGGGATTTCAATGCACTATAGGAAAACATGGATGCATCCCAAGGATACATTGCCATGGAATGCCGTGGGGTGTAGGGAGCAGGGAATCACCTCCAATCCTAAGGAAAACAGGGATTTTCCCACTTAGTTCAGGGAATAATCCATGGGTTTTCCCATCTTTGGGAATTCCATGCCTTGGGAATGGAGCCGCCTTCTCCCTGTATCCCAACTGGAGGATGCTCTTCCAACACCTCCCATTATCCCTGCATCATTGCTGGGTTTCCCATCCCGTTATCCATGATTTGGGAATGCTGGTGCCGAGTCCATTTCCCCACCTTCTTTCCTTGGGAATTCTATGGAATTCCTTAGGGATTTCAATGCACTATAGGAAAACATGGATGCATCCCAAGGATACATTGCCATGGAATGCCGTGGGGTGTAGGGAGCAGGGAATCGCCTCCAATCCTAAGGAAAACAGGGATTTTCCCACTTATTTCAGGGAATAATCCATGGGTTTTCCCATCTTTGGGAATTCCATGCCTTGGGAATGGAGCCGCCTTCTCCCTGTATCCCAACTGGAGGATGCTCTTCCAACACCTCCCATTATCCCTGCATCATTGCTGGGTTTCCCATCCCGTTATCCATGATTTGGGAATGCTGGTGCCGAGTCCATTTCCCCACCTTCTTTCCTTGGGAATTCTATGGAATTCCTTAGGGATTTCAATGCACTATAGGAAAACATGGATGCATCCCAAGGATACATTGCCATGGAATGCCGTGGGGTGTAGGGAGCAGGGAATCACCTCCAATCCTAAGGAAAACAGGGATTTTCCCACTTATTTTAGGGAATAATCCATGGGTTTTCCCATCTTTGGGAATTCCATGCCTTGGGAATGGAGCCGCCTTCTCCCTGTATCCCAACTGGAGGATGCTCTTCCAACACCTCCCATTATCCCTGCATCATTGCTGGGTTTCCCATCCCGTTATCCATGATTTGGGAATGCTGGCGCCGAGTCCACTTCCCCACCTTCTTTCCATGGGAATTCTATGGAATTCCTTAGGGATTTCAATGCACTATAGGAAAACATGGATGCATCCCAAGGATACATTGCCATGGAATGCCGTGGGGTGTAGGGAGCAGGGAATCGCCTCCAATCCTAAGGAAAACAGGGATTTTCCCACTTATTTTAGGGAATAATCCATGGGTTTTCCCATCTTTGGGAATTCCATGCCTTGGGAATGGAGCCGCCTTCTCCCTGTATCCCAACTGGAGGATGCTCTTCCAACACCTCCCATTATCCCTGCATCATTGCTGGGTTTCCCATCCCGTTATCCATGATTTGGGAATGCTGGCGCCGAGTCCACTTCCCCACCTTCTTTCCATGGGAATTCTATGGAATTCCTTAGGGATTTCAATGCACTATAGGAAAACATGGATGCATCCCAAGGATACATTGCCATGGAATGCCGTGGGGTGTAGGGAGCAGGGAATCGCCTCCAATCCTAAGGAAAACAGGGATTTTCCCACTTATTTTAGGGAATAATCCATGGGTTTTCCCATCTTTGGGAATTCCATGCCTTGGGAATGGAGCCGCCTTCTCCCTGTATCCCAACTGGAGGATGCTCTTCCAACACCTCCCATTATCCCTGCATCATTGCTGGGTTTCCCATCCCGTTATCCATGATTTGGGAATGCTGGCGCCGAGTCCACTTCCCCACCTTCTTTCCATGGGAATTCTATGGAATTCCTTAGGGATTTCAATGCACTATAGGAAAACATGGATGCATCCCAAGGATACCTGGGCCTGGAATGCCGTGGGGTGTAGGGAGCAGGGAATCGCCTCCAATCCTAAGGAAAACAGGGATTTTCCCACTTATTTTAGGGAATAATCCATGGGTTTTCCCATCTTTGGGAATTCCATGCCTTGGGAATGGAGCTGCCTTCTCCCTGTATCCCAACTGGAGGATGCTCTCCCATTATCCCTGCATCATTGCTGGGTTTCCCATCCCGTTATCCATGATTTGGGAATGCTGGCGCCGAGTCCACTTCCCCACCTTCTTTCCATGGGAATTCTATGGAATTCCTTAGGGATTTCCATGCACTATAGGAAAACATGGATGCATCCTGGGCCTGGAATGCCGTGGGGTGTAGGGAGCAGGGAATCGCCTCCAATCCTAAGGAAAACAGGGATTTTCCCACTTATTTCAGGGAATAATCCATGCTTATTCCCATCTTTGGGAATTCCATGCCTTGGGAATGCCCAATTCACCCTCTTGGACTCTTGGGACCTTTGGGAAGCTTCTTTCCCTTCCCGCGCAGGATTCCTATGGGATTTGGGAAGGGAATTCCAAGCAAACAAAGGGGGGGGGGTTGGGATTTTTCCCTATTTTTTGGGAATTCCAAGCTTAATCCCTCTTTTTTTCCCTAGGTTTATGCCCCATCAGCCAGCACCGCCGATTACAACCGGGATTCTCCCGGTTTTCCATCATCCAAGCCGGGCGCCGGCTCCTTCCCGAGCTCTTTCTTCATGCAAGGTAAAAAGAGGGATTCCCTTCCCCCCCCAAAATCCCAATGGATTGTGGGAAAACCGAAACCCCCATTCCCCACCTCCGGAATTCCCTTTGGGATCCACCTGCAGGAGCATCGCTTCCATAGGGAATCCCTCTGTTCACCCCCATTCCCCACCTCCGGAATTCCCTTTGGGATCCACCTGCAGGAGCATGGCTTCCATAGGGAATCCCTCTGTTCACCCCCATTCCCCACCTCCGGAATTCCCTTTGGGATCCACCTGCAGGAGCATCGCTTCCATAGGGAATCCCTCTCTTCACCCCCATTCCCCACCTCCGGAATTCCCTTTGGGATCCACCTGCAGGAGCATGGCTTCCATAGGGAATCCCTCTCTTCACCCCCATTCCCCACCTCCGGAATTCCCTTTGGGATCCACCTGCAGGAGCATGGCTTCCATAGGGAATCCCTCTCTTCACCCCCATTCCCCACCTCCGGAATTCCCTTTGGGATCCACCTGCAGGAGCATGGCTTCCATAGGGAATCCCTCTCTTCACCCCCATTCCCCACCTCCGGAATTCCCTTTGGGATCCACCTGCAGGAGCATCGCTTCCATAGGGAATCCCTCTCTTCACCCCCATTCCCCACCTCCGGAATTCCCTTTGGGATCCACCTGCAGGAGCATGGCTTCCATAGGGAATCCCTCTGTTCACCCCCATTCCCCACCTCCGGAATTCCCTTTGGGATCCACCTGCAGGAGCATGGCTTCCATAGGGAATCCCTCTGTTCACCCCCATTCCCCACCTCCGGAATTCCCTTTGGGATCCACCTGCAGGAGCATCGCTTCCATAGGGAATCCCTCTGTTCATCCCCATTCCCCACCTCCGGAATTCCCTTTGGGATCCACCTGCAGGAGCATGGCTTCCATAGGGAATCCCTCTGTTCACCCCCATTCCCCACCTCCGGAATTCCCTTTGGGATCCACCTGCAGGAGCATCGCTTCCATAGGGAATCCCTCTGTTCACCCCCATTCCCCACCTCCGGAATTCCCTTTGGGATCCACCTGCAGGAGCATCGCTTCCATAGGGAATCCCTCTGTTCACCCCCATTCCCCACCTCCGGAATTCCCTTTGGGATCCACCTGCAGGAGCATGGCTTCCATAGGGAATCCCTCTGTTCACCCCCATTCCCCACCTCCGGAATTCCCTTTGGGATCCACCTGCAGGAGCATGGCTTCCATAGGGAATCCCTCTCTTCACCCCCATTCCCCACCTCCGGAATTCCCTTTGGGATCCACCTGCAGGAGCATCGCTTCCATAGGGAATCCCTCTGTTCCCTAGGGAGATGCTTCCTTTATCCCCCCCCTTAATCCGGATCCTTTGGGAACATTGGATCCAATGGGAATTCCACCCCCCCACCATCTTTTCCATAGCATTCCCGATGGGAATTCCCACTTTGGGAATGAGGGAAGGACCACGAGGAGGTGGGATGGGCACCATGGGATGGATGAATGGAGGAGCATCCCTATGGAACCCCCCCAACACACACACATATTGAGCTCCTTGTTTTCCCATGGAATTCCCATCGGGATTCATTCCCTGCTCTTCCTTCCCAGATGGACACCACGGCAGCGATCCCTGGAGCTCTTCCAGTGGGATGAACCAACCCGGCTACGGAGGGATGCTGGGAAACTCAGCCCATCTCCCCCAGGCCAGCAGCTACTGCAGCCTGCATCCGCACGAGCGCTTGGTAAGGACCACCATCATCATGGACCTCTATGGTGGACCACCATCATCATGGACCTCTATGGTGGTCCAGCATCATCATGGACCTCTATGGTGGTCCAGCATCATTGGGGACCTCTATGGTGGTCCAGCATCATCATGGACCTCTATGGTGGACCACCATCATTGGGGACCTCTATGATGGTCCAGCATCATTGGGGACCTCTATGGTGGTCCAGCATCATTGGGGTCCTCTATGGTGGTCCAGCATCATTGGGGACCTCTATGATGGTCCAGCATCATTGGGGACCTCTATGGTGGTCCAGCATCATTGGGGTCCTCTATGGTGGTCCAGCATCATTGGGGACCTCTATGATGGTCCAGCATCATTGGGGACCTCTATGGTGGTCCAGCATCCTTATGGACCTCTATGATGGTCCAGCATCATTGGGGACCTCTATGATGGTCCAGCATCATCATGGACCTCTATGGTGGTCCAGCATCATTGGGGACCTCTATGGTGGTCCAGCATCATTGGGGACCTCTATGATGGACCAGCATCATTGGGGACCTCTATGATGGTCCAGCATCCTTATGGACCTCTATGGTGGTCCAGCATCATTGGGGACCTCTATGGTGGACCAGCATCATTGGGGACCTCTATGATGGACCAGCATCATTGGGGACCTCTATGGTGGACCAGCATCATTGGGGACCTCTATGATGGTCCAGCATCATTGGGGACCTCTATGGTGGACCAGCATCATCATGGACCTCCATGGTGGACCACCATCATCATGGACCTCTATGGTGGTCCAGCATCATTGGGGACCTCTATGGTGGTCCAGCATCATTGGGGACCTCTATGATGGTCCAGCATCATTGGGGACCTCTATGGTGGTCCAGCATCATTGGGGACCTCTATGGTGGTCCAGCATCATTGGGGACCTCTATGGTGGACCACCATCCTTATGGACCTCTATGGTGGTCCAGCATCATTGGGGACCTCTATGATGGTCCAGCATCATTGGGGACCTCTATGGTGGTCCAGCATCATTGGGGACCTCTATGGTGGTCCAGCATCATTGGGGACCTCTATGGTGGTCCAGCATCATTGGGGACCTCTATGGTGGTCCAGCATCATTGGGGACCTCTATGGTGGTCCAGCATCATTGGGGACCTCTATGGTGGTCCAGCATCATCATGGACCTCTATGGTGGTCCAGCATCATTGGGGACCTCTGTGGTGGTCCAGCATCATTGGGGACCTCTATGATGGTCCAGCATCATTGGGGACCTCTATGGTGGTCCAGCATCATTGGGGACCTCTATGGTGGTCCAGCATCATCATGGACCTCTATGGTGGTCCAGCATCATCGGGGACCTCTATGGTGGTCCAGCATCATCATGGACCTCTATGGTGGTCCAGCATCATTGGGGACCTCTATGGTGGTCCAGCATCACTGGGGACCTCTATGGTGGTCCAGCATCATTGGGGACCTCTATGATGGACCAGCATCATTGGGGACCTCTATGATGGTCCAGCATCATTGGGGACCTCTATGGTGGTCCAGCATCATTGGGGACCTCTATGGTGGTCCAGCATCATTGGGGACCTCTATGGTGGTCCAGCATCATTGGGGACCTCTATGGTGGACCACCATCATCATGGACCTCTATGGTGGTCCAGCATCATTGGGGACCTCTATGGTGGACCAGCATCATTGGGGACCTCTATGGTGGACCACCATCCTTATGGACCTCTATGGTGGTCCAGCATCATTGGGGACCTCTATGATGGTCCAGCATCATTGGGGACCTCTATGGTGGACCACCATCCTTATGGACCTCTATGGTGGTCCAGCATCATTGGGGACCTCTATGGTGGTCCAGCATCATTGGGGACCTCTATGGTGGTCCAGCATCATTGGGGACCTCTATGGTGGTCCAGCATCATTGGGGACCTCTATGATGGTCCAGCATCCTTATGGACCTCTATGGTGGTCCAGCATCATTGGGGACCTCTATGGTGGTCCAGCATCCTTATGGACCTCTATGATGGTCCAGCATCATTGGGGACCTCTATGGTGGTCCAGCATCATTGGGGACCTCTATGGTGGTCCAGCATCATTGGGGACCTCTATGATGGTCCAGCATCCTTATGGACCTCTATGATGGTCCAGCATCATTGGGGACCTCTATGATGGACCAGCATCATTGGGGACCTCTATGGTGGTCCAGCATCCTTATGGACCTCTATGGTGGTCCAGCATCATTGGGGACCTCTATGGTGGTCCAGCATCATTGGGGACCTCCATGATGCTCCATCATCCTTATGGACCTCCATGATGGAGCCATGGACCAAAGTGATGCTCCATCATCCTGATGGACCTCCATGCTGGACCATCATGGAGCCATGGCCCAAAGTGATGCTCCATCATCCTTATGGACCTCCATGATGGACCATCATGAAGCTATGGACCTCCATGATGCTCCATCGTCCTTATGGACCTCCATGATGGACCATCATGAAGCCATGGACCAAAGTGATGCTCCATCATCCTGGTGGACCTCCATGATGGACCATCATGAAGCCATGGGCCAAAGTGATGCTCCATCATCCTGATGGACCTCCATGATGCTCCATCATGAAGCCATGGCCCAAAGTGATGCTCCATCATCCTTATGGACCTCCATGATGGACCATCATGAAGCCATGGACCAAAGTGATGCTCCATCATCCTTATGGACCTCCATGATGGACCATCATGAAGCCATGGACCAAAGTCATGCTCCATCATCCTGATGGACCTCCATGATGGAGCCATGGCCCAAAGTGATGCTCCATCATCCTTATGGACCTCCATCATGGACCATCATGAAGCCATGGCCCAAAGTGATGCTCCATCATCCTGATGGACCTCCATGATGGAGCCATGGCCCAAAGTGATGCTCCATCATCCTTATGGACCTCCATGATGGACCATCATGAAGCCATGGCCCAAAGTGATGCTCCATCATCCTGATGGACCTCCATGATGGACCATCATGGAGCCATGGCCCAAAGTGATGCTCCATCATCCTTATGGACCTCCATGATGGAGCCATGGACCAAAGTGAAGCTCCATCATCCTTAAGGACCTCCATGATGGACCATCATGGAGCCATGGACCAAAGTGATGCTCCATCATCCTGATGGACCTCCATGATGCTCCATCATCCTGATGGACCTCCATGATGGACCATGATGGAGCTATGGACCAAAGTGATGCTCCATCATCCTTATGGACCTCCATGATGCTCCATCATCCTGATGGACCTCCATGATGGATCCATGGACCAAAGTGATGCTCCATCATCCTGATGGACCTCCATGATGGACCATGATGGAGCTATGGACCTCCATGATGCTCCATCATCCTGATGGACCTCCATGATGGACCATGATGGAGCCATGGCCCAAAGTGATGCTCCATCATCCTGATGGACCTCCATGATGGAGCCATGGCCCAAAGTGATGCTCCATCATCCTTAAGGACCTCCATGATGGACCATCATGGAGCCATGGACCAAAGTGATGCTCCATCATCCTGATGGACCTCCATGATGGACCATGATGGAGCCATGGCCCAAAGTGATGCTCCATCATCCTGATGGACCTCCATGATGGACCATGATGAAGCCATGGACCTCCATGATGCTCCATCATCCTGATGGACCTCCATCCTCTTCTCCCCTTCCAGAGCTTTCCATCCCATCCCTCGGGGGAGCTCAACTCCAGCCTGCCCCCCATGTCCACCTTCCACCGCGGTCCCAGCGCCCACTACGGCCCCACATCCTGCACCCCCCCGGCCAACGGCTCTGAGCCAATCATGGGTGAGTTCTTTGGGGGGCGGGCGCTATGGGGCGGAAGGGGGTTGGGATGGGGGCAATGTGGGGCTGGAGGTGATGGGAAGCATCCATCCATAGGGATGGATCCATTGGGATCGTGGGGCCCTATGGATGCTGGTTCCATAGGGATGAAGGCAGAATGGGATGGATCCATTGGGAATGTGGGTCCCTATGGATGCTGGTACCCAAGGGATGAAGGCAGAGTGGGATGGATCCATTGGGATCATGGGGCCCTATGGGTGCTGGTACCCAAGGATGAAGGCAGAATGGGATGGATCCATTGGGAATGTGGGGCCCTATGGATGCTGTTACCCAAGGGATGAAGGCAGAATGGGATGGATCCATTGGGATCATGGGGCCCTATGGGTGGTGGTACCCAAGGGATGAAGGCAATGTGGGGCTGGAGGTGATGGGAAGCATCCATCCATAGGGATGGATCCATTGGGATCGTGGGGCCCTATGGATGCTGGTTCCATAGGGATGAAGGCATTGTGGGGCAGGAGGGGATGGGAAGCATCCATCCATAGGGATGAATCCATTGGGATTATGGGTCCCTATGGGTGGTGGTACCCAACGGATGAAGGCACTGTGGGGCAGGAGGTGATGGGAAGCATCCATCCATAGGGATGGATCCATTGGGATCGTGGGGCCCTATAGGTGGTGGTACCCAAGGGATGAAGGCAGAATGGGATGGATCCATTGGGATCGTGGGGCCCTATGGGTGGTGGTACCCAAGGGATGAAGGCAGAATGGGATGGATCCATTGGGAATGTGGGGCCCTATGGATGCTGGTACCCAAGGATGAAGGCAGAATGGGATGGATCCATTGGGATCGTGGAGCCCTATGGGTGGTGGTACCCAAGGGATGAAGGCAGAATGGGATGGATCCATTGGGATCGTGGGTCCCTATGGATGCTGGTACCCAAGGATGAAGGCAGAATGGGATGGATCCATTGGGAATGTGGGGCCCTATGGATGCTGCTTCCATAGGGATGAAGGCAGAATGGGATGGATCCATTTTGAATGTGGGGCCCTATGGGTGGTGGTACCCAAGGGATGAAGGCAGAATGGGATGGATCCATTGGGAATGTGGGTCCCTATGGATGCTGGTACCCAAGGATGAAGGCAGAATGGGATGGATCCATTGGGAATGTGGGGCCCTATGGGTGGTGGTACCCAAGGGATGAAGGCAGAATGGGATGGATCCATTGGGAATGTGGGTCCCTATGGATGCTGGTACCCAAGGATGAAGGCAGAATGGAATGGATCCATTGGGAATGTGGGTCCCTATGGATGCTGGTACCCAATGGATGAAGGCAGAATGGGATGGATCCATTGGGAATGTGGGGCCCTATGGATGGTGGTACCCAAGGGATGAAGGCAGAGTGGGATGGATCCATTGGGAATGTGGGTCCCTACGGATGCTGGTACCCAAGGGATGAAGGCAGAATGGGGCCAGCGGGATGGGGAGCAACGGGAATTCCCATTGGAAACTTGGATTTGGGAGGGGGAACAATGGGATTGGGAATTCCCTGTGGGATTTTTCCTGCTTTTCCCTACTTTTCTGACCCCCATCCTTTCCTTTTTCCAGGCAACAGAGGAAGTGGGGCAGGAGGAAGCTCCCAGACCGGCGATGCCCTGGGCAAAGCCCTCGCTTCCGTAAGGACCCCATTCCCAACCTTTGGAATGCCGTGTGCCCAGCGGGGTGGGATGCGGGCCACCAATGGGATCCAATGGGATTTGGGCTTTTCTATGGTGATGGAGCCCTTTGGGGCCATCATTCCTTAGGGATCCAATGGGATTTGGGCCTTTCTATGGCTGTAGAGCCCTTTGGGGCCATCATTCCTTAGGGATCCAATGGGATTTGGACCTTTCTATGGTGATGGAGCAGCTTTGGGGCCATCATTCCTTAGGGATCCCATGGGATTTGAGCCTTTCTATGGTGATGGAGCAGCTTTGGGGCCATCATTCCTTAGGGTTCCAATGGGATTTGGGTCTTTCTATGCTTGTAGAGCCCTTTGGGGCCATCATTCCTTAGGGATCCAATGGGATTTGGGCCTTTCTATGGTGATGGAGCAGCTTTGGGGCCATCATTCCTTAGGGATCCAATGGGATTTGGGCCTTTCTATGGTGATGGAGCAGCTTTGGGGCCATCATTCCTTAGGGATCCAATGGGATTTGGACCTTTCTATGGTTGTAGAGCCCTTTGGGGCCATCATTCCTTAGGGATCCAATGGGATTTGGGCCTTTCTATGGTGATGGAGCAGTTTGGGGTCATCATTCCTTAGGTATCCAATGGGATTTGGACCTTTCTATGGTGATGGAGCAGCTTTGGGGCCATCATTCCTTAGGGATCCAATGGGATTTGGGCCTTTCTATGGTGATGGAGCCCTTTGGGGCCATCATTCCTTAGGGATCCAATGGGATTTGGGCCTTTCTATGGTGATGGAGCAGCTTTGGGGCCATCATTCCTTAGGGATCCAATGGGATTTGGGTCTTTCTATGGGGATGGAGCCCTTTGGGGCCATCATTCCTTAGGGATCCAATGGGATTTGGGCCTTTCTATGGTTGTAGAGCCCTTTGGGGCCATCATTCCTTAGGGATCCAATGGGATTTGGGCCTTTCTATGGTGATGGAGCAGCTTTGGGGCCATCATTCCTTAGGGATCCAATGGGATTTGGGCCTTTCTATGGTGATGGAGCCCTTTGGGGCCATCATTCCTTAGGGATCCAATGGGATTTGGGCCTTTCTATGGCTGTAGAGCCCTTTGGGGCCATCATTCCTTAGGGATCCAATGGGATTTGGGCCTTTCTATGGTGATGGAGCAGTTTGGGGCCATCATTCCTTAGGGATCCAATGGGATTTGGGCCTTTCTATGGTGATGGAGCAGCTTTGGGGCCATCATTCCTTAGGGATCCAATGGGATTTGGGCCTTTCTATGGTTGTGGAGCCCTTTGGAGCCATCATTCCTTAGGGATCCAATGGGATTTGGGCCTTTCTATGGCTGTAGAGCCCTTTGGGGCCATCATTCCTTAGGGATCCAATGGGATTTGGGCCTTTCTATGGTGATGGAGCCCTTTGGGGCCATCATTCCTTAGGGATCCAATGGGATTTGGGCCTTTCTATGGTGATGGAGCCCTTTGGGGCCATCATTCCTTAGGGATCCAATGGGATTTGGGCCTTTCTATGGCTGTAGAGCCCTTTGGGGCCATCATTCCTTAGGGATCCAGTGGGATTTGGGCCTTTCTATGCTTGTAGAGCCCTTTGGGGCCATCATTCCTTAGGGATCCAATGGGATTTGGGCCTTTCTATGGTGATGGAGCAGCTTTGGGGCCATCATTCCTTAGGGATCCAATGGGATTTGGACCTTTCTATGGTTGTAGAGCCCTTTGGGGCCATCATTCCTTAGGGATCCAATGGGATTTGGGCTTTTCTATGGTTGTAGAGCCCTTTGGGGCCATCATTCCTTAGGGATCCAATGGGATTTGGGCCTTTCTATGGTTGTAGAGCCCTTTGGGGCCACCATTCCTTAGGGATCCAATGGGATTTGGGCCTTTCTATGGCTGTAGAGCCCTTTGGGGCCATCATTCCTTAGGGATAAATTGGGATTTGGACCTTTCTTTGGTGATGGAGCAGCTTTGGGGCCATCATTCCTTAGGGATCCAATGGGATTTGGGCCTTTCTATGGTGATGGAGCAGCTTTGGGGCCATCATTCCTTAGGGATCCAATGGGATTTGGGCCTTTCTATGGTGATGGAGCCCTTTGGGGTCATCATTCCTTAGGGATCCAATGGGATTTGGGCCTTTCTATGGCTGTAGAGCCCTTTGGGGCCATCATTCCTTAGGGATCCAATGGGATTTGGGCCTTTCTATGGTGATGGAGCAGCCTTGGGGCCATCATTCCTTAGGGATCCAATGGGATTTGGGCTTTTCTATGGCTGTAGCGCCCTTTGGGGCCATCATTCCTTAGGGATCCAATGGGATTTGGGCCTTTCTATGGTGATGGAGCAGCTTTGGGGCCATCATTCCTTAGGGATCCAATGGGATTTGGGCCTTTCTATGGTTGTAGAGCCCTTTGGGGCCATCATTCCTTAGGGATCCAATGGGATTTGGGCCTTTCTATGGTTGTAGAGCCCTTTGGGGCCATCATTCCTTAGGGATCCAATGGGATTTGGGCCTTTCTATGGCGATGGAGCAGCTTTGGGGCCATCATTCCTTAGGGATCCAATGGGATTTGGGCCTTTCTATGGGGATGGAGCCCTTTGGGGCCATCATTCCTTAGGGATCCAATGGGATTTGGGCCTTTCTATGGTTGCAGAGCCCTTTGGGGCCATCATTCCTTAGGGATCCAATGGGATTTGGGCCTTTCTCTGGTTGTAGAGCCCTTTGGGGCCATCATTCCTTAGGGATCCAATGGGATTTGGGCCTTTCTATGGCTGTAGAGCCCTTTGGGGCCATCATTCCTTAGGGATCCAATGGGATTTGGGCCTTTCTATGGTGATGGAGCAGCTTTGGGGCCATCATTCCTTAGGGATCCAATGGGATTTGGGCCTTTCTATAGTGATGGAGCAGTTTGGGGTCATCATTCCTTAGGGATCCAATGGGATTTGGGCCTTTCTATGGTTGTAGAGCCCTTTGGGGCCATCATTCCTTAGGGATCCAATGGGATTTGGGCCTTTCTATGGTGATGGAGCCCTTTGGGGCCATCATTCCTTAGGGATCCAATGGGATTTGGGCCTTTCTATGGTTGTAGAGCCCTTTGGGGCCATCATTCCTTAGGGATCCAATGGGATTTGGGCCTTTCTATGGTGATGGAGCCCTTTGGGGCCATCATTCCTTAGGGATCCAATGGGATTTGGGCCTTTCTATGGTGATGGAGCAGCTTTGGGGCCATCATTCCTTAGGGATCCAATGGGATTTGGGCCTTTCTATGGTGATGGAGCAGCTTTGGGGCCATCATTCCTTAGGGATCCAATGGGATTTGGGCCTTTCTATGGCTGTAGAGCCCTTTGGGGCCATCATTCCTTAGGGATCCCATGGGATTTGGGCCTTTCTATGGTGATGGAGCAGTTTGGGGCCATCATTCCTTAGGGATCCAATGGGATTTGGGCCTTTCTATGGTTGTAGAGCCCTTTGGGGCCATCATTCCTTAGGGATCCAATGGGATTTGGGCCTTTCTATGCTTGTAGAGCCCTTTGGGGCCATCATTCCTTAGGGATCCAATGGGATTTGGGCCTTTCTATGGTGATGGAGCCCTTTGGGGCCATCATTCCTTAGGGATCCAATGGGATTTGGGCCTTTCTATGGTGATGGAGCAGCTTTGGGGCCATCATTCCTTAGGGATCCAATGGGATTTGGGCCTTTCTATGGTGCTAGAGCCCTTTGGGGCCATCATTCCTTAGGGATCCAATGGGATTTGGGCCTTTCTATGGCTGTAGAGCCCTTTGGGGCCATCATTCCTTAGGGATCCAATGGGATTTGGGCCTTTCTATGTTGATGGAGCCCTTTGGGGCCATCATTCCTTAGGGATCCAATGGGATTTGGGCCTTTCTATGGTGATGGAGCAGTTTGGGGCCATCATTCCTTAGGGATCCAATGGGATTTGGGCCTTTCTATGGTTGTAGAGCCCTTTGGGGCCATCATTCCTTAGGGATCCAATGGGATTTGGGCCTTTCTATGGTTGTAGAGCCCTTTGGGGCCATCATTCCTTAGGGATCCAATGGGATTTGGGCCTTTCTATGGTTGCAGAGCCCTTTGGGGCCATCATTCCTTAGGGATCCAATGGGATTTGGGCCTTTCTATGCTTGTAGAGCCCTTTGGGGCCATCATTCCTTAGGGATCCAATGGGATTTGGGCCTTTCTATGGTTGTAGAGCCCTTTGGGGCCATCATTCCTTAGGGATCCAATGGGATTTGGGCCTTTCTATGGTTGTAGAGCCCTTTGGGGCCATCATTCCTTAGGGATCCAATGGGATTTGGGCCTTTCTATGGTGATGGAGCCCTTTGGGGCCATCATTCCTTAGGGATCCAATGGGATTTGGGCCTTTCTATGCTTGTAGAGCCCTTTGGGGCCATCATTCCTTAGGGATCCAATGGGATTTGGGCCTTTCTATGGTGATAGAGCCCTTTGGGGCCATCATTCCTTAGGGATCCAATGGGATTTGGACCTTTCTATGCTTGTAGAGCCCTTTGGGGCCATCATTCCTTAGGGATCCAATGGGATTTGGGCCTTTCTATGGCTGTAGAGCCCTTTGGGGCCATCATTCCTTAGGGATTAACCCTCTATCGTCTCTTAAAGATCTACTCTCCAGAGCCCACCACCACCAGCTTCCCATCCACTCCTTCAACTCCTGTTGGCTCTCCCCCTTCTCTGGCAGGTAACAGTTGCCTCCTTCTTTTGTGTCCTCCCCCCCTTCCTTTTTCCCTGTATCCCAAGAAAAGAGGGGGGGGTTTGGAATGGGGATGGAAAAAAGACTGGGAAAAGCTTGGGAATGTTCCCCTACAGCTCAATGGGTTTCATCGCAAGGTTTCCCCTTTAGGGCAACGGGAGGAGTTGGGGAGGTTGGAAGGGGGCATTCCCAATCCCAATGCAATTCCAAGGATGGAGCATTCCCAATCCCATTCACTTCCAAGGATGGAGCATTCCCAATCCCAATGCACTTCCAAGGATCCTTAAGATGGGATTGGGATGGAAAAGACCTTAAGAACTAGGTCTAGGTAAGGACCACGTTGCTCCATGTTGAGCGCATCCAAGGATGCGGCATTCCCAATCCCAATGCAATTCCAAGGATGGAACATTCCCAATCCCATTCACTTCCAAGGATGGAGCATTCCCAATCCCAATGCACTTCCAAGGATCCTTAAAGTGGGATTGGGATGGAAAAGACCTTAAGAACTAGGTCTAGGTAAGGACCACGTTCTCCATCCATTGGGATGTTGAGCGCATCCAAGGATGCGGCATTCCCAATCCCAATGCAATTCCAAGGATGGAGCATTCCCAATCCCATTCACTTCCAAGGATGGAGCATTCCCAATCCCAATGCACTTCCAAGGATCCTTAAGATGGGATTGGGATGGAAAAGACCTTAAGAACTAGGTCTAGGTAAGGACCACGTTCTCCATCCATCGGGATGTTGAGCGCATCCAAGGATGCGGCATTCCCAATCCCAATGCAATTCCAAGGATGGAGCATTCCCAATCCCAATGCAATTCCAAGGATGGAACATTCCCAATCCCATTCACTTCCAAGGATCCTTTAGGATGGGATTGGGATGGAAAAGACCCTAAGAACTAGGTCTAGGTGAGGACCACGTTCTCCATCCATCGGGATGTTGAGCGCATCCAAGGATGCAGCATTCCCAATCCCAATGCAATTCCAAGGATGGAGCATTCCCAATCCCATTCACTTCCAAGGATGCAGCATTCCCAATCCCAAAGCACTTCCAAGGATCCTTTAGGATGTGATTGGGATGGAAAAGACCCTAAGAACTAGGTCTAGGTAAGGACCACGTTGCTCCATGTTGAGCGCATCCAAGGATGCGGCATTCCCAATCCCAATGCAATTCCAAGGATGTGGCATTCCCAATCCCATTCACTTCCAAGGATGGAGCATTCCCAATCCCAGTGCACTTCCAAGGATCCTTTAGGATGGGATTGGGATGGAAAAGACCTTAAGAACTAGGTCTAGGTAAGGACCACGTTGCTCCATGTTGAGCGCATCCAAGGATGCGGCATTCCCAATCCCAATGCAATTCCAAGGATGGAACATTCCCAATCCCGATGCACTTCCAAGGATGGAGCATTCCCAATCCCATTCACTTCCAAGGATCCTTTAGGATGGGATTGGGATGGAAAAGACCTTAAGAACTAGGTCTAGGTAAGGACCACGTTGCTCCATGTTGAGCGCATCCAAGGATGCGGCATTCCCAATCCCAATGCAATTCCAAGGATGGAGCATTCCCAATCCCAATGCACTTCCAAGGATCCTTTAGGATGGTATTCGGATGGAAAAGACCTTAAGAACTAGGTCTAGGTAAGGACCACGTTCTCCATCCATCGGGATGTTGAGCGCATCCAAGGATGCGGCATTCCCAATCCCAATGCAATTCCAAGGATGGAGCATTCCCAATCCCAATGCAATTCCAAGGATGGAGCATTCCCAATCCCATTCACTTCCAAGGATCCTTTAGGATGGGATTGGGATGGAAAAGACCTTAAGAACTAGGTCTAGGTAAGGACCACGTTGCTCCATGTTGAGCGCATCCAAGGATGCGGCATTCCCAATCCCAATGCAATTCCAAGGATGGAGCATTCCCAATCCCATTCACTTCCAAGGATGGAGCATTCCCAATCCCAATGCACTTCCAAGGATCCTTTAGGATGGGATTGGGATGGAAAAGACCTTAAGAACTAGGTCTAGGTAAGGACCACGTTGCTCCATGTTGAGCGCATCCAAGGATGCGGCATTCCCAATCCCAATGCAAGTCCAAGGATGTGGCATTCCCAATCCCAATGCACTTCCAAGGATGGAGCATTCCCAATCCCATTCACTTCCAAGGATCCTTTAGGATGGGATTGGGATGGAAAAGACCTTAAGAACTAGGTCTAGGTAAGGACCACGTTGCTCCATGTTGAGCGCATCCAAGGATGCGGCATTCCCAATCCCAATGCAATTCCAAGGATGGAGCATTCCCAATCCCATTCACTTCCAAGGATGGAGCATTCCCAATCCCAATGCACTTC
Organism: Pezoporus flaviventris; assembly: GCF_033815535.1. NCBI lineage: Eukaryota > Metazoa > Chordata > Aves > Psittaciformes > Psittacidae > Pezoporus > Pezoporus flaviventris. The sequence continues at coordinate 28,825 of NW_026893009.1, forward strand.
CAAGGATCCTTTAGGATGGGATTGGGATGGAAAAGACCTTAAGAACTAGGTCTAGGTAAGGACCACGTTGCTCCATGTTGAGCGCATCCAAGGATGCGGCATTCCCAATCCCAATGCAAGTCCAAGGATGTGGCATTCCCAATCCCAATGCACTTCCAAGGATGGAGCATTCCCAATCCCATTCACTTCCAAGGATCCTTTAGGATGGGATTGGGATGGAAAAGACCTTAAGAACTAGGTCTAGGTAAGGACCACGTTGCTCCATGTTGAGCGCATCCAAGGATGCGGCATTCCCAATCCCAATGCAATTCCAAGGATGGAGCATTCCCAATCCCAATGCACTTCCAAGGATGGAGCATTCCCAATCCCATTCACTTCCAAGGATCCTTTAGGATGGGATTGGGATGGAAAAGACCTTAAGAACTAGGTCTAGGTAAGGACCACGTTCTCCATCCATCGGGATGTTGAGCGCATCCAAGGATGCGGCATTCCCAATCCCAATGCAATTCCAAGGATGGAGCATTCCCAATCCCATTCACTTCCAAGGATGGAGCATTCCCAATCCCAAAGCACTTCCAAGGATCCTTTAGGATGGGATTGGGATGGAAAAGACCCTAAGAACTAGGTCTAGGTGAGGACCACGTTGCTCCATGTTGAGCGCATCCAAGGATGCGGCATTCCCAATCCCAATGCAATTCCAAGGATGTGGCATTCCCAATCCCATTCACTTCCAAGGATGGAGCATTCCCAATCCCATTCACTTCCAAGGATCCTTTAGGATGGGATTGGGATGGAAAAGACCCTAAGAACTAGGTCTAGGTAAGGACCACGTTGCTCCATGTTGAGCGCATCCAAGGATGCGGCATTCCCAATCCCAATGCACTTCCAAGGATGTGGCATTCCCAATCCCATTCACTTCCAAGGATGGAGCATTCCCAATCCCATTCACTTCCAAAGATCCTTTAGGATGGGATTGGGATGGAAAAGACCCTAAGAACTAGGTCTAGGTAAGGACCACGTTCTCCATCCATCGGGATGTTGAGCGCATCCAAGGATGAGGCATTCCCAATCCCAATGCAATTCCAAGGATGGAGCATTCCCAATCCCATTCACTTCCAAGGATGGAGCATTCCCAATCCCAATTCACTTCCAAGGATCCTTTAGGATGGGATTGGGATGGAAAAGACCCTAAGAACTAGGTCTAGGTAAGGACCACGTTGCTCCATGTTGAGAGCATCCAAGGATGCGGCATTCCCAATCCCAATGCAATTCCAAGGATGGAGCATTCCCAATCCCAATGCAATTCCAAGGATGGAGCATTCCCAATCCCATTCACTTCCAAGGATCCTTTAGGATGGGATTGGGATGGAAAAGACCTTAAGAACTAGGTCTAGGTAAGGACCACGTTGCTCCATGTTGAGAGCATCCAAGGATGCGGCATTCCCAATCCCAATGCAATTCCAAGGATGGAGCATTCCCAATCCCAATGCAATTCCAAGGATGGAGCATTCCCAATCCCATTCACTTCCAAGGATCCTTAAGGTGGGATTGGGATAGAAAAGACCCTAAGAACTAGGTCTAGGTAAGGACCACGTTCTCCATCCATCGGGATGTTGAGCGCATCCAAGGATGCGGCATTCCCAATCCCAATGCAATTCCAAGGATGAGGCATTCCCAATCCCATTCACTTCCAAGGATGGAGCATTCCCAATCCCAATGCACTTCCAAGCATCCTTTAGGATGGGATTGGGATGGAAAAGACCCTAAGAACTAGGTCTAGGTAAGGACCACGTTGTTCCATGTTGAGCGCATCCAAGGATGCGGCATTCCCAATCCCAATGCAATTCCAAGGATGGAGCATTCCCAATCCCAATGCACTTCCAAGGATGGAGCATTCCCAATCCCAATGCACTTCCAAGGATCCTTTAGGATGGGATTGGGATGGAAAAGACCTTAAGAACTAGGTCTAGGTGAGGACCACGTTCTCCATCCATCGGGATGTTGAGCGCATCCAAGGATGCGGCATTCCCAATCCCAATGCAATTCCAAGGATGTGGCATTCCCAATCCCATTCACTTCCAAGGATGGAGCATTCCCAATCCCATTCACTTCCAAAGATCCTTTAGGATGGGATTGGGATGGAAAAGACCTTAAGAACTAGGTCTAGGTAAGGACCACGTTGCTCCATGTTGAGCGCATCCAAGGATGCGGCATTCCCAATCCCAATGCACTTCCAAGGATGGAGCATTCCCAATCCCATTCACTTCCAAGGATGGAGCATTCCCAATCCCAATGCACTTCCAAGGATCCTTAAGATGGGATTGGGATGGAAAAGACCCTAAGAACTAGGTATAGGTAAGGACCACGTTGCTCCATGTTGAGCGCATCCAAGGATGCGGCATTCCCAATCCCAATGCACTTCCAAGGATCCTTTAGGATGGGATTGGGATGGAAAAGACCCTAAGAACTAGGTCTAGGTAAGGACCACGTTGCTCCATGTTGAGCGCATCCATAGATGCGGCATTCCCAATCCCAATGCACTTCCAAGGATTTAGCATTCCCAATTCCCATTCTCTTCCATTCAATGGGAATTGCCTTTGGAAAACCCCTGGAAAACGGGATCCCCCCCTTTCCAATGCCTCCCTTCTCCCTTAGAAGCCAATGGAAGAGGAAGGAAAACCCCCCTGTTTTTCTCCTTCCTTCCTCGATCCATCTTTCCCAGCCATTCCCAACTTTTCCTTCCCCAACTTCCCACTCCCAAATCCCTTGGGAATGCCGGGGTTTCTAATGGTGCTTCCCCTTTTGCTACCAGCAGGCCCAGCTGTATGGTCTAGGAATGGAGGCCAAGCGGCAGCATCTCCCACTTATGACGGGCCCTTACATTCCTTGGTAGGTGATCCATGGGGAACATCCCATATTCCCGACCTTTTCCATGTCTCATCCCTGCTTCCGTCCCTCTTCCCAACCCCCCCCCTTTTTCCCAGGAGATGGAGTTTGGATCCTATAGGATAAGAGAGCGAAGGAGGAGGAGGAGGAGGTGGTGGTGGTGGTCAAAGGATGGAGGAGATGGTGGTGGTACCCATGGGATGGGGATGGTGATCCCATGGGATGGGGGTGGTGATCCCATGGGATGGGGGTGGTGATCCCATGGGATGGGGATGATGGTGGCCCCTATAGGATGGAGATGGTGGTGGTCCCTATAGGATGGAGATGATGGTGGTCCCATGGGATGGGGATGGTGGTCCCCATAGGATGGAGATGGTGATCCCATAGGATGGAGATGATGGTGGCCCCTATAGGATGGAGATGGTGGTGATCCCATGGGATGGGGATGGTGGCCCCCATAGGATGGAGATGGTGGTGATCCCATAGGATGGAGATGATGGTGGCCCCTATAGGATGGAGATGGTGGTCCCATAGGATGGAGATGATGATCCCATAGGATGGGGATGGTGGTGATCCCATTGGATGGAGATGGTGATCCCATAGGATGGAGATGGTGATCCCATGGGATGGGGGTGGTGATCCCATGGGATGGGGATGGTGGGGGTGATCCCATGGGATGGAGATGATGGTGGCCCCTATAGGATGGAGATGATGGTGGTCCCATAGGATGGAGATGGTGGTGATCCCATGGGATGGAGATGATGGTGGCCCCTATAGGATGGAGATGGCCGTGATCCCATTGGATGGAGATGATGGTGATCCCATAGGATGGAGATGGTGATCCCATAGGATGGGGATGGTGGTGATCCCATAGGATGGAGATGGTGATCCCATAGGATGGGGATGGTGGTGATCCCATAGGATGGAGATGGTGGTGATCCCATGGGATGGAGATGGTGGTGATCCCATAGGATGGAGATGGTGGTGATCCCATAGGATGGAGATGATGGTGGTCCCATAGGATGGAGATGGTGGTGATCCCATAGGATGGAGATGATGGTGGCCCCTATAGGATGGAGATGGTGATCCCATAGGATGGAGATGGTGATCCCATGGGATGGGGATGGTGGGGGTGATCCCATGGGATGGAGATGATGGTGGCCCCTATAGGATGGAGATGATGGTGATCCCATAGGATGGGGATGGGGGTGATCCCATAGGATGGAGATGGTGATCCCATAGGATGGAGATGATGATCCCATAGGATGGGGATGGTGGTGATCCCATAGGATGGAGATGGTGATCCCATAGGATGGGGATGGTGGTGGTCCCATAGGATGGAGATGGTGGTACCCATAGGATGGAGATGGTGATCCCATAGGATGGAGATGGTGATCCCATAGGATGGGGATGGTGATCCCATGGGATGGGGGTGGTGATCCCATGGGATGGGGATGATGGTGGCCCCTATAGGATGGAGATGATGGTGATCCCATAGGATGGAGATGGTGATCCCATAGGATGGAGATGATGGTGATCCCATAGGATGGAGATGGTGATCCCATAGGATGGAGATGGTGGTGATCCCATAGGATGGAGATGGTGATCCCATAGGATGGAGATGATGGTGATCCCATAGGATGGAGATGGTGGTGATCCCATGGGATGGGGATGGTGATCCCATAGGATGGGGATGGTGGTGATCCCATGGGATAGGGGTGGTGATCCCATAGGATGGAGATGATGGTGATCCCATGGGATGGAGATGGTGATCCCATAGGATAGAGATGATGGTGGCCCCTATAGGATGGAGATGGCCGTGATCCCATTGGATGCAGATGCTGATGATCCCATTGGATGCAGATGCTGATGATCCCATAGGATTCCTGGGAAGTCCTGGAGCTTCCCTTGACCCGCCTCATTCTTCCCCCTTCCCTTATGGAATGATGGCCTTCATCCTTCCCCTCTCCCATCCCCTTGGGAATCCCTTTCCCTATGGAATTCCAATGGGATTTTATCTCCCATCCCCATTATTGACAGGGAAAAGGGATGGGGCATCCCTTTCCCTATAGAATTCCAATGGAATTCTCTCTCCCATCCCCATTATTGCCAGGGAAAAGGGATGGGGCATCCCTTTCCCTATAGAATTCCAATGGCATTTTCTCTCCCACCCCATTCCAAAGGCAGCATCCCTTTCTCTATAGAATTCCAATGGGATTATCTCTCCCATCCCCATTATTGGCATTGAAAAGGGATGGGGCATCCCTTTCCCTATAGAATTCCAATGGGATTTTATCTCCCATCCCCATTATTGACAGGGAAAAGGGATGGGGCATCCCTTTCCCAATGGGATTCCAATGGGATTTTCTCTCCCACCCCATTCCAAAGGCAGCATCCCTTTCCCTATAGAATCCCAATGGGATTTTCTCTCCCATCCCCATTATTGGCATTGAAAAGGGATGGGGCATCCCTTTCCCTATAGAATTCCAATGGAATTCTCTCTCCCATCCCCATTATTGCCAGGGAAAAGAGATGGGGCATCCCATTCCCTATAGAATTCCCATGGGATTTTCTCCCCCCCCCATTCCAAAGGCAACATCCCTTTCCCTATAGAATTCCAATGGGATTTTATCTCCCATCCCCATTATTGACAGGGAAAAGGGATGGGGCATCCCTTTCCCAATGGGATTCCAATGGGATTTTCTCTCCCACCCCATTCCAAAGGCAGCATCCCTTTCCCTATAGAATCCCAATGGGATTTTCTCTCCCATCCCCATTATTGGCATTGAAAAGGGATGGGGCATCCCTTTCCCTATAGAATTCCAATGGAATTCTCTCTCCCATCCCCATTATTGACAGGGAAAAGGGATGGGGCATCCTTTTCCCTATGGAATTCCAATGGGATTTTCTCTCCCCCCCCATTCCAAAAGCAACATCCCTTTCCCAATGGAATTCCAATGGGATTTTCTCTCCCCCCCCATTCCAAAAGCAACATCCCTTTCCCAATGGAATTCCAATGGGATTTTCTCTCCCATCCCCATTATTTTCATTGAAAAGGGATGGGGCATCCCTTTCCCAATGGAATTCCAATGGGATTCTCTCTCCCATCCCCATTATTGACAGGGAAAAGAGACGGGGCATCCCTTTCCCAATGGGATTCCAATGGGATTTTCTCTCCCACCCCATTCCAAAGGCAACATCCCTTTCCCAATGGAATTCCAATGGGATTTTATCTCCCATCCCCATTATTGACAGGGAAAAGGGATGGGGCATCCCTTTCCCAATGGGATTCCAATGGCATTTTCTCTCCCACCCCATTCCAAAGGCAGCATCCCTTTCCCTATAGAATCCCAATGGGATTTTCTCTCCCATCCCCATTATTGGCATTGAAAAGGGATGGGGCATCCCTTTCCCTATAGAATTCCAATGGAATTCTCTCTCCCATCCCCATTATTGGCAGGGAAAAGAGATGGGGCATCCCTTTCCCAATGGGATTCCAATGGGATTTTCTCTCCCACCCCATTCCAAAGGCAACATCCATCCCTTTCCCAATGGAATTCCAATGGGATTTTCTCTCCCACCCCATTCCAAAGGCAACATCCCTTTCCCTATGGAATTCCAATGGAATTCTCTCTCCCATCTCCATTATTGGCATTGAAAAGGGATGGGGCTCCCCTTTCCCTATGGAATTCCAATGGGATTTTGTCTCCCAACCCCATTATTGGGAAGGGAAGGGGATGGAGCTCCCCTTTCCCAATGGAATTCCAATGGCATTCTCTCCCCCCCCATTCCAAAAGCAACATCCATCCCTTTCCCAATGGAATTCCAAGAGCAGGGCCAACAAAAGGGGGGTCGCCATAGCAACAACACCCCCCCCCCCCATCCCCACCTCCTTGGGTACCACATCCCGGTCCCCCCCCCCCAATCCCATCCCATCCCATCCCGCTTCCATAGCAACGATGCTCTTCCCAAGCAGCAAAGCCGCCTGGAAGACCGCTTGGAACGCTTGGACGACGCCATCCACGTGCTCCGGAATCACGCCGTGGGGCAGGCCCCATCGCTGTCCGCCCCACAAGTGCCCCCCGCCCCACATCATCCGCATCCGCATCCGCATCCGCATCCATCCCAAGCGGCATCCGGAGACGTACACGCGTTGCTCGGGAACGGAGCCCTGCCCGGATTGGCTGCGGGTTACGGGGCGGGGCTTCTGGCGGCCAATAGGCACGCGTTGATGGTAAGGAAGGGGGCGGGGATAAAGGGGGCCAATGGGAAGGGGGGAAAGGGGTTAAGGGGGGTGGAGGTGGTAACCATGGAGACAGAGGGATGGAAGTGGTACCCATGGAGACCTAGGGATGCTGGGATAGGGATGCAGGTGGTACCCATGGAGACATAGGGATGGAAGTGGTACCCATGGAGACATAGGGATGCTGGGATGGGGATGGAGGTGGTACCCATGGAGACATAGGGATGGAGGTGGTAACCATGGAGACATAGGGATGCTGGGATGGGGATGCAGGTGGTACCCATGGAGACCTAGGGATGCTGGGATGGGGATGCAGGTGGTACCCATGGAGACACAGGGATGCTGGGATGGGGATGCAGGTGGTAACCATGGAGACATAGGGATGGAGGTGGTACCCATGGAGACATAGGGATGCTGGGATGGGGATGCAGGTGGTACCCATGGAGACATAGGGATGCTGGGATGGGGATGCAGGTGGTAACCATGGAGACATAGGGATGGAGGTGGTACCCATGGAGACATAGGGATGCTGGGATGGGGATGCAGGTGGTACCCATGGAGACATAGGGATGCTGGGATGGGGATGGAGGTGGTACCCATGGAGACATAGGGATGCTGGGATAGGGATGCAGGTGGTACCCATGGAGACATAGGGATGGAAGTGGTAACCATGGAGACATAGGGATGTTGGGATGGGGATGCAGGTGGTACCCATGGAGACATAGGGATGTTGGGATGGGGATGGAGGTGGTACCCATGGGGCTATGGGGATGGAGGTGGTACCCATGGAGACATAGGGATGCTGGGATGGGGATGCAGGTGGTACCCATGGAGACATAGGGATGCTGGGATGGGGATGCAGGTGGTACCCATGGAGCTATGGGGATGGAGGTGGTAACCATGGAGACCAAGGGATGTTGGGATGGGGATGCAGGTGGTACCCATGGAGACATAGGGATGCTGGGATGGGGATGCAGGTGGTACCCATGGAGACATAGGGATGCTGGGATGGGGATGGAAGTGGTACCCATGGAGATATAGGGATGCTGGGATAGGGATGCAGGTGGTACCCATGGAGACATAGGGATGCTGGGATAGGGATGCAGGTGGTACCCATGGAGACATAGGGATGCTGGGATGGGGATGCAGGTGGTACCCATGGAGCCATAGGGATGCTGGGATAGGGATGCAGGTGGTACCCATGGAGACATAGGGATGTTGGGATGGGGATGCAGGTGGTACCCATGGAGACATAGGGATGCTGGGATGGGGATGCAGGTGGTACCCATGGAGACATAGGGATGCTGGGATGGGGATGGAGGTGGTACCCATGGAGACATAGGGATGTTGGGATGGGGATGCAGGTGGTACCCATGGAGACATAGGGATGCTGGGATAGGGATGGAGGTGGTACCCATGGAGACATAGGGATGCTGGGATGGGGATGCAGGTGGTAACCATGGAGACATAGGGATGTTGGGATGGGGATGGAGGTGGTACCCATGGAGACATAGGGATGGAGGTGGTAACCATGGAAACATAGGGATGCTGGGATGGGGATGCAGGTGGTACCCATGGAGACATAGGGATGCTGGGATAGGGATGCAGGTGGTACCCATGGGGCTATGGGGATGGAGGTGGTACCCATGGAGACATAGGGATGATGGGATGGGGATGCAGGTGGTACCCATGGAGACATAGGGATGCTGGGATGGGGATGCAGGTGGTACCCATGGAGATATAGGGATGCTGGGATGGGGATGCAGGTGGTACCCATGGAGACATAGGGATGCTGGGATGGGGATGCAGGTGGTACCCATGGAGACATAGGGATGCTGGGATGGGGATGCAGGTGGTACCCATGGAGACATAGGGATGTTGGGATGGGGATGGAAGTGGTAACCATGGAGACATAGGGATGGAAGTGGTACCCATGGAGACATAGGGATGCTGGGATGGGGATGCAGGTGGTAACCATGGAGACATAGGGATGCTGGGATGGGGATGCAGGTGGTACCCATGGAGACATAGGGATGGAAGTGGTACCCATGGAGACATAGGGATGGAGGTGGTACCCATGGAGACAGGGATGCTGGGATGGGGATGCAGGTGGTAACCATGGAGACATAGGGATGGAAGTGGTACCCATGGAGACATAGGGATGCTGGGATGGGGATGCAGGTGGTAACCATGGAGACATAGGGATGGAAGTGGTACCCATGGAGACATAGGGATGCTGGGATAGGGATGCAGGTGGTACCCATGGAGACATAGGGATGCTGGGATGGGGATGCAGGTGGTAACCATGGAGACATAGGGATGGAGGTGGTACCCATGGAGACATAGGGATGCTGGGATGGGGATGCAGGTGGTACCCATGGAGACATAGGGATGCTGGGATGGGGATGCAGGTGGTACCCATGGAGACATAGGGATGGAGGTGGTACCCATGGAGACATAGGGATGCTGGGATGGGGATGCAGGTGGTACCCATGGAGACATAGGGATGTTGGGATGGGGATGGAAGTGGTACCCATGGAGACATAGGGATGCTGGGATGGGGATGCAGGTGGTAACCATGGAGACATAGGGATGGAGGTGGTACCCATGGAGACATAGGGATGCTGGGATGGGGATGCAGGTGGTACCCATGGAGACATAGGGATGCTGGGATAGGGATGCAGGTGGTACCCATGGAGACATAGGGATGCTGGGATGGGGATGCAGGTGGTACCCATGGAGACATAGGGATGCTGGGATGGGGATGCAGGTGGTACCCATGGAGACATAGGGATGCTGGGATGGGGATGCAGGTGGTACCCATGGAGACATAGGGATGCTGGGATGGGGATGCAGGTGGTAACCATGGAGACATAGGGATGCTGGGATGGGGATGCAGGTGGTACCCATGGAGATATAGGGATGCTGGGATGGGGATGGAAGTGGTACCCATGGACCTATGGGGATGGAGGTGGTAACCATGGAGACATAGGGATGCAGGTGGTACCCATGGAGACATAGGGATGTTGGGATGGGGATGGAGGTGGTACCCATGGAGACATAGGGATGCTGGGATGGGGATGCAGGTGGTACCCATGGAGACATAGGGATGCTGGGATAGGGATGGAGGTGGTACCCATGGAGACATAGGGAGGCTGGGATGGGGATGCAGGTGGTACCCATGGAGACATAGGGATGGAGGTGGTAACCATGGAGACATAGGGATGCCGGGATGGGGATGGAGGTGGTACCCATGGAGACATAGGGATGGAAGTGGTAACCATGGAGACATAGGGATGCTGGGATGGGGATGGAGGTGGTACCCATGGAGACATAGGGATGCTGGGATGGGGATGGAGGTGGTACCCATGGAGACATAGGGATGCTGGGATGGGGATGGAGGTGGTACCCATGGAGACATAGGGATGCTGGGATGGGGATGCAGGTGGTACCCATGGAGACATAGGGATGCTGGGATGGGGATGGAGGTGGTACCCATGGAGACATAGGGATGTTGGGATGGGGATGCAGGTGGTACCCATGGAGACATAGGGATGCTGGGATGGGGATGCAGGTGGTACCCATGGAGACATAGGGATGCTGGGATGGGGATGGAGGTGGTACCCATGGAGACATAGGGATGCTGGGATAGGGATGGAGGTGGTACCCATGGAGACATAGGGATGTTGGGATGGGGATGCAGGTGGTACCCATGGAGACATAGGGATGCTGGGATGGGGATGCAGGTGGTACCCATGGAGACATAGGGATGCTGGGATGGGGATGGAAGTGGTACCCATGGAGACATAGGGATGCTGGGATGGGGATGGAGGTGGTACCCATGGAGACATAGGGATGCTGGGATGGGGATGCAGGTGGTACCCATGGAGACATAGGGATGCTGGGATGGGGATGCAGGTGGTACCCATGGAGACATAGGGATGTTGGGATGGGGATGCAGGTGGTACCCATGGAGACATAGGGATGCTGGGATGGGGATGCAGGTGGTACCCATGGAGACATAGGGATGTTGGGATGGGGATGCAGGTGGTACCCATGGAGACAGAGGGATGCTGGGATAGGGATGGAGGTGGTACCCATGGAGACATAGGGATGCTGGGATGGGGATGCAGGTGGTAACCATGGAGACATAGGGATGTTGGGATGGGGATGGAGGTGGTACCCATGGAGACATAGGGATGGAGGTGGTAACCATGGAAACATAGGGATGCTGGGATGGGGATGCAGGTGGTACCCATGGAGACATAGGGATGCTGGGATAGGGATGCAGGTGGTACCCATGGGGCTATGGGGATGGAGGTGGTACCCATGGAGACATAGGGATGATGGGATGGGGATGCAGGTGGTACCCATGGAGACATAGGGATGCTGGGATGGGGATGCAGGTGGTACCCATGGAGATATAGGGATGCTGGGATGGGGATGCAGGTGGTACCCATGGAGACATAGGGATGCTGGGATGGGGATGCAGGTGGTACCCATGGAGACATAGGGATGCTGGGATGGGGATGCAGGTGGTACCCATGGAGACATAGGGATGTTGGGATGGGGATGGAAGTGGTAACCATGGAGACATAGGGATGGAAGTGGTACCCATGGAGACATAGGGATGCTGGGATGGGGATGCAGGTGGTAACCATGGAGACATAGGGATGCTGGGATGGGGATGCAGGTGGTACCCATGGAGACATAGGGATGGAAGTGGTACCCATGGAGACATAGGGATGGAGGTGGTACCCATGGAGACATAGGGATGCTGGGATGGGGATGCAGGTGGTAACCATGGAGACATAGGGATGGAAGTGGTACCCATGGAGACATAGGGATGCTGGGATGGGGATGCAGGTGGTAACCATGGAGACATAGGGATGGAAGTGGTACCCATGGAGACATAGGGATGCTGGGATAGGGATGCAGGTGGTACCCATGGAGACATAGGGATGCTGGGATGGGGATGCAGGTGGTAACCATGGAGACATAGGGATGGAGGTGGTACCCATGGAGACATAGGGATGCTGGGATGGGGATGCAGGTGGTACCCATGGAGACATAGGGATGCTGGGATGGGGATGCAGGTGGTACCCATGGAGACATAGGGATGGAGGTGGTACCCATGGAGACATAGGGATGCTGGGATGGGGATGCAGGTGGTACCCATGGAGACATAGGGATGTTGGGATGGGGATGGAAGTGGTACCCATGGAGACATAGGGATGCTGGGATGGGGATGCAGGTGGTAACCATGGAGACATAGGGATGGAGGTGGTACCCATGGAGACATAGGGATGCTGGGATGGGGATGCAGGTGGTACCCATGGAGACATAGGGATGCTGGGATAGGGATGCAGGTGGTACCCATGGAGACATAGGGATGCTGGGATGGGGATGCAGGTGGTACCCATGGAGACATAGGGATGCTGGGATGGGGATGCAGGTGGTACCCATGGAGACATAGGGATGCTGGGATGGGGATGCAGGTGGTACCCATGGAGACATAGGGATGCTGGGATGGGGATGGAAGTGGTACCCATGGAGACATAGGGATGCTGGGATGGGGATGGAGGTGGTACCCATGGAGACATAGGGATGCTGGGATGGGGATGCAGGTGGTACCCATGGAGACATAGGGATGCTGGGATGGGGATGCAGGTGGTACCCATGGAGACATAGGGATGTTGGGATGGGGATGCAGGTGGTACCCATGGAGACATAGGGATGCTGGGATGGGGATGCAGGTGGTAACCATGGAGACATAGGGATGGAGGTGGTACCCATGGAGACATAGGGATGCTGGGATGGGGATGCAGGTGGTACCCATGGAGACATAGGGATGCTGGGATGGGGATGCAGGTGGTAACCATGGAGACATAGGGATGGAGGTGGTACCCATGGAGACATAGGGATGCTGGGATGGGGATGCAGGTGGTACCCATGGAGACATAGGGATGCTGGGATGGGGATGGAGGTGGTACCCATGGAGACATAGGGATGCTGGGATAGGGATGCAGGTGGTACCCATGGAGACATAGGGATGGAAGTGGTAACCATGGAGACATAGGGATGTTGGGATGGGGATGCAGGTGGTACCCATGGAGACATAGGGATGTTGGGATGGGGATGGAGGTGGTACCCATGGGGCTATGGGGATGGAGGTGGTACCCATGGAGACATAGGGATGCTGGGATGGGGATGCAGGTGGTACCCATGGAGACATAGGGATGCTGGGATGGGGATGCAGGTGGTACCCATGGAGCTATGGGGATGGAGGTGGTAACCATGGAGACCAAGGGATGTTGGGATGGGGATGCAGGTGGTACCCATGGAGACATAGGGATGCTGGGATGGGGATGCAGGTGGTACCCATGGAGACATAGGGATGCTGGGATGGGGATGGAAGTGGTACCCATGGAGATATAGGGATGCTGGGATAGGGATGCAGGTGGTACCCATGGAGACATAGGGATGCTGGGATAGGGATGCAGGTGGTACCCATGGAGACATAGGGATGCTGGGATGGGGATGCAGGTGGTACCCATGGAGCCATAGGGATGCTGGGATAGGGATGCAGGTGGTACCCATGGAGACATAGGGATGTTGGGATGGGGATGCAGGTGGTACCCATGGAGACATAGGGATGCTGGGATGGGGATGCAGGTGGTACCCATGGAGACATAGGGATGCTGGGATGGGGATGGAGGTGGTACCCATGGAGACATAGGGATGTTGGGATGGGGATGCAGGTGGTACCCATGGAGACATAGGGATGCTGGGATAGGGATGGAGGTGGTACCCATGGAGACATAGGGATGCTGGGATGGGGATGCAGGTGGTAACCATGGAGACATAGGGATGTTGGGATGGGGATGGAGGTGGTACCCATGGAGACATAGGGATGGAGGTGGTAACCATGGAAACATAGGGATGCTGGGATGGGGATGCAGGTGGTACCCATGGAGACATAGGGATGCTGGGATAGGGATGCAGGTGGTACCCATGGGGCTATGGGGATGGAGGTGGTACCCATGGAGACATAGGGATGATGGGATGGGGATGCAGGTGGTACCCATGGAGACATAGGGATGCTGGGATGGGGATGCAGGTGGTACCCATGGAGATATAGGGATGCTGGGATGGGGATGCAGGTGGTACCCATGGAGACATAGGGATGCTGGGATGGGGATGCAGGTGGTACCCATGGAGACATAGGGATGCTGGGATGGGGATGCAGGTGGTACCCATGGAGACATAGGGATGTTGGGATGGGGATGGAAGTGGTAACCATGGAGACATAGGGATGGAAGTGGTACCCATGGAGACATAGGGATGCTGGGATGGGGATGCAGGTGGTAACCATGGAGACATAGGGATGCTGGGATGGGGATGCAGGTGGTACCCATGGAGACATAGGGATGGAAGTGGTACCCATGGAGACATAGGGATGGAGGTGGTACCCATGGAGACAGGGATGCTGGGATGGGGATGCAGGTGGTAACCATGGAGACATAGGGATGGAAGTGGTACCCATGGAGACATAGGGATGCTGGGATGGGGATGCAGGTGGTAACCATGGAGACATAGGGATGGAAGTGGTACCCATGGAGACATAGGGATGCTGGGATAGGGATGCAGGTGGTACCCATGGAGACATAGGGATGCTGGGATGGGGATGCAGGTGGTAACCATGGAGACATAGGGATGGAGGTGGTACCCATGGAGACATAGGGATGCTGGGATGGGGATGCAGGTGGTACCCATGGAGACATAGGGATGCTGGGATGGGGATGCAGGTGGTACCCATGGAGACATAGGGATGGAGGTGGTACCCATGGAGACATAGGGATGCTGGGATGGGGATGCAGGTGGTACCCATGGAGACATAGGGATGTTGGGATGGGGATGGAAGTGGTACCCATGGAGACATAGGGATGCTGGGATGGGGATGCAGGTGGTAACCATGGAGACATAGGGATGGAGGTGGTACCCATGGAGACATAGGGATGCTGGGATGGGGATGCAGGTGGTACCCATGGAGACATAGGGATGCTGGGATAGGGATGCAGGTGGTACCCATGGAGACATAGGGATGCTGGGATGGGGATGCAGGTGGTACCCATGGAGACATAGGGATGCTGGGATGGGGATGCAGGTGGTACCCATGGAGACATAGGGATGCTGGGATGGGGATGCAGGTGGTACCCATGGAGACATAGGGATGCTGGGATGGGGATGCAGGTGGTAACCATGGAGACATAGGGATGCTGGGATGGGGATGCAGGTGGTACCCATGGAGATATAGGGATGCTGGGATGGGGATGGAAGTGGTACCCATGGACCTATGGGGATGGAGGTGGTAACCATGGAGACATAGGGATGCAGGTGGTACCCATGGAGACATAGGGATGTTGGGATGGGGATGCAGGTGGTACCCATGGAGACATAGGGATGTTGGGATGGGGATGCAGGTGGTACCCATGGAGACATAGGGATGCAGGTGGTACCCATGGAGACATAGGGATGTTGGGATGGGGATGGAGGTGGTACCCATGGAGACATAGGGATGCTGGGATGGGGATGCAGGTGGTACCCATGGAGACATAGGGATGCTGGGATAGGGATGGAGGTGGTACCCATGGAGACATAGGGAGGCTGGGATGGGGATGCAGGTGGTACCCATGGAGACATAGGGATGGAGGTGGTAACCATGGAGACATAGGGATGCCGGGATGGGGATGGAGGTGGTACCCATGGAGACATAGGGATGGAAGTGGTAACCATGGAGACATAGGGATGCTGGGATGGGGATGGAGGTGGTACCCATGGAGACATAGGGATGCTGGGATGGGGATGGAGGTGGTACCCATGGAGACATAGGGATGCTGGGATGGGGATGGAGGTGGTACCCATGGAGACATAGGGATGCTGGGATGGGGATGCAGGTGGTACCCATGGAGACATAGGGATGCTGGGATGGGGATGGAGGTGGTACCCATGGAGACATAGGGATGTTGGGATGGGGATGCAGGTGGTACCCATGGAGACATAGGGATGCTGGGATGGGGATGCAGGTGGTACCCATGGAGACATAGGGATGCTGGGATGGGGATGGAGGTGGTACCCATGGAGACATAGGGATGCTGGGATAGGGATGGAGGTGGTACCCATGGAGACATAGGGATGTTGGGATGGGGATGCAGGTGGTACCCATGGAGACATAGGGATGCTGGGATGGGGATGCAGGTGGTACCCATGGAGACATAGGGATGCTGGGATGGGGATGGAAGTGGTACCCATGGAGACATAGGGATGCTGGGATGGGGATGGAGGTGGTACCCATGGAGACATAGGGATGCTGGGATGGGGATGCAGGTGGTACCCATGGAGACATAGGGATGCTGGGATGGGGATGCAGGTGGTACCCATGGAGACATAGGGATGTTGGGATGGGGATGCAGGTGGTACCCATGGAGACATAGGGATGCTGGGATGGGGATGCAGGTGGTACCCATGGAGACATAGGGATGTTGGGATGGGGATGCAGGTGGTACCCATGGAGACAGAGGGATGCTGGGATAGGGATGGAGGTGGTACCCATGGAGACATAGGGATGCTGGGATGGGGATGCAGGTGGTAACCATGGAGACATAGGGATGTTGGGATGGGGATGGAGGTGGTACCCATGGAGACATAGGGATGGAGGTGGTAACCATGGAAACATAGGGATGCTGGGATGGGGATGCAGGTGGTACCCATGGAGACATAGGGATGCTGGGATAGGGATGCAGGTGGTACCCATGGGGCTATGGGGATGGAGGTGGTACCCATGGAGACATAGGGATGATGGGATGGGGATGCAGGTGGTACCCATGGAGACATAGGGATGCTGGGATGGGGATGCAGGTGGTACCCATGGAGATATAGGGATGCTGGGATGGGGATGCAGGTGGTACCCATGGAGACATAGGGATGCTGGGATGGGGATGCAGGTGGTACCCATGGAGACATAGGGATGCTGGGATGGGGATGCAGGTGGTACCCATGGAGACATAGGGATGTTGGGATGGGGATGGAAGTGGTAACCATGGAGACATAGGGATGGAAGTGGTACCCATGGAGACATAGGGATGCTGGGATGGGGATGCAGGTGGTAACCATGGAGACATAGGGATGCTGGGATGGGGATGCAGGTGGTACCCATGGAGACATAGGGATGGAAGTGGTACCCATGGAGACATAGGGATGGAGGTGGTACCCATGGAGACATAGGGATGCTGGGATGGGGATGCAGGTGGTAACCATGGAGACATAGGGATGGAAGTGGTACCCATGGAGACATAGGGATGCTGGGATGGGGATGCAGGTGGTAACCATGGAGACATAGGGATGGAAGTGGTACCCATGGAGACATAGGGATGCTGGGATAGGGATGCAGGTGGTACCCATGGAGACATAGGGATGCTGGGATGGGGATGCAGGTGGTAACCATGGAGACATAGGGATGGAGGTGGTACCCATGGAGACATAGGGATGCTGGGATGGGGATGCAGGTGGTACCCATGGAGACATAGGGATGCTGGGATGGGGATGCAGGTGGTACCCATGGAGACATAGGGATGGAGGTGGTACCCATGGAGACATAGGGATGCTGGGATGGGGATGCAGGTGGTACCCATGGAGACATAGGGATGCTGGGATGGGGATGCAGGTGGTAACCATGGAGACATAGGGATGGAGGTGGTACCCATGGAGACATAGGGATGCTGGGATGGGGATGCAGGTGGTACCCATGGAGACATAGGGATGCTGGGATAGGGATGCAGGTGGTACCCATGGAGACATAGGGATGCTGGGATGGGGATGCAGGTGGTACCCATGGAGACATAGGGATGCTGGGATGGGGATGCAGGTGGTACCCATGGAGACATAGGGATGCTGGGATGGGGATGCAGGTGGTACCCATGGAGACATAGGGATGCTGGGATGGGGATGCAGGTGGTAACCATGGAGACATAGGGATGCTGGGATGGGGATGCAGGTGGTACCCATGGAGATATAGGGATGCTGGGATGGGGATGGAAGTGGTACCCATGGACCTATGGGGATGGAGGTGGTAACCATGGAGACATAGGGATGGAGGTGGTACCCATGGAGACATAGGGATGTTGGGATGGGGATGCAGGTGGTACCCATGGAGACATAGGGATGTTGGGATGGGGATGCAGGTGGTACCCATGGAGACATAGGGATGCAGGTGGTACCCATGGAGACATAGGGATGTTGGGATGGGGATGGAGGTGGTACCCATGGAGACATAGGGATGCTGGGATGGGGATGCAGGTGGTACCCATGGAGACATAGGGATGCTGGGATAGGGATGGAGGTGGTACCCATGGAGACATAGGGAGGCTGGGATGGGGATGCAGGTGGTACCCATGGAGACATAGGGATGGAGGTGGTAACCATGGAGACATAGGGATGCCGGGATGGGGATGGAGGTGGTACCCATGGAGACATAGGGATGGAAGTGGTAACCATGGAGACATAGGGATGCTGGGATGGGGATGGAGGTGGTACCCATGGAGACATAGGGATGCTGGGATGGGGATGGAGGTGGTACCCATGGAGACATAGGGATGCTGGGATGGGGATGCAGGTGGTACCCATGGAGACATAGGGATGTTGGGATGGGGATGGAGGTGGTACCCATGGAGACATAGGGATGCTGGGATGGGGATGGAGGTGGTACCCATGGAGACATAGGGATGCTGGGATGGGGATGCCGGTGGTACCCATGGAGACATAGGGATGGAAGTGGTACCCATGGAGACATAGGGATGCTGGGATGGGGATGCAGGTGGTAACCATGGAGACATAGGGATGTTGGGATGGGGATGGAAGTGGTCCCCATGGAGACATAGGGATGCTGGGATGGGGATGCAGGTGGTACCCATGGAGACATAGGGATGCTGGGATGGGGATGCAGGTGGTACCCATGGAGACATAGGGATGCTGGGATGGGGATGCAGGTGGTACCCATGGAGACATAGGGATGCTGGGATGGGGATGGAGGTGGTAACCATGGAGACATAGGGATGCTGGGATGGGGATGGAGGTGGTACCCATGGAGACATAGGGATGGAAGTGGTAACCATGGAGACATAGGGATGCTGGGATAGGGATGCAGGTGGTACCCATGGAGACATAGGGATGCTGGGATGGGGATGGAGGTGGTACCCATGGAGACATAGGAATGGAGGTGGTAACCATGGAGACATAGGGATGCTGGGATGGGGATGCAGGTGGTACCCATGGAGACCTAGGGATGCTGGGATGGGGATGGAGGTGGTACCCATGGAGACATAGGGATGCTGGGATGGGGATGCAGGTGGTACCCATGGAGACATAGGGATGTTGGGATGGGGATGCAGGTGGTACCCATGGAGACATAGGGATGCAGGTGGTACCCATGGAGACATAGGGATGCTGGGATGGGGATGGAGGTGGTACCCATGGAGACATAGGGATGCTGGGATGGGGATGCAGGTGGTACCCATGGAGACATAGGGATGCTGGGATGGGGATGCAGGTGGTACCCATGGAGACATAGGGATGCTGGGATGGGGATGCAGGTGGTACCCATGGAGACATAGGGATGCTGGGATGGGGATGGAGGTGGTACCCATGGAGACATAGGGATGCTGGGATGGGGATGGAGGTGGTAACCATGGAGACATAGGGATGCTGGGATGGGGATGGAGGTGGTACCCATGGAGACATAGGGATGGAAGTGGTAACCATGGAGACATAGGGATGCTGGGATAGGGATGCAGGTGGTACCCATGGAGACATAGGGATGCTGGGATGGGGATGGAGGTGGTACCCATGGAGACATAGGGATGGAGGTGGTAACCATGGAGACATAGGGATGCTGGGATGGGGATGCAGGTGGTACCCATGGAGACATAGGGATGCTGGGATAGGGATGCAGGTGGTACCCATGGAGACATAGGGATGGAGGTGGTAACCATGGAGACATAGGGATGCTGGGATGGGGATGCAGGTGGTACCCATGGAGACATAGGGATGCTGGGATGGGGATGCAGGTGGTACCCATGGAGACATAGGGATGCTGGGATGGGGATGCAGGTGGTACCCATGGAGACATAGGGATGCTGGGATAGGGATGCAGGTGGTACCCATGGAGACATAGGAATGCTGGGATAGGGATGCAGGTGGTACCCATGGAGCTATGGGGATGGAGGTGGTAACCATGGAGACATAGGGATGTTGGGATGGGGATGCAGGTGGTACCCATGGAGACATAGGGATGCTGGGATAGGGATGCAGGTGGTACCCATGGAGACATAGGGATGCTGGGATGGGGATGCAGGTGGTACCCATGGAGACATAGGGATGCTGGGATGGGGATGCAGGTGGTACCCATGGAGACATAGGGATGCTGGGATAGGGATGCAGGTGGTACCCATGGAGACATAGGGATGTTGGGATGGGGATGGAGGTGGTACCCATGGAGACATAGGGATGCTGGGATGGGGATGCAGGTGGTACCCATGGAGACATAGGGATGGAGGTGGTAACCATGGAGACATAGGGATGCTGAGATGGGGATGGAGGTGGTACCCATGGAGACATAGGGATGTTGGGATGGGGATGCAGGTGGTACCCATGGAGACATAGGGATGCCGGGATAGGGATGTGCCCCCCGCCTATGGGGCTCAGCCCCCCATCTATGGGGCAGCACCTGGATCCCTCCCCATAGACAGCCATGGCAGGATCCTTGTGTGTGTGTGGAAGGGGGAATTCTTGGCACCCAGATGGGAATCGCTCCCGGAAAACCGGGATCCAAAGGCAGGATTCCAAAGGCCGGGAATGGGCCCGTTCCCTTGGGAATGGGGATGGGGATGAACAAAGGAAAGGGGGGGGGGGGATGGTTTCCAGATGGGATATTCCCTATCATTCCCTGTTATTCCCTCTCCATTCCCTCCTCATTCCCTGTTATTCCCTTTCCATTCCCGCTTTATTCCCTCTCTATTCCCTGTTATTCCCCCTCTATCATTCCCTGTTATTCCATCCTCATTCCCTGTTATTCCCTGTTTATTCCCTCTCTCATTCCCTGTTTATTCCCTTTCCATTCCCTGTTTATTCCCCACTCATTCCCTGTGTTATTCCCTCTTTATTCCCTGTTATTCCCTCTATCATTCCCTGTTTATTCCCACTCCATTCCCTGTTATTCCCCCTTTATTCCCTCTTTATTCACTCTCTATTCCCTATTCCCTTTATTCCCACTTCATTCCCATCCTTTATTCCCCATAGCCCCATAGATGGGAGCATCCCTGCCCCATAGCCCCATAGATGGGAGCATCCCTGCCCCATAGCCCCATAGACGGAAGCATCCCTGCCCCATAGCCCCATAGATGGGAGCATCCCTGCCCCATAGTCCACCATAGATGGAAGCATCCCTGCCCCATAGATGGGAGCATCCCTGCCCCATAGCCCCATAGATGGGAGCATCCCTGCCCCATAGCCCCATAGATGGGAGCATCCCTGCCCCATAGCCCCATAGATGGCAGCATCCCTGCCCCATAGCCCCATAGATGGGAGCATCCCTGCCCCATAGCCCCATAGATGGCAGCATCCCTGCCCCATAGCCCCATAGATGGGAGCAAACCTGCCCCATAGCCCCATAGATAGCAGCATCCCGTCCCCATAGCCCCATGGATGGGTCCCTGCCCCATAGCCCCATAGATGGGAGCATCCCTGCCCCATAGCCCCATAGATGGGATCCTCCCTGCCCCATAGCCCCATAGATGGGAGCATCCCTGCCCCATAGCCCCATAGATGGCAGCATCCCTGCCCCATAGGCCCATAGATGGGAGCATCCCTACCCCATAGCCCCATAGATGGGAGCATCCCTGCCCCATAGCCCCATAGATGGGAGCATCCCTGCCCCATAGATGGGAGCATCCCTGCCCCATAGCCCCATAGATGGCAGCATCCCTGCCCCATAGCCCCATAGACGGGAGCATCCCTGCCCCATAGCCCCATAGATGGGAGCATCCCTGCCCCATAGATGGCAGCATCCCTGCCCCATAGATGGGAGCATCCCTGCCCCATAGCCCCATAGATGGGAGCATCCCTGCCCCATAGCCCCATAGATGGGAGCATTCCTGCCCCATAGCCCCCATAGATGGGAGCATCCCTGCCCCATAGCCCCATAGATTGGAGCATCCCTGCCCCATAGCCCCATAGATGGGAGCATCCCTGCCCCATAGCCCCATAGATGGGAGCATCCGTGCCCCATAGCCCCATAGATGGGAGCATCCCTGCCCCATAGCCCCATAGATGGGAGCATCCCTGCCCCATAGCCCCATAGATGGCAGCATCCCTGCCCCATAGATGGGAGCATCCCTGCCCCATAGATTCCATAGATGGGAGCATCCCTGCCCCATAGCCCCATAGATGAGAGCATCCCTGCCCCATAGCCCCATAGATGGGAGCATCCCTGCCCCATAGCCCCATAGATGGGAGCATCCCTGCCCCATAGCCCCATAGATGGGAGCATCCCTGCCCCATAGCCCCATAGATGGGAGCATCCCTGCCCCATAGCCCCATAGATGGGAGCATCCCCGCCCCATAGCCCCATAGATGGGAGCATCCCTGCCCCATAGATGGGAGCATCCCTGCCCCATAGCCCCATAGATGGGAACATCCCTGCCCCATAGCCCCATAGATGGGAGCATCCCCGCCCCATAGCCCCATAGATGGGAGCATCCCTGCCCCATAGCCCCATAGATTGGAGCATCCCTGCCCCATAGCCCCATAGATTGGAGCATCCCTGCCCCATAGATTCCATAGATGGCAGCATCCCTGCCCCATAGATTCCATAGATGGCAGCATCCCTGCCCCATAGATGGGAGCATCTGTGCCCCATAGCCCCATAGATGGCAGCATCCCTGCCCCATAGCCCCATAGATGGGAGCATCCCTGCCCCATAGCCCCATCGATGGCAGCATCCCTGCCCCATAGCCCCATAGATGGGAGCATCCCTGCCCCATAGATGGGCGCATCCCTGCCCCATAGCCCCATAGATGGGAGCATCCCTGCCCCATAGATGGGAGCATCCCTGCCCCATAGCCCCATAGATGGGAGCATCCCTGCCCCATAGCCCCATAGGTGGGAGCATCCCTGCCCCATAGCCCCATAGATGGGAGCATCCCTGCCCCATAGCCCCATAGATGGGTCCCTGCCCCATAGATGGCAGCATCCCTGCCCCATAGCCCCATAGATGGGAGCATCCCTGCCCCATAGCCCCATAGATGGAAGCATCCCTGCCCCATAGCCCCATATATGGGAGCATCCCTGCCCCATAGATTCCATAGATGGGAGCATCTCTGCCCCATAGCCCCATAGATGGGAGCATCCCTGCCCCATAGATGGGAGCATCCCTGCCCCATAGCCCCATAGATGGGAGCATCCCTGCCCCATAGCCCCATAGATGGGAGCATCCCTGCCCCATAGACCCCATAGATGGGTCCCTGCCCCATAGATGGGAGCATCCCTGCCCCATAGCCCCATAGATGGCAGCATCCCTGCCCCATAGCCCCATAGGTGGGAGCATCCCTGCCCCATAGATTCCATAGATGGCAGCATCCCTGCCCCATAGATTCCATAGATGGCAGCATCCCTGCCCCATAGCGCCATAGATGGGAGCATCCCTGCCCCATAGCCCCATAGATGGGAGCATCCCTGCCCCATAGCCCCACAGATGGGAGCATCCCTACCCCATAGCCCCATAGATGGGAGCATCCCTGCCCCATAGATTGCAGTATCCCTGCCCCATAGCCCCTTAGACGGGAGCATCCCTGCCCCATAGCACCATAGATGGGAACAGCCCTGCCCCATAGATGGGAGCATCCCTGCCCCATAGATGGGAGCATCCCTGCCCCATAGCCCCATAGATGGGAGCATCCCTGCCCCATTGACCCATAGATGGGAGCATCCCTGCCCCATAGATGGGAGCATCCCTGCCCCATAGCCCCATAGATGGGAGCATCCCTGCCCCATAGCCCCATAGATGGGAGCATCCCTGCCCCATAGCCCCATAGATGGGAGCATCCCTGCCCCATAGCCCCATAGATGGGAGCATCCCTGCCCCATAGCCCCATAGATGGGAGCATCCCTGCCCCATAGATGGGAGCATCCCTGCCCCATAGATGGGTCCCTGCCCCATAGCCCCATAGATGGGAGCATCCCTGCCCCATAGCCCCATAGATGGGAGCATCCCTGCCCCATAGCCCCATAGATGGCAGCATCCCAGCCCCATAGCCCCCATAGATGGGAGCATCCCTGCCCCATAGCCCCATAGATGGGAGCATCCCTGCCCCATAGCCCCATAGATGGCAGCATCCCTGCCCCATAGCCCCATAGATGGGAGCATCCCTGCCCCATAGCCCCATAGATGGCAGCATCCCTGCCCCATAGCCCCATAGATGGGAGCATCCCTGCCCCATAGCCCCATAGATGGCAGCATCCCTGCCCCATAGCCCCATAGACGGGAGCATCCCTGCCCCATAGCCCCATAGATGGGAGCATCCCTGCCCCATAGCCCCATAGATGAGAGCATCCCTGCCCCATAGCCCCATAGATGGGAGCATCCCTGCCCCATAGCCCCATAGACGGAAGCATCCCTGCCCCATAGCCCCATAGATGGGAGCATCCCTGCCCCATAGATGGGAGCATCCCTGCCCCATAGCCCCATAGATGGGAGCATCCCTGCCCCATAGCGCCTTTTCCTTGCAGGTGCCATCCCATCGGGAAGACGGCGTCGGGATGCGGGGGGCCCCCTCGCTGGTCCCCAACCCCTCGGCCCCATCGCCGGAGCTGAACCCCCCCCAGGATCCCTATAGGGGTGAGTGGGACCCCTATGGGATGGAGGGGTGGGAAGGGGCATCCCATAGAGCATCCCATAGAGCATCCCATAGAGCATCCCATAGAGCATCCCATAGAGCATCCCATAGGGCATCCCATAGGGCATCCCATAGAGCATCCCATAGAGCATCCCATAGAGCATCCCATAGAGCATCCCATAGGGCATCCCATAGAGCATCCCATAGAGCATCCCATAGAGCACCCCATAGAGCTTCCCATGGAGCATCCCATAGAGCATCCCATAGGGCATCCCATAGAGCATCCCATAGAGCATCCCATAGAGCATCCCATAGAGCTTCCCATGGAGCATCCCATAGAGCATCCCATAGGGCATCCCATAGAGCATCCCATAGAGCATCCCATAGAGCATCCCATAGAGCTTCCCATGGAGCATCCCATAGGGCATCCCATAGAGCATCCCATAGAGCATCCCATAGAGCATCCCATAGGGCATCCCATAGAGCATCCCATAGAGCATCCCGTAGAGCATCCCATAGTGCATCCCATAGAGCATCCCATAGAGCATCCCATAGAGCATCCCATCATAGAGCATCCCATAGAGCATCCCATAGAGCATCCCATAGAGCATCCCATAGAGCATCCCATCATAGAGCATCCCATAGAGCATCCCATAGAGCATCCCATAGAGCATCCCATAGAGCATCCCATAGAGCATCCCATGGAGCATCCCATGGAGCATCCCTTAGGGCATCCCATAGAGCATCCCATAGGGCATCCCATAGAGCATCCCATAGAGCATCCCATAGGGCATCCCATAGAGCATCCCATAGGGCATCCCATAGAGCATCCCATAGAGCATCCCATAGAGCATCCCATAGAGCATCCCATAGAGCATCCCATAGAGCATCCCATAGAGCAACCCATAGAGCATCCCATAGAGCATCCCATAGGGCATCCCATAGAGCATCCCATAGGGCATCCCATAGAGCATCCCATAGAGCATCCCTTAGGGCATCCCATAGGGCATCCCATAGAGCATCCCATAGAGCATCCCATAGGGCATCCCATAGAGCATCCCATAGGGCATCCCATAGGGCATCCCATAGAGCATCCCATGGAGCATCCCATAGAGCATCCCATAGAGCATCCCATAGAGCATCCCATGGAGCATCCCATAACGCATCCCATAACGCATCCCATAGAGCATCCCATAGGGCATCCCATAGAGCATCCCATAGAGCATCCCATAGAGCATCCCATGGAGCATCCCATAGAGCATCCCGTGGAGCATCCCATAGAGCATCCCATAGAGCATCCCTTAGGGCATCCCATAGGGCATCCCATAGAGCATCCCATAGAGCATCCCATAGGGCATCCCATAGAGCATCCCATGGAGCATCCCATAGAGCATCCCATAGAGCATCCCATAGGGCATCCCATAGGGCATCCCATAGAGCATCCATAGAGCATCCCATAGGGCATCCCATAGAGCATCCCATAGGGCATCCCGTGGAGCATCCCATAGGGCATCCCATAGAGCATCCCATAGAGCATCCCATGGAGCATCCCATAGAGCATCCCATGGAGCATCCCATAGAGCATCCCATAGAGCATCCCATAGGGCATCCCATAGGGCATCCCATAGAGCATCCCATAGAGCATCCCATAGGGCATCCCATAGAGCATCCCATAGGGCATCCCGTGGAGCATCCCATAGGGCATCCCATAGAGCATCCCATAGAGCATCCCATGGAGCATCCCATAGAGCATCCCATAGAGCATCCCATGGAGCATCCCATAGAGCATCCCATAGAGCATCCCATAGGGCATCCCATAGAGCATCCCATGGAGCATCCCATAGAGCATCCCATAGAGCATCCCATAGGGCATCCCATAGGGCATCCCATAGAGCATCCCATAGAGCATCCCATAGGGCTTCCCTTTGGGCATCCCATAGAGCATCCCATGGCGCACCCCATAGAGCATCCCATAGAGCATCCCATAGGGCATCCCTTAGGGCATCCCATAGAGCATCCCATAGAGCATCCCATGGAGCATCCCATAGAGCATCCCGTGGAGCATCCCATAGGGCATCCCATAGGGCATCCCATAGAGCATCCCTTAGAGCATCCCATAGAGCATCCCATAGGGCGTCCCATAGGGCATCCATAGAGCATCCCATAGAGCGTCCCATGGAGCATCCCATAGGGCATCCCATAGAGCATCCCATAGAGCATCCCATGGAGCATCCCATAGAGCATCCCGTGGAGCATCCCATAGGGCATCCCATAGAGCATCCCATAGAGCATCCCATAGAGCATCCCATAGAGCATCCCATGGAGCATCCCATAGAGCATCCCATAGAGCATCCCATAGAGCATCCCGTGGAGCATCCCATAGAGCATCCCGTGGAGCATCCCATAGAGCATCCCATAGAGCATCCCATAGAGCATCCCTTAGGGCATCCCATAGGGCATCCCATAGAGCATCCCATAGAGCATCCCTTAGGGCATCCCATAGGGCATCCCATAGAGCATCCCATAGAGCATCCCATAGGGCATCCCATAGAGCATCCCATAGGGCATCCCATAGGGCATCCCATAGAGCTCCATAGAGCATCCCATAGAGCATCCCATAGAGCATCCCGTGGAGCATCCCATAGGGCATCCCATAGAGCATCCCATGGAGCATCCCATAGAGCATCCCGTGGAGCATCCCATAGAGCATCCCATAGAGCATCCCATAGAGCATCCCATAGAGCATCCCATGGAGCATCCCATACAGCATCCCGTGGAGCATCCCATAGAGCATCCCATAGAGCATCCCATAGAGCATCCCTTAGGGCATCCCATAGGGCATCCCATAGAGCATCCCATAGAGCATCCCTTAGGGCATCCCATAGGGCATCCCATAGAGCATCCCATAGAGCATCCCATAGAGCATCCCATAGAGCATCCCATAGGGCATCCCATAGAGCATCCCATAGGGCATCCCATAGGGCATCCCATAGAGCATCCCATAGAGCATCCCATAGGGCATCCCATAGAGCATCCCATGGAGCATCCCATAGAGCATCCCATAGAGCATCCCATAGGGCATCCCATAGGGCATCCCATAGAGCATCCCATAGAGCATCCCATAGGGCATCCCATAGAGCATCCCATAGGGCATCCCATAGAGCATCCCATAGGGCATCCCGTGGAGCATCCCATAGGGCATCCCATAGTGCATCCCATAGAGCATCCCATAGAGCATCCCATAGAGCATCCCATTGAGCATCCCATAGAGCATCCCATAGAGCATCCCATAGGGCTTCCCTTTGGGCATCCCATAGAGCATCCCATGGCGCACCCCATAGAGCATCCCATAGAGCATCCCATGGAGCATCCCATAGAGCATCCCGTGGAGCATCCCATAGGGCATCCCATAGGGCATCCCATAGGGCATCCCGTGGAGCATCCCATAGGGCATCCCATAGTGCATCCCATAGAGCATCCCATAGAGCATCCCATAGAGCATCCCATAGAGCATCCCATGGAGCATCCCATAGAGCATCCCGTGGAGCATCCCATAGAGCATCCCATAGAGCATCCCATAGAGCATCCCTTAGGGCATCCCATAGGGCATCCCATAGAGCATCCCATAGAGCATCCCATAGAGCATCCCATAGAGCATCCCCTAGGGCATCCCATAGAGCATCCCATAGGGCATCCCATAGGGCATCCCATAGAGCATCCCATAGAGCATCCCATAGAGCATCCCATGGAGCATCCCATAGAGCATCCCATAGGGCATCCCATAGAGCATCCCATAGGGCATCCCATAGAGCATCCCATAGGGCATCCCATAGGGCATCCCATAGAGCATCCCATAGAGCATCCCATAGGGCATCCCATAGAGCATCCCATAGAGCATCCCATAGAGCATCCCAATTTAGAGCATTCCCATTTCCAGCATCCCAATTTAGAGCATCCCATCCTGAGAGCATCCCATTCTGGACCATCCCATCCTAGAGCATCCCATCCTTCAAGCATCCCAATTTGGACCATCCCAATTTATCCCATCCCAATTTATCCCATCCCAATGGAGCATCCCAATTTATCCTATCCCAATTTATCCCATCCCACTGGAGCATCCCAATTCAGAGCATCCCAATTTATCCCATCCCAATTTATCCCAATCCCAATGGAGCATCCCAATTTATCCCAATCCCACTGGAGCATCCCAATTTATCCCATCCCAATGTATCCCATCCCAATTTATCCCAATCCCAATGGAGCATCCCAATTTTTCCCATCCCAATTTATCCCATCCCACTGGAGCATCCCAATTTATCCCATCCCAATTTAGAGCATCCCAATTTAGAGCATCCCAATTTATCCCATCCCAATGGAGCTTCCCAATTTATCCCATCCCAATTTGGACCAGCCCATTATCAAGCATCCCAATATCCCATCCCAATTTATCCCATCCCAATTTATCCCAATCCCAATTTATCCCATCCCAATTTATCCCAATCCCAATGGAACATCCCAATTTATCCCATCCCAATTTGGACCATCCCATTATCAAGCATCCCAATTTATCCCATCCCAATTTATCCCAATCCCAATGGAGCATCCCAATTTATCCCATCCCCATTTCCAGCATCCCATTATCGAGCATCCCAATTTAGAGCATCCCAATTTATCCCATCCCAATTTATCCCATCCCAATTTATCCCATCCCAATGGAGCATCCCAATTTATCCCATCCCAATGGAGCATCCCAATTTATCCCATCCCAATTTATCCCAATCCCACTGGAGCATCCCAATTTATGCCATCCCATTATCAAGCATCCCAATTTATCCCATCCCAATTTGGACCATCCCATTATCAAGCATCCCAATTTATCCCATCCCAATTTATCCCATCCCACTGGAGCTTCCCAATTTATCCCATCCCAATTTATCCCATCCCACTGGAGCTTCCCAATTTATCCCATCCCAATTTATCCCATCCCACTGGAGCATCCCAATTTATCCCATCCCAATTTATCCCATCCCAATTTATCCCATCCCAATGGAGCATCCCAATTTATCCCATCCCAATTTATCCCATCCCACTGGAGCTTCCCAATTTATCCCATCCCAATTTATCCCATCCCACTGGAGCATCCCAATTTATCCCATCCCAATTTGGACCATCCCATTATCGAGCATCCCAATTTATCCCATCCCAATTTATCCCATCCCAATTTATCCCATCCCAATGGAGCATCCCAATTTATCCCATCCCAATTTATCCCATCCCAATGGAGCATCCCAATTTATCCCATCCCAATTTATCCCATCCCACTGGAGCTTCCCAATTTATCCCATCCCAATTTATCCCATCCCACTGGAGCATCCCAATTTATCCCATCCCAATTTGGACCATCCCATTATCGAGCATCCCAATTTATCCCATCCCAATGGACCATCCCAATTTATCCCATCCCAATTTAGAGCATCCCAATTTATCCCATCCCAATGGAGCTTCCCAATTTATCCCATCCCAATTTGGACCAGCCCATTATCGGGCATCCCAATTTAGAGCATCCCAATTTGGACCATCCCATCCCAATGAAGCATCCCAATTTATCCCATCCCAATTTATCCCAATCCCACTGGTGCATCCCAATTTATCCCATCCCAATTTGGACCAGCCCATTATCGAGCATCCCAATTTAGAGCATCCCAATTTATCCCATCCCAATTTATCCCATCCCAATTTATCCCAATCCCAATGGAGCATCCCAATTTATCCCATCCCAATTTATCCCAATCCCACTGGAGCATCCCAATTTATGCCATCCCAATTTGGACCATCCCAATTTATCCCAATCCCAATGGAGCATCCCAATTTATCCCATCCCATTTTCAAGCATCCCAATTTATCCCATCCCAATTTATCCCATCCCAATGGAGCATCCCAATTTATCCCATCCCAATTTATCCCAATCCCAATGGAGCATCCCAATTTATCCCATCCCAATTTATCCCATCCCAATGGAGCATCCCAATTTATCCCATCCCAATTTATCCCAATCCCACTGGAGCATCCCAATTTATGCCATCCCAATTTGGACCATCCCAATTTATCCCAATCCCAATGGAGCATCCCAATTTATCCCATCCCATTTTCAAGCATCCCAATTTATCCCATCCCAATTTATCCCATCCCAATCCCAATTTATCCCAATCCCAATCCCTTTTTCCCCCCCTCCAGCCCTCCCCGGCGGCCTCCAAGCCCCCAGCGTCTCCTCGGCCAGCTCGGAGCTCAAATCCGATGAGGAAGGCGACGAGAACGCCCGCGATTCCCAACCTCTGGAAGAGCGCAAGCTGGACGACGACAAGAAGGAGCTCAAAGCCCTGCCGAGGTCAAGATCTAGGTAACGGGAATGTCGGGAAAAGGGGGGGGGGGGAGAACCGGGAATTCCATAGGGATCATCCCGTTGCGTTCCCTGGATCCCGCTTTGGGGTTGTCGCTTGTTTTGGGAGCAAAGGATGCGGGAGGTTTGGGTACCAAAGGATGAGGGAGGTTTGGGTACCAAAGGATGCGGGAGGTTTGGGTACCAAAGGATGCGGGAGGTTTGGGTACCAAAGGATGCAGGAGGTTTGGGTACCAAAGGATGCAGGAGGTTTGGGTACCAAAGGATGCGGGAGGTTTGGGTACCAAAGGATGCGGGAGGTTTGGGTACCAAAGGATGCAGGAGGTTTGGGTACCAAAGGATGCAGGAGGTTTGGGTACCAAAGGATGCGGGAGGTTTGGGTACCAAAGGATGCGGGAGGTTTGGGTACCAAAGGATGCGGGAGGTTTGGGTACCAAAGGATGCGGGAGGTTTGGGTACCAAAGGATGCAGGAGGTTTGGGTACCAAAGGATGCAGGATGTTTGGGGAGCAAAGGATGCGGGAGGTTTGGGTACCAAAGGATGCGGGAGGTTTGGGTACCAAAGGATGCAGGAGGTTTGGGTACCAAAGGATGCAGGAGGTTTGGGTACCAAAGGATGCAGGAGGTTTGGGTACCAAAGGATGCGGGAGGTTTGGGTACCAAAGGATACGGGAGGTTTGGGTACCAAAGGATGCGGGAGGTTTGGGTACCAAAGGATGGAGAAGGTTTGGGTACCAAAGGATGCAGGAGGTTTGGGTACCAAAGGATGCGGGAGGTTTGGGTACCAAAGGATGCGGGAGGTTTGGGTACCAAAGGATGCGGGAGGTTTGGGTACCAAAGGATGGAGAAGGTTTGGGGAGCAAAGGATGCAGGAGGTTTGGGTACCAAAGGATGCAGGAGGTTTGGGTACCAAAGGATGCAGGAGGTTTGGGGAGCCAAAGGATGCAGGAGGTTTGGGTACCAAAGGATGCAGGAGGTTTGGGTACCAAAGGATGCGGGAGGTTTGGGTACCAAAGGATGCGGGAGGTTTGGGTACCAAAGGATGCAGGAGGTTTGGGTACCAAAGGATGCGGGAGGTTTGGGTACCAAAGGATGCGGGAGGTTTGGGTACCAAAGGATGCAGGAGGTTTGGGTACCAAAGGATGCAGGAGGTTTGGGTACCAAAGGATGCGGGAGGTTTGGGTACCAAAGGATGCAGGAGGTTTGGGTACCAAAGGATGCAGGAGTTTTCGGTACCAAAGGATGCGGGATGTTTGGGGAGCAAAGGATGCAGGAGGTTTGGGTACCAAAGGATGCAGGAGGTTTGGGTACCAAAGGATGCGGGAGGTTTGGGTACCAAAGGATGCAGGAGGTTTGGGTACCAAAGGATGCGGGAGGTTTGGGTACCAAAGGATGCAGGAGGTTTGGGTACCAAAGGATGCAGGAGGTTTGGGTACCAAAGGATGCAGGAGGTTTGGGTACCAAAGGATGCAGGAGGTTTGGGTACCAAAGGATGCGGGAGATTGGGGTACCAAAGGATGCAGGAGGTTTGGGTACCGAAGGATGCGGGAGGTTGGGTGCCAAAGGATGCGGGAGGTTTGGGTACCAAAGGATGCAGGAGGTTTGGGTACCAAAGGATGCAGGAGGTTTGGGTACCAAAGGATGCAGGAGGTTTGGGTACCAAAGGATGGCAGGAGGTTTGGGTACCAAAGGATGCGGGAGATTGGGGTACCAAAGGATGCGGGAGATTGGGGTACCAAAGGATGCAGGAGGTTTGGGTACCGAAGGATGCGGGAGGTTTGGGTACCAAAGGATGCGGGAGGTTGGGTGCCAAAGGATGCGGGAGGTTTGGGTACCAAAGGATGCGGGAGGTTGGGGTACCCAAGGATGGAGAAGGTTTGGGGAGCAAAGGATGCGGGAGGTTGGGGTACCAAAGGATGCAGGAGGTTTGGGTACCAAAGGATGCAGGAGGTTTGGGTACCAAAGGATGCGGGAGGTTTGGGTACCAAAGGATGCGGGAGGTTTGGGTACCAAAGGATGCGGGAGGTTTGGGTGCCAAAGGATGCGGGAGGTTTGGGTACCAAAGGATGCGGGAGGTTTGGGTACCAAGGATGGAGAAGGTTTGGGGGAGCAAAGGAGCGGGAGGTTGGGGTAC
Organism: Pezoporus flaviventris; assembly: GCF_033815535.1. Lineage (NCBI taxonomy): Eukaryota > Metazoa > Chordata > Aves > Psittaciformes > Psittacidae > Pezoporus > Pezoporus flaviventris. The sequence goes on from NW_026893009.1 coordinate 62,429, forward strand.
CAAAGGATGCAGGAGGTTTGGGTACCAAAGGATGCAGGAGGTTTGGGTACCAAAGGATGCAGGAGGTTTGGGTACCAAAGGATGCGGGAGGTTTGGGTACCAAAGGATGCGGGAGGTTTGGGTACCAAAGGATGCAGGAGGTTTGGGTACCAAAGGATGCGGGAGGTTTGGGGACCAAAGGATGCAGGAGGTTTGGGTACCAAAGGATGCGGGAGGTTTGGGTACCAAAGGATGCGGGAGGTTTGGGTACCAAAGGATGCAGGAGGTTTGGGTACCAAAGGATGGAGAAGGTTTGGGTACCAAAGGATGCAGGAGGTTTGGGGAGCAAAGGATGCGGGAGGTTTGGGTGCCAAAGGATGCAGGAGGTTTGGGTACCAAAGGATGCAGGAGGTTTGGGTACCAAAGGATGCAGGAGGTTTGGGTACCAAAGGATGCAGGACGTTTGGGGAGCAAAGGATGCAGGACGTTTGGGTACCAAAGGATGCGGGAGGTTTGGGGAGCAAAGGATGCTGGATCCCATCCATCCCTGACTTCCCTGATGTTCCAAAGGCCAGGCCATTCCCAACGTTGGGAATATCCTAGTTTTTAGGACAATGGGTCCTTGCTCTATGGGGCAGGAGAATGGGGTCCATGGGTGATGCCCCATTCCCAATGGGATCCTTGCTCTATGGGGCAGGAGAATGGGGTCCATGGGTGATGCCCCATTCCCAATGGGTTCCTCTCTCCATGGAGACCCTTGAATGGAGTCAATGGAAGATGCCCCATTCCCAATGGGTTCCTCTCTCCATGGAGACCCTTGAATGGAGTCAATGGAAGATGCCCCTTTCCCAATGGGTTCCTCTCTCCATGGAGCCCCTTGAATGGGGTCAATGGAAGATGCCCCATTCCCAATGGGTTCCTCTCTCCATGGAGCCCCTTGAATGGAGTCAATGGAAGATGCCCCATTCCCAATGGGTTCCTCTCTCCATGGAGCCCCTTGAATGGAGTCAATGGAAGTTGCCCCATTCCCAATGGGTTCCTCTCTCCATGGAGACCCTTGAATGGAGTCAATGGGAGATGCCCCATTCCCAATGGGTTCCTTGCTCCATGGTGGCATCAGAATGGAGTCAATGGGAGATGCCCCATTCCCAATGGGTTCCTTGCTCCATGGAGCCCCTTGAATGGGGTCAATGGAAGATGCCCCATTCCCAATGGGTTCCTTGCTCCATGGAGCCCCTTGAATGGAGTCAATGGAAGATGCCCCATTCCCAATGTGATCCTTGCTCCATGGAGCCCCTTGAATGGAGTCAATGGGAGATGCCCCATTCCCAATGGGTTCCTCTCTCCATGGAGCCCCTTGAATGGGGTCAATGGAAGATGCCCCATTCCCAATGGGTTCCTCTCCATGGAGCCCCTTGAATGGAGTCAATGGAAGATGCCCCATTCCCAATGGGTTCCTCTCTCCATGGAGCCCCTTGAATGGAGTCAATGGAAGATGCCCCATTCCCAATGGGTTCCTCTCTCCATGGAGACCCTTGAATGGAGTCAATGGGAGATGCCCCATTCCCAATGGGTTCCTTGCTCCATGGTGGCATCAGAATGGAGTCAATGGGAGATGCCCCATTCCCAATGGGTTCCTCGCTCCATCGAGACCCTTGAATGGAGTCAATGGGTGATGCCCCATTCCCAATGGGAGCCTTGCTCCATGGTGGCATCAGAACGGCATCAATGGAAGATGCCCCATTCCCAATGGGTTCCTTGCTCCATGGAGACCCTTGAATGGAGTCAATGGAAGATGCCCCATTCCCAATGGGTTCCTCTCTCCATAGTGACATCACAATGGATTCAATGGGCGATTCCCCATTGGAACCTCCATTGGAATCCCCTTTATGTCCCCCCCCCCCCCCAACCCCAACCCCATTGCAGCACCAACGACGACGAGGACCTGACCCCGGAGCAGAAAGCCGAGCGGGAGAAGGAACGGCGCATGGCCAACAACGCCCGCGAGCGCCTCCGCGTGCGGGACATCAACGAGGCCTTCAAGGAGCTGGGCCGCATGGTGCAGCTGCATCTCAAGAGCGACAAGCCCCAAACCAAGCTGCTCATCCTGCACCAGGCCGTGGCCGTCATCCTCAGCCTGGAGCAGCAAGTGAGGGGTGAGTTGTGGGTTGGGTTGGGTTGGGTTGGGTTGGGTTGGGTTGGGTAGGGTTGGGTTGGGTTGGGTTGGGTTGGGTTGAGTTGGGTTGGGTTGGGTTGGGTTGGGTTGAGTTGGGTTGAGTTGGGTTGGGTTGGGTTGGGTTGAGCTGGGTTGGGTTGAGTTGGGTTGGGTTGGGTTGAGTTGGGTTGAGTTGGGTTGGGTTGAGTTGGGTTGGGTTGAGTTGGGTTGGGTTGAGTTGTGTTGAGTTGGGTTGGGTTGGGTTGAGTTGGGTTGGGTTGGGTTGGGTTGAGTTGGGTTGGGTTGAGTTGGGTTGGGTTGGGTTGGGTTGGGTTGGGTTGGGTTGGGTTGAGTTGGGTTGGGTTGGGTTGGGTTGGGATGGTTTGAGTTGGGTTGAGTTGGGTTGGGTTGAGTTGAGTTGGGTTGGGTTGGGTTGGGTTGGGTTGGGTTGAGTTGGGTTGGGTTGGGTTGGGTTGGGATGGTTTGAGTTGGGTTGAGTTGGGTTGGGTTGGGTTGAGTTGGGTTGGGTTGGGTTGAGTTGGGTTGGGTTGAGTTGGGTTGCGTTGAGTTGCGTTGGGTTGGGTTGGGTTGGGTTGGGTTGGGTTGGGTTGCGTTGAGTTGGGTTGGGTTGGGTTGAGTTGGGTTGGGTTGGGTTGGGTTGAGTTGGGTTGAGTTGGGTTGGGTTGAGTTGGGTTGGGTTGGGTTGAGTTGGATTGGGTTGGGTTGGGTTGAGTTGTGTTGGGTTGAGTTGGGTTGGGTTTGGTTGAGCTGGGTTGGGTTGAGTTGGGTTGGGTTGGGTTGAGTTGGGTTGAGTTGGGTTGAGGGTTGGGTTGGGTTGAGTTGGGTTGTGTTGAGTTGGGTTAAGTTGGGTTGGGTTGGGTTGGGATGGTTTGAGTTGGTTGAGTTGGGTTGGGTTGAGTTGGGTTGGGTTGGGTTGGGTTGTGTTGGGTTGGGTTGAGTTGGGTTGAGTTGGGTTGGGTTGAGTTGGGTTGGGTTGAGTTGTGTTGAGTTGGGTTGGGTTGGGTTGAGTTGGGTTGGGTTGGGTTGGGTTGAGTTGGGTTGGGTTGAGTTGGGTTGTGTTGGGTTGGGTTGGGTGGGTTGGGTTGGGTTGGGTTGAGTTGGGTTGGGTTGGGTTGGGTTGGGGTTGTTGAGTTGGGTTGGTGGAGTTGGGTTGGGTTGAGTTGGGTTGGGTTGGGTTGGGTTGGGTTGGGTGGTTGAGTTGGGTTGGGTTGGGTTGGGTTGGGATGGTTTGAGATTGAGTTGGGTTGGGTTGGGTTGGGTTGGTTGGGTTGGGTTGGGTTGTTGGTTGGGTTGAGTTGGGTTGCGTTGAGTTGCGTTGGGTTGGGTTGAGTTGGGTTGAGTTGGTTGGTTGGGTTGAGTTGGGTTGGTTGGTTGGGTTGGGTTGGGTTGGGTTGGGTTGGGTTGGGATGGTTTGAGTTGGGTTGAGTTGGGTTGGGTTGGGTTGGGTTGAGTTGGGTTGGGTTGAGTTGGGTTGAGTTGGGTTGGGTTGGGTTGAGTTGGGTTGGGTTGGGTTGAGTTGGGTTGGGTTGGGTTGGGGTTCGTTGATGGGTGGATGTTGGTCGTCTGTTGGCCAGCATCAGGCATTCATCGTGCATCATCGTCCATCCGTGATCCATCCGTGATCATCCATTCACCTTCCATTCATCTTGTATCATCCCTTCTCCATCATCCATCCATCCATTATCATCCATCCCCAATCCATTCATCTTCATCCATGCATCATCATCCCTTATCCATCATCCATCCATCATCCATCATCCATCCCTTATCCATCATCATCCATCATCATCCATCCCTTATCCATCATCCATCCATCACCATCCAGCCATCATCCATCCATCATCCATCCATCCACCATCATCCATCCATCATCATCCCTTATCCACCATCCATCCATCATCCATCTATCCATCATCATCCATCCATCATCATCCATCCATCATCCATCCACCATCATCCATCCATCATCCATCCATCATCCATCCATCATCATCCACCCCCCATCCCACCCATTCCCTACGGAACCCCCTTCCCCCCCGCCGTAGCGATGCCTTTCACCCCCCCTTTCCCCTTCCATCCCACCAGAGAGGAACCTGAATCCCAAGGCGGCGTGCCTGAAGAGACGGGAAGAAGAGAAGGTCTCCTCGGATCCGCCTCCGCTCTCCTTGGCGGGGCCCCATCCCGGCATGGGAGATGCTTCCAATCACATGGGACAGATGTAAAAAGGCAAGGCTGGGGGTCGGGTATCCATGTTTCCGTCCGTGTGTCCGTCAGCATCCAGCATCAGTATCCATCCATCATCCATCCATCATCCATCATCCATCAGCATCCATCCATCAGCATCCATCAGCATCCATCAGCATCCATCAGCATCCATCAGCATCCATCATCCATCAGCATCCATCATCATCCATCATCATCATCCATCCATCATCATCCATCCATCATCATCCATCCATCATCCATCGTACATCATCATCACCATCATCCATCAGCATCATCCATCATCATCCATCATCATCATCCATCAGCATCCATCATCATCATCCATCCATCCATCAGCATCCATCCATCATCATCCATCATCACCATCACCATCATCATCCATCCATCCATCCATCCATCAGCATCCATCATCCATCCATCCATCCATCAGCATCCATCCATCATCATCCATCATCATCATCCATCCATCATCCATCAGCATCCATCATCATCATCCATCATCATCCATCCATCCATCAGCATCCATCATCACCATCATCATCCATCATCATCCATCCATCATCATCCATCCATCATCCATCAGCATCATCCATCCATCATCCATCAGCATCCATCAGCATCCATCATCCATCACCATCCATCATCATCATCCATCATCATCACCATCATCATCCATCTATTATCATCATCCATCATCATCCATCATCATCACCATCATCATCATCCATCCATCATCATCCATCATCATCCATCATCCATCATCATCATCCATCATCATCCATCCATCATCATCCATCATCATCCATCCATCAGCATCCATCCATCAGCATCCATCAGCATCCATCAGCATCCATCCATCCATCAGCATCCATCCATCCATCATCCATCATCATCATCCATTATCCATCCTCATCATCATCATCACCATCATCATCCATCATCATCCATCATGCATCAGCACCCATCATCATCATCCATCATCATCCATCCATCAGCATCCATCCATCAGCATCCATCAGCATCCATCCATCAGCATCCATCCATCAGCATCCATCCATCAGCATCCATCAGCATCCATCAGCATCCATCCCTTATCCATCATCATCCATCATCCATCAGCATCCATCCATCATCATCCATCCATCCATCATCCATCATCCATCATCATCATCATCATCACCATCATCACCATCATCATCCATCATCATCATCATCATCCATCTGCATCCATCATCATCCATCCATCCATCATCATCATCATCATCCATCATCATCCATCATGCATCAGCATCCATCCATCATCATCCATCCATCATCCATCATCATCCATCATCATCACCCATCATCATCCATCATCACCATCATCATCATCCATCCATCATCATCCATCATCATCCATCCATCCATCCATCATCACGATCATCCATCATCATCATCATCCATCATCCATCATCATCATCATCACCATCATCATCCTCCTCCCCCCTTGCTCTCTCCCCCTAACCCCTTCCCTTCTCCCCCTAGGTCCACCTTGCCCCACAGAAGCAAGAACCCACTTCCTTAAGAGCTGTATCCCCCATTCCCCCATCCCCTGCCCCACATCCCCCCCCCCAACTTCCCCCTTCCCCAGCCCCACGGACGCCCGCCGGGCCGGCATTCCCGACGCTTGGAATGCCGACGCTCCTGCCCCACGGCGGAAGACTTCACCCATGGTGGGCACGAGGAGATGTGGGGTGTGTGTGTATGGGGTGGGAGGGGGGGACACCCCCAAACCCCCTGACCCCCAACTTTTACCCCCCTTTAACCTTAATGCAGCTCTCTTTTTTGCGCTGTGCCTCAAATCCCAGAGCATTCCGGGCTGGAAAAATAATGGAATGGGGAGGGGTGAAAAAAAACCTGGGAATATTCCATGGGAATTGGGGGAGGGGGGGGGACACCCAAAAAAAAAGATGGAAAACCCTTGGAATTTTGCAATAATGACCAAGTGTACTTCAGATAAAAGACCCCCCCCCCTTCCCTTTCCCATCCGAAATTCCCGATTCCTTGGATCCGGAGCATCCTTCCCCTAATCCCGCCCCGTTCCCGCCTCGCCCTTCCCATTGGATGCTGCTGGCGAGGAGGCGGGGAGCTCCTCCAATGGACATAGAGAGAGATGCAGAGGGGAGAGCCGATGGGAATACCGGGATCACTGCATGGATTGGGAATGCTGGGCTCCTCCGTGCTCCCCCCCCCCCCCTCTGTTTTCCATAGGGAAAAGGGGCATTTTCCATGCTTTCCATAGGGGAAACAAGGGGGGGGGGGGGGGTATATCCCAATTTTTCCCCTTTCTCCCCTTTTCTTGGGAATGGATCCCATGGGATTTAAGGTGTCCCCCCCCCCATTCCCATCCCAACCTTAACCGCTGTGCCTTCCGATGTCCCCATTGAAGCAGGAAGAGGAGGGGGATGCTGCTGAGAGCATTCCCATTGGGATCAAGGGAAACCTTGGGAATACCGGATGGGATTTGGGGCTGGGCCCCCTTCCTCCTTCCTTCTTCCTCTTCCCCTCCAAGCCTTAGCTGCGTCCCTTGCACTCAATGGAAAAGGTGGGGGGGGGGGTTGGAACGGCATTCCCGAGCTCTGGAATCATCGCATCCCGGCATTCCCATCATTTCATTGCCTGCTGGGCATGGGAATGGGATTGGGATTGGGAATGGGATTGGTTTTGCGGCCCCAAACCCCTTGGAACGCCGCCGGCATCCCATGGGAAGCCAAGAGCTCCATCCGCATCCAGCCTTTTCCAAGAGGGAATTCCATGGGAAACCACCCGGGATGAGGCCGAAGGAGAGCCCTGAAGAGGGGAATAAGCAAGGATTCCCCATGGGAATGGCCTGCGGGAAGCACCAGCAGCCATCCCAAAGGAAAGCTTGGGATAAAGGGCCGGAATTCCAATGGGAAAAATTCCCCCCCCCCCTCCTCCCTTCTTCCTTCTCCATCCTTTGGGATTTGCCTCCAGGCTTTGCCCATCTGAATTCCCAAGGCTTGGAGCAGGGATGGGTCGGGAATCAATCAGTGCCTCCCACTCCTATTGGCTGAGGGCTAGGACCCAGCATCCCTTGGGATGCGCTGTGGGATGGATTGGAATCAATCAGTGCTTCCCACTCCTATTGGCTGAGGGCTAGGACCCAGCATCCCTTGGGATGCACTGTGGGATGGACCAGGGATCAATCAGTGCTTCCCACTCCTATTGGCTGAGGAATAGGACATCAGATCCCTTGGGATGCATTCCGGAAGCAGGGATGGATTGGGAATCAATCAGTGCTTCCCACTCCTATTGGCTGAGGGCTAGGACCCAGCATCCCTTGGGATGCGCTGTGGGATGGATCGGGAATCAATCAGTGCTTCCCACTCCTATTGGCTGAGGGCTAGGACCCAGCATCCCTTGGGATGCGCTGTGGGATGGATCGGGATCAATCAGTGCTTCCCACTCCTATTGGTTGAGGCCTAGGACATCAGATCCCTTGGGATGCATTCCGGAAGCAGGGATGGACCAGGAATCAATCAGTGCCTCCCACTCCTATTGGCTGAGGGCTAGGACCCAGCATCCCTTGGGATGCATTCTGGGATGGACCAGGGATCAATCAGTGCTTCCCACTCCCATTGGCTGAGGAATAGGACATCAGATCCCTTGGGATGCATTCCGGAAGCAGGGATGGATTGGGAATCAATCAGTGCCTCCCGCTCCTATTGGCTGAGGGCTAGGACCCAGCATCCCTTGGGATGCGCTGTGGGATGGACCAGGGATCAATCAGTGCTTCCCACTCCTATTGGCTGAGGAATAGGACATCAGATCCCTTGGGATGCATTCCGGAAGCAGGGATGGATTGGGAATCAATCAGTGCCTCCCACTCCTATTGGCTGAGGGCTAGGACCCAGCATCCCTTGGGATGCATTCTGGGATGGATTGGAATCAATCAGTGCTTCCCACTCCTATTGGCTGAGCGCTAGGACATCAGATCCCTTGGGATGCATTCCGGAAGCAGGGATGGATTGGGAATCAATCAGTGCTTCCCACTCCTATTGGCTGATGGCTAGGACCCAGCATCCCTTGGGATGCGCTGTGGGATGGACCAGGGATCAATCAGTGCTTCCCACTCCCATTGGCTGAGGAATAGGACATCAGATCCCTTGGGATGCATTCCGGAAGCAGGGATGGACCAGGAATCAATCAGTGCCTCCCACTCCTATTGGCTGAGGAATAGGACATCAGATCCCTTGGGATGCATTCCGGAAGCAGGGATGGATTGGGAATCAATCAGTGCCTCCCGCTCCTATTGGCTGAGGGCTAGGACCCAGCATCCCTTGGGATGCGCTGTGGGATGGATTGGAATCAATCAGTGCTTCCCACTCCTATTGGCTGAGGAATAGGACATCAGATCCCTTGGGATGCATTCCGGAAGCAGGGATGGACCAGGAATCAATCAGTGCTTCCCACTCCTATTGGCTGAGCGCTAGGACCCAGCATCCCTTGGGATGCATTCCGGGATGGATTGGGATCAATCAGTGCTTCCCACTCCTATTGGCTGAGGAATAGGACCCAGCATCCCTTGGGATGCATTCCGGGATGGATTGGGAATCAATCAGTGCTTCCCACTCCTATTGGGAAGCCCAAGAAGAGCCCCCCCCAAAAAAATGAAGCCTTTTTTACCCAAAACTGCCTTTTTTTGACCCAGGAATGACGGTGGCAAAGAATTCCCGTTTTTTTTTCCTTGGAAAAACGCCCGAATCCCGAAAAATTCCCCCTTTATTTTGCTATTCCCGACAGAAAGAGAGGTTATTTTCCCATGGGGTTTAGGGAAAGAGGGGAGGGGGTGTTGGGGGGGGGGGAAACGGCCCTGAAATCCATGGAAAAATCATGGAAAAGCGTGGAAAAAGCATGGAAAACCATGGGAAAAGCATGGAAAAACCAGAGGAAACGGTGGAAAATCGTGGAAAATCCAATCGAAACTTGAAGGAGGGGGGGGAATCCATGGGAAATGATGGAAAAGCATGGAAAACCATGGGAAACGGGTGGAGAAGCAGAGGAAAAGCGTGGGGGGAAAAATGGGAAAGCATGGAAAATGCTTGGAAAACCATGGAAAACGGTGGAAAATCGTGGGAAATATGGAAAAGCGTAAAAAAAAACCATGGAAAATGGGGGGAAATCCATGGAAAACGGGGGGAAATCCATGGAAAACTCGGGGAGAACGTGAACCCATGGCAAACCATGGAGAAAGCCTGTCGAGCCATGGAAAACCATGGATAAAAGAAGGAAATCCATGGAAAACCCATTGGAAACCCATGGAAAACCATGTTAAAAGAAGGAAATCCATGGAAAATCATGTTAAAAGAGGGAAATCCATGGAAAACCCATTGGAAACCCATGGAAAACCATGTTAGAAGAAGGAAATCCATGGAAAACCCATTGGAAACCCATGGAAAACCATGTTAAAAGAAGGAAATCCATGAGAAACCCATGTTAAAAGAGGGAAATCCATGGAAAACCCATTGGAAACCCATGGAAAACCATGTTAAAAGAAGGAAATCCATGGAAAACCATGTTAAAAGAGGGAAATCCATGGAAAACCCATGTTAAAAGAAGGAAATCCATGGAAAACCCATTGGAAACCCATGGAAAATCATGTTAAAAGAAGGAAATCCATGGAAAACCATGTTAAAAGAGGGAAATCCATGGAAAACCCATGTTAAAAGAGGGAAATCCATGGAAAACCCATTGGAAACCCATGGAAAACCATGTTAAAAGAAGGAAATCCATGGAAAACCATGTTAAAAGAGGGAAATCCATGGAAAACCGTGTTAAAAGAGGGAAATCCATGGAAAACCCATTGGCAAACCCAAGGAAAAGCATGTTAAAAGAGGGAAATCCATGGAAAACCATGTTAAAAGAGGGAAATCCATGGAAAACCCATTGGAAACCCATGGAAAACCATGTTAAAAGAAGGAAATCCATGGAAAACCCATGTTAAACTATGGAAAAAGAAGGAAATCCATGGGAAAAACCCTGGAAAAAACAGGGAAATTTATGGAAAACCCATGCCAAGCCATGGAAACCATGGAAATCCATGGAAAACCCATAGAAAACCCTGGAAAAAAATGGGGAAATCCATGGAAAACCCTGAAAAAACTAGGGAAATCCATGGAAAAAACCATGTTAAAATAAGGAAATCCATGGAAAAGCAGGGAAATCCATGGAAAACCCATGTCAAACCATGGAAAACCCTGGAAAAAAACAGGGAAATCCATGGAAAACTGTGTGCAATTAGGGAAATCCATGGAAAACCCATGCCAAACCGTGGAAAAAGAAGGAAAACCATGGAAAAAATCGGGAAATTCATGGAAAATTGGGAAATCCATGGAAAATTCGTGCCAAACCATGGGAAAAGAAAGGAAAACTATGGAAAAAGAAAGGAAAACCATGGGAAAATCGGGAAATCCATGGAAAAATAGGGAAAACCATGGAAAAATAGGGAAAACCATGGAAAAAATTGGGAAAACCATGAAAAAATCAGGAAAATCATGAGAAAAATAGGGAAAACCATGGAAAAATAGGGAAAACCATGGAAAAATAGGGAAAACCATGGGAAGAAAAAGGGAAAACCATGGAAAAAATTGGGAAATCCATGGAGAAATAGGGAAAATCATGGGAAAAATAGGGAAAATCATGGGAAAAATAGGGAAAACCATGGAAAAATAGGGAAAATCATGGAAAAAATAGGGAAAACCATGGAAAAATCGGGAAAACCATGGAAAAATAGGGAAATCCATGGAAAAAATTGGGAAAACTCTGGAAAAAATGGGAAAAGCGTGGAAAAAAATGGGAAAAGCATGGAAAAAATAGGGAAAACCGTGGAAAAATCAGGAAAACCATGGAAAAATAGGTAAATTCATGGGGAAATTGGGAAAACCATGGAAAAAAATGGGAAAACCATGGGAAAATCGGGAAATCCATGGAAAAAATTGGGAAATCCATGGAAAAATAGGGAAAATCATGGGAAAAATAGGGAAAACCATGGGAAAAAATGGGAAAAGCATGGAAAAAATAGGGAAAACCGTGGAAAAATCAGGAAAACCATGGAAAAACAGGGAAAAGCATGGAAAAAAAATTGGGAAATCCATGGGGAAATTGGGAAAACCATGGAAAAAATGGGAAAAGCATGGAAAAATCGGGAAAACCATGGAAAAAACTGGAAAAATAGGGAAAAAATGGGAAATGCATGGAAAAATTGGGAAAATCATGGGAAAAATAGGGAAATCCATGGAGAAAAAATGGGAAAAGCATGGAAAAATAGGGAAATCCATGGAAAAATAGGGAAAATCATGGGAAAAATAGGGAAAACCATGGAAAAAATGGGAAAACCATGGAAAAATCGGGAAAAGCATGGAAAAAATTGGGAAAACCATGGAAAAAATGGGAAAAGCATGGAAAAATAGGGAAATCCATGGAAAAAACTGGAAAAATAGGGAAAAAATGGGAAATCCATGGAAAAATTGGGAAAATCATGGGAAAAATAGGGAAAACCATGGAAAAAACTGGGAAAACCATGGAAAAAATGGGAAAAACATGGAAGAATAGGGAAATCCATGGAAAAATAGGGAAAATCATGGGGAAAAAAGGGAAAACCATGGAAAAAAATGGGAAAACCATGGAAAAAAATGGGAAATCCATGGAAAAATCGGGAAAAGCGTGGAAAAAATTGGGAAAACCATGGAAAAAATGGGAAATCCATGTAGAAATAGGGAAAATCATGGGAAAAATCGGAAAATCATGGGAAAAATAGGGAAATCCATGGAAAAATAGGGAAAACCATGGGAAAAATCAGGAAAATCATGGAAAAATAGGGAAATCCATGGAAAAATAGGGAAAATCATGGGAAAAATAAGGAAAACCATGGGAAAAAATAGGGAAAACCGTGGAAAAATTGGGAAAACCATGGAAAAAAAGGGAAAAGCATGGAAAAAATTGAGAAAAACGTGGAAAAAATGGGAAAAGCATGGAAAAAATAGGGAAAACCGTGGAAAAATCAGGAAAACCATGGAAAAATTGGGAAAACCATGGAAAAATAGGGAAATCCATGGGAAAAAATGGGAAATCCATGGAAAAACAGGGAAAACCATGGAAAAAAATTGGGAAATCCATGGAAAAAATGGGAAAACCATGGAAAAATCTTGGAATCCATGGAAAAATCTTGGAATCCATGGAAAAAAACAGGAAAAGCATGGAAAAGATTGGGAAAACCGTGGAAAAAATGGGAAAAGCATGGAAAAAATAGGGAAAACCGTGGAAAAATCAGGAAATCCATGGAAAAATTGGGAAAACCATGGAAAAATAGGGAAATCCATGGGGAAATTGGGAAAACCATGGAAAAAATTGGGAAAACTGTGGAAAAAATGGGGAAAGCATTGAAAAAATGGGAAAAGCATGGAAAAAATAGGGAAAACAGTGGAAAAATCAGGAAAACCATGGAAAAATTGGGAAATCCATGGAGAAATAGGGAAAATCATGGGAAAAAATGGGAAATCCATGGAAAAAATGGGAAAATCATGGAAAAAATGGGAAAATCATGGAAAAAATTGGGAAATCCATGGAAAAAATGGGAAAACCATGGAAAAATGTGGGAATCCATGGAAAAATCTTGGAATCCATGGAAAAAAACAGGAAAAGCATGGAAAAGATTGGGAAAACCGTGGAAAAAATGGGAAAAGCATGGAAAAAATAGGGAAAACCGTGGAAAAATCAGGAAATCCATGGAAAAATTGGGAAAACCATGGAAAAATAGGGAAATCCATGGGGAAATTGGGAAAACCATGGAAAAAATTGGGAAAACTGTGGAAAAAATGGGGAAAGCATTGAAAAAATGGGAAAAGCATGGAAAAAATAGGGAAAACAGTGGAAAAATCAGGAAAACCATGGAAAAATTGGGAAATCCATGGAGAAATAGGGAAAATCATGGGAAAAAATGGGAAATCCATGGAAAAAATGGGAAAATCATGGAAAAAATTGGGAAATCCATGGAAAAAATGGGAAAACCATGGAAAAATGTGGGAATCCATGGAAAAATCTTGGAATCCATGGAAAAAAACAGGAAAAGCATGGAAAAGATTGGGAAAACTGTGGAAAAAATGGGAAAAGCATGGAAAAAATTGGGAAAACCATGGAAAAAATGGGAAATCCATGGAAAAATGTGGGAAATCCATGGAAAAATCTGGGAAATCCATGGCAAACCATGTGCAAATAGGGCAATCCATGGCAAGCAAGGGGGAACTCATCCAACCCCATCCGGAGCGCGTTGGGTCCCGTTCCCTTCTTTCCCCCCCTTCCCCCCCCCCCCTTCCTTGGGTATCCCTATGGAAAAGGTGATGGAATTTGGGGGGGGGAGGGGGTCTCGATGGCTCCAAGGATCCCGGAGGCGGGATGGGTGCCGGCCATTCCCTGTATCCCGTTGTAATTCCTCGATGGCGTCGTGTACAGGCCCGTTGCGTAGCAATAAATGTGCCCTTTTGGTAAGGAAACGGCCTCGTTTGTGGGGGGGATTCCAGAGGTTGGGAATTGGAGGGGGGATTCCAGAGGTTGGGAATTGGGGGGGGGGATTCCAGAGGTTGGGAATTGGGGGGGGGGGGGTTCCAGAGGTTGGGAATTGGGGGGGGGAAAGGGGGGGAAAAGGGGGTCGATGGCGGCGGTGATGGCGGTGGCGTTATCGGCATCCAACGTTGTCGGTATCCATCGTCATCGTCATCTTCCATCATCGTCCTTCATCATCATCATCATCATCATCCGTCATCTTCCATCATCATCATCGTCATCCATCGTCATCATCATCATCATCATCATCATCCATCATCTTCCATCATCATCATCATCATCCATCATCTTCCATCATCATCATCATCCATTATCATCATCCATCATCATCATCATCATCCATCATCATCATCATCATCATCATCATCATCATCCATCATCCATCATCATCATCCATCATCATCATCATCATCCATCATCATCATCATCATCCATCATCATCATCATCCATCATCATCATCCATCATCATCATCATCATCATCCATTGGGAATATCCCTGCGGATCCACCCCCGGGTGGGGGGGGGGGGGGGGAGCCTTCATCCTCCTCTTCCATCCCGGCCGTTGCCTTGGGATGAAGGCATCCATTGGGGAACATCTCCCTCCCTCCGATGGAGCCATGGGGGAAATCCATAGGGAAAATGCATGGGGGAAATCCATAGGGAAAAATCTGTAGGGAAAATGCATACGGAAAAATCCATAGGGGAAATCCATAGGGAAAATCCACAGGGGAAATCCATAGGGGAAATCCATAGGGAAAAATCTATAGGGAAAATGCATACGGAAAAATCCATAGGGGAAATACATAGGGAAAATCCATAGGGAAAATCCATAGGGGAAAATCCATAGGGGAAAATCTATAGGGAAAATCTATAGGGGAAAATCCATAGGGAAAAATCTATAGGGAAAATCCATACGGAAAAATCCATAGGGAAAAATCTATAGGGCAAATCCATAGGGGAAATCCATAGGGAAAATCCATAGGGGAAATCCATAGGGAAAATCTATAGGGGAATCTATAGGGAAACTCCATAGGGGAAATCCAAAGGGGAAATCCATAGGGAAAAATCCATAGGGAAAATCCATAGGGAAAAATCTATAGGGAAAATCCATAGGGGAAAATCCATAGGGAAAATCCATAGGGAAAAATCTATAGGGGAAATCCATAGGGGAAAATCCATAGGGAAAACCCATATGGGTGCTGTGGGTCAATGGGTGCTGATGGGGGTCAATGGGTGCCATGGGGGTCAGTGGGTGCTGATGGGGATCCATGGGTGCAGATGGGGGTCAATGGGTGCTGATGGGGGTCAATGGGTGCTCGGGGGGGTCAATGGGTGCCATGGGGGTCAATGGGTGCCGAGGGGGTCAATGGGTGCTGATGGGGGTCAATGGGTGCCATGGGGGTCAATGGGTGCTGAGGGGGTCAATGGGTGCCATGGGAGTCAATGGGTGCTGAGGGGGTCATTGGATGCGGATTGGGGTCAATGGGTGCTGCGAGGGGTCAATGGGTGCTGATGGGGGGTCAATGGGTGCTGGGTGTCAATGGGTGCTGATGGGGGTCAATGGGTGCCATGGGGGTCAATGGGTGCCATGGGGGTCAATGGGTGCTGATGGGGGGTCAATGGGTGCTGGGTGTCAATGGGTGCTGAGGGGGGTCAATGGGTGCTGATTGGGGTCAATGGGTGCTGATGGTGTCAATGGGTGCTGATGGGGGTCAATGCGTGCTGGGATGGTCAATGGGTGCTGATGGGGATCAATGGGTGCTGATGGGGGTCAAAGGGTTCCATGGGGATCAATGGGTGCTGATGGGGGTCAGTTGGTGCTGATGGGGGTCAATGGGTGCTGATGATGGTCAATGGGTGCTGATGGGGGTCAATGGGTGCTCGGGGGGTCAATGGGTGCTGATAGGGGGTCAATCTGTGCTGATGGGGGTGAATGGGTGCCATAGGGGTCAATGATTGCTGCTGAGGGTCAATGGGTGCCATGGGGGTCAATGGGTGCTGATGGGGTCAATGGGTGCTAATGGGGGTCAATGGGTGCTGATGGGGGTCAATGGGTGCCGTGGGGGTCAATGGGTGCTGATGGGGTCAATGGGTGCTAATGGGGGTCAATGGGTGCTGATGGGGTCAATGGGTGCTAATGGGGGTCAATGGGTGCTGATGGGGGTCAATGGGTGCCGTGGGGGTCAATGGGTGCTGATGGGAGTCAATGGGTGCTGAGGGTCAATGGGTGCTGATGAGGGTCAGTGGGTGCTGAGGGTCAATGGGCGCCATGGGGGTCAACGGGTGCTGATGGCGGTCAATGGGTGCTGGGGGTCAATGGGTGCTGGGTGTCAATGGGTGCTGGGGGTCAGTGGGTGCTGATGGGGTGAATGGGTGCTGATGGGGGTCAATGGGTGCTGATGGGGGTCAATGGGTGCTGGGGGTCAATGGGTGCTGATGGGGACAATGGGTGCTGATCGGGTCAATGGGTGCCACGGGGATCAATGGGTGCTGATGGGGGTCAATGGGTGCTGATGGGGGTCAATGGGTGCTGATGGGGGTCAATGGGTGCTGGGGGTCAATGGGTGCTGATGGGGGTCAATGGGTGCCATGGGGGGTCAATGGGTGCTGATGGGGGTCAATGGGTGCTGATGGGGGTCAATGGGTGCCATGGGGGTCAATGGGTGCTGATGGGGGTCAATGGGTACCATGGGGGCAATGGGTGCTGATGGGGGTCAATGGGTGCTGATGGGGGTCAATGGGGGCCATAGGGGTCAATGGGTGCTGATGGGGGTCAATGGGTGCCATGGGGGTCAATGGGTACCATGGGGGGCAGTGGGTGCTGATGGGGGTCAATGGGTGCTGATGGGGGTCAATGGGTGCTATTTGGGTCAATGTGTGCTGATGAGGGTCAATGAGTGCCATGGGGATCAATGGGTGCCATGGGGGTCAACGCGTGCTGATGGCGGTCAATGGGTGCTGATGAGGGTCAGTGGGTGCTGAGGGTCAATGGGCGCCATGGGGGTCAACGGGTGCTGATGGCGGTCAATGGGTGCTGGGGGTCAATGGGTGCTGGGTGTCAATGGGTGCTGGGGGTCAGTGGGTGCTGATGGGGTGAATGGGTGCTGATGGGGGTCAATGGGTGCTGATGGGGGTCAATGGGTGCTGGGGGTCAATGGGTGCTGATGGGGGTCAATGGGTGCTGATGGGGTCAATGGGTGCCATGGGGGTCAATGGGTGCTGATGGGGGTCAATGGGTGCTGAGGGTCAATGGGTGCCATGGGGATCAATGGGTGCCATGGGGGTCAACGCGTGCTGATGGCGGTCAATGGGTGCTGGGGGTCCGTGGGTGCTGGGGGTCAATGGGCGCTGATGGGGTGAATGGGTGCTGATGGGGGTCAATGGGTGCTGGGGGTCAATGGGTGCTGGGGGTCAATGGGTGCTGATGGGGGTCAGTGGGTGCTGATGGGGGTCAATGGGTGCCATGGGGATCAATGGGTGCTGATGGGGTCAATGGGTGCTGAAGGGGTCAATGGGTGCCGAGGGGGTCAATGGGTGCTGATGGGATGTCAATGGGTGCTGTGGGGGTCAATGGGTGCTGATGGGGGTCAATGGGTGCTGATGGGATGTCAATGGGTGCCATGGGGGTCAATGGGTGCTGATGGGGGTCAATGGGTGCCATGGGGGTCAATGGGTGCTGATGGGGGTCAATGGGTGCCATGGGGATCAATGGGTGCCATGGGGCTCAGTGGGTGCTGATGGGGTCAATGGGTGCTGATGGGGGTCAATGGGTGCTGATGGGGGTCAATGGGTGCTGATGGCGGTCGATGGGTGCTGGGGGTCAATGGGTGCTGATGGGGGTCAATGGGTTTTGATGGGGGTCAATGGGTGCTGATGGCGGTCGATGATTGCTGGGGGTCAATGGGTGCTGAAGTGGGTCAATGGGTGATCAGGGTGTCAATGGGTGCCATGGGGGTCAATGGGTGCCGTGGGGGTCAACGGGTGCTGATGGCGGTCAATGGGTGCTGGGGGTCAATGGGTGCTGGGGGGCAATGGGTGCTGATGGGTGAATGGGTGCTGACGGGGGTCAATGGGTGCTGGGTTCCATGGGTGCTGATGGGGGTCAATGGGTGCTGAGGGGGTCAATGGGTGCCATGGGGATGAATGGGTGCTGATGGGGGTCAATGGGTGCTGATGGGGGTCAATGGGTGCTGATGGGGGTCAATGGGTGCCATGGGGGTCAATGGGTGCTGATGGGGGTCAATGGGTGCTGATGGGGGTCAATGGGTGCTCAGGGTGTCAATGGGTGCCATGGGGATCAATGGGTGCTGATGGGGGTCAATGGGTGCTGATGGGGGTCAATGGGTGCTGGGGTCAATGGGTGCTGATGGGGGTCAATGGGTGCCATGGGGTTCAATGGGTGCTGATGGGGGTCAATGGGTGCCATGGGGGTCAATGGTTGCTGATGGGGGTCAATGGGTGCTGATGGGGTTCAATGGGTGCTGATTGGGGTCAATGGGTGCCATGGGGCTCAATGGGTGCTGATGGGGGTAAATGGGTGCTGATGGGGGTCAATGGGTGCTGAAGGGGGTCAATGGGTGCTGATGGGGGTCAATGGGGGTCAATGGGTGCTGATGGGGGTCAATGGGGGTCAATGGGTGCTGATGGGGGTCAATTGGTTCTCGGGGGTTCAATGGGTGCTGATGGGGTCAATGGGTGCTGATGGGGGTCAATGGGTGCAGATGGGGTCACTGGGCGCCATGTGGGTCAATGGGTGCCATGGGGGTCAATGGGTGCCATGGGGGTCAATGGGTGCTGATGAGGGTCAATGGGTGCCATGTGGGTCAATGGGTGCTGATGAGGGTCAATGGGTGCCATGGGGGTCAATGGGTGCTGAGGGGGGTCAATGGGTGCCGTGGGGGTCAATGGGTGCTGATGGGGGTCAATGGGTGCCGTGGGGGTCAATGGGTGCTGATGGGGGTCAATGGGTGCTGAAGGGGTCAATGAGTGCCATGGGGGTCAATGGGTGCTGATAGGGGTCAATGGGTGTAATGGGGTTCAATGGGCACTGATGGGGGCAATGGGTGCCATAGGGGTCAATGGGTGCTGCTGGGGGTCAATGGGTGCTGATGGTGGTCAATGGGTGCTGGGGGTCAATGGGTGCTGATGGGGGTCAATGGGTGCCATGGGGGTCAGTGGGTGCCATGGGGGTCAATGGGTGCTGATTTGGGTCAATGGGTGCTGATGGGGGTCAATGGGTGCTAATGGGGGTCAATGGGTGCTGATGGGGATCAGTGGGTGCTAATGGGGGTCAATGGGTGCTGATGGGAGTCAATGGTTGCCGTGGGGGACAATGGGTGCTGATGGGAGTCAATGGGTGCTGAGGGTCAATGGGTGCTGATGAGGGTCAGTGGGTGCTGAGGGTCAATGGGCGCCATGGGGGTCAACGGGTGCTGATGGCGGTCAATGGGTGCTGGGGGTCAATGGGTGCTGGGTGTCAATGGGTGCTGGGGGTCAGTGGGTGCTGATGGGGTGAATGGGTGCTGATGGGGGTCAATGGGTGCTGATGGGGGTCAATGGGTGCTGGGGGTCAATGGGTGCTGATGGGGACAATGGGTGCTGATCGGGTCAATGGGTGCCACGGGGATCAATGGGTGCTGATGGGGGTCAATGGGTGCTGATGGGGGTCAATGGGTGCTGATGGGGGTCAATGGGTGCTGGGGGTCAATGGGTGCTGATGGGGGTCAATGGGTGCCATGGGGGTCAATGGGTGCTGATGGGGGTCAATGGGTGCTGATGGGGGTCAATGGGTGCCATGGGGGTCAATGGGTGCTGATGGGGGTCAATGGGTACCATGGGGGGCAGTGGGTGCTGATGGGGGTCAATGGGTGCTGATGGGGGTCAATGGGGGCCATAGGGGTCAATGGGTGCTGATGGGGGTCAATGGGTGCCATGGGGGTCAATGGGTACCATGGGGGGCAGTGGGTGCTGATGGGGGTCAATGGGTGCTGATGGGGGTCAATGGGTGCTATTTGGGTCAATGTGTGCTGATGAGGGTCAATGAGTGCCATGGGGGTCAATGGGTGCTGAGGGGGGTCAATGGGTGCTGAAGGGGTCGATGGGTGCCATGGGGTTCAATGGGCGCTGATGGGGGTCAATGGGTGCTGATGGGGGTCAATGGGTGCTGATGGGGGTCAATGGGTGCCATGGGGGTCAATGGGTGCTGATGGGGGTCAATGGGTGCTGATGGGGTCAATGGGTGCCATGGGGGTCAATGGGTGCTGATGGGGGTCAATGGGTGCTGAGGGTCAATGGGTGCCATGGGGATCAATGGGTGCCATGGGGGTCAACGCGTGCTGATGGCGGTCAATGGGTGCTGGGGGTCCGTGGGTGCTGGGGGTCAATGGGCGCTGATGGGGTGAATGGGTGCTGATGGGGGTCAATGGGTGCTGGGGGTCAATGGGTGCTGGGGGTCAATGGGTGCTGATGGGGGTCAGTGGGTGCTGATGGGGGTCAATGGGTGCCATGGGGATCAATGGGTGCTGATGGGGTCAATGGGTGCTGAAGGGGTCAATGGGTGCCGAGGGGGTCAATGGGTGCTGATGGGATGTCAATGGGTGCTGTGGGGGTCAATGGGTGCTGATGGGGGTCAATGGGTGCTGATGGGATGTCAATGGGTGCCATGGGGGTCAATGGGTGCTGATGGGGGTCAATGGGTGCCATGGGGGTCAATGGGTGCTGATGGGGGTCAATGGGTGCCATGGGGATCAATGGGTGCCATGGGGCTCAGTGGGTGCTGATGGGGGTCAATGGGTGCTGATGGGGGTCAATGGGTGCTGATGGGGGTCAATGGGTGCTGATGGCGGTCGATGGGTGCTCGGGGTCAATGGGTGCTGAAGTGGGTCAATGGGTGATCAGGGTGTCAATGGGTGCCATGGGGGTCAATGGGTGCCGTGGGGGTCAACGGGTGCTGATGGCGGTCAATGGGTGCTGGGGGTCAATGGGTGCTGGGGGGCAATGGGTGCTGATGGGTGAATGGGTGCTGACGGGGGTCAATGGGTGCTGGGTTCCATGGGTGCTGATGGGGGTCAATGGGTGCTGAGGGGGTCAATGGGTGCTGATGGGGGTCAATGGGTGCTGATGGGGGTCAATGGGTGCTGATGGGGGTCAATGGGTGCCATGGGGGTCAATGGGTGCTGATGGGGGTCAATGGGTGCTGATGGGGGTCAATGGGTGCCATGGGGATCAATGGGTGCTGATGGGGGTCAATGGGTGCTGATGGGGGTCAATGGGTGCTGATGTCAATGGGTGCTGATGGGGGTCAATGGGTGCCATGGGGTTCAATGGGTGCTGATGGGGGTCAATGGGTGCCATGGGGGTCAATGGTTGCTGATGGGGTTCAATGGGTGCTGATGGGGGTCAATGGGTGCCATGGGGGTCAATGGTTGCTGATGGGGGTCAATGGGTGCTGATGGGGTTCAATGGGTGCTGATTGGGGTCAATGGGTGCCATGGGGCTCAATGGGTGCTGATGGGGGTAAATGGGTGCTGATGGGGGTCAATGGGTGCTGAAGGGGGTCAATGGGTGCTGATGGGGGTCAATGGGGGTCAATGGGTGCTGATGGGGGTCAATGGGGGTCAATGGGTGCTGATGGGGGTCAATGGGGGTCAATGGGTGCTGATGGGGGTCAATGGGTGCTGATGGGGGTCAATTGGTTCTCGGGGGTTCAATGGGTGGTGATGGGGTCAATGGGTGCTGATGGGGGTCAATGGGTGCAGATGGGGTCACTGGGCGCCATGTGGGTCAATGGGTGCCATGGGCGTCAATGGGTGCCATGGGGGTCAATGGGTGCTGAGGGGGGTCAATGGGTGCCGTGGGGGTCAATGGGTGCTGATGGGGGTCAATGGGTGCCGTGGGGGTCAATGGGTGCTGATGGGGGTCAATGGGTGCTGAAGGGGTCAATGAGTGCCATGGGGGTCAATGGGTGCTGATAGGGGTCAATGGGTGTAATGGGGTTCAATGGGCGCTGATGGGGGCAATGGGTGCCATAGGGGTCAATGGGTGCTGCTGGGGGTCAATGGGTGCTGATGGTGGTCAATGGGTGCTGGGGGTCAATGGGTGCTGATGGGGGTCAATGCGTGCCATGGGGGTCAGTGGGTGCCATGGGGGTCAATGGGTGCTGATTTGGGTCAATGGGTGCTGATGGGGGTCAATGGGTGCTAATGGGGGTCAATGGGTGCTGATGGGGGTCAATGGGTGCCGAGGGGGTCAATGGGCGCCATGGGGGTCAATGGGTGCCATGGGGGTCAATGGGTGCTGATGGGGGTCAATGGGTGCCATGGGGGTCAATGGGTGCTGATGGGGGTCAATGGGTGCTGATGGGAGTCAATGGGTGCCATGGGGGTCAATGGGTGCTTATGGGGGTCAATGGGTGCCATGGGGGTCAATGAGTGCTGACGGGGGTCAATGGGTGCTGATGGGGGTCAATGGGTGCTGGGGGTCAGTGGGTGCTGGGGGTCAATGGGCGCTGATGGGGTGAATGGGTGCTGATGGGGGTCAATGGGTGCTGATGGGGGTCAATGGGTGCTGATGGGCGTCAATGGGTGCCCGAGAGGTCAATGGGTGCTGATGGGGGTCAATGGGTGCTGATGGGGGTCAATGGGTGCTGATGGGGGTCAATGGGTTCCATGGGGGTCAATGGGTGCTGATGGGGGTCAATGGGTGCCCGAGAGGTCAATGGGTTTTGATGGGGGTCAATGGGTGCCCGAGAGGTCAATGGGTGCTGATGGGGGTCGATGGGTGCTGGGGGTAAATGGGTGCCGTGGGGGCCAATGGGTGCTGGGGGTCAATGGCTGCTGATGGGGGTCAATGGGTGCTGATGGGGTGAATGGGTACTGGGTGGGTCAATGGGTGCTGATGGGGGTCAATGGGTGCCATGTGGGTCAATGGGTGCTGATGGGGGTCAAGGGGTGCCATGTGGGTCAATGGGTGCTGATGGGGTCAATGGGTGCTGATGGCGGTCAATGGGTGCTGATGGGGGTCAATGGGTGCTGAAGGGGGTCAATGGGTGCCATGGGGGTCAGTGGGTGCCATGGGGGTCAATGGGTGCTGATTGGGGTCAATGGGTGCCATGGGGATCAATGGGTGCTGATGGGGGTCAATGGGTGCAATGGGGGTCAATGGGTGCTGATGGGGGTCAATGGGTGCCATGGGGGTCAGTGGGTGCCATGGGGGTCAATGGGTGCTAATGGGGGTCAATGGGTGCCCTGGGGGTCAATGGGTGCTGATGGGGGTCAATGGGTGCTGGGGGGGTCAATGGGTGCTGATGGGGGTCAATGGGTGCCATGTGGGTCAATGGGTGCTGATGGGGGTCAATGGGTGCCATGGGGGTCAATGGGTGCTGAGGGGGTCAATGGGTGCTCAGGGTGTCAATGGGTGCCATGAGGGTCAATGGGTGCTGATGGGGGTCAATGGGTGCTGGGGGTCAATGGGTGCTGATGGGGGTCAATGGGTGCCATGGGAGTCAATGGGTGATCCTGATTGGATGGAGGGAATTCCCTCTGGCTCCTGATTGGACAAAGGGAATTCCACTTGGGAATTGCCTCCCTTCCACCCTAGGAATCCCTTTGGGATCCATTGGGATCCATTGGGAGTGCCCAATAAGTGGGATCATGGGGATGGAATGGGGGGAGAATGGGGATGGATGAGGGGGGCAATAAGAGCAGAAGAGCCCCATAGACCCCACTGAGTCCCATAGGGACCCATTGAGCCCCATAGAACCCATTGAGAGCCATAGGGACCCATTGAGACCCATAGAACCCATTGAGACCCATTGAGCCCCATAGAACCCATTGAGAGCCAAAGGGACCCATTGAGACCCATAGAACCCATTGAGCCCCATAGAACCCATTGAGAGCCATAGGGACCCATTGAGACCCATAGAACCCATTGAGCCCCATAGAACCCATTGAGAGCCATAGGGACCCATTGAGAGCCATAGAACCCATTGAGAGCCATAGGGACCCATTGACCCCATAGAACCCATTGAGACCCATAGAACCCATTGAGCCCCATAGGGACCCATTGAGCCCCATAGAACCCATTGAGCCCCATAGGGACCCATTGAGCCCCATAGACCCCATTGAGCCCCATAGGGACCCATTGAGCCCCATAGACCCCATTGAGCCCCATAGGGACCCATTGAGCCCCATAGACCCCACTGAACCCCATAGGGACCCATTGAGCCCCATAGAACCCATTGAGCCCCATAGAACCCATTGAGAGCCATAGGGACCCATTTGGCCCCATAGAACCCATTGAGCCCCAAAGAACCCATTGAGAGCCATAGGGACCCATTGAGCCGCATAGAACCCATTGAGCCCCATAGGGACCCATTGAGCCCCATAGAACCCATTGAGACCCATAGGGACTCACTGAGCCCCATAGGGACCCATTGAGCCCCATAGAAGCCATTGAGACCCAACGAAAGCCATTGAGCCCCATAGGGACCCATTGAGCCGCATAGAAACCATTGAGCCCCATAGGGACCCATTGAGCCCCATAGAACCCATTGAGAGCCATAGGGACCCATTGAGCCCCATAGAACCCATTGAAAGCCATAGGGACCCACTGAGACGCATAGACCCCATTGAGCCCCATAGGGACTCATTTGGCCCCATAGAACCCATTGAGAGCCATAGGGACCCATTGAGCCCCATAGAAC
Source organism: Pezoporus flaviventris (assembly GCF_033815535.1). Taxonomy (NCBI): domain Eukaryota; kingdom Metazoa; phylum Chordata; class Aves; order Psittaciformes; family Psittacidae; genus Pezoporus; species Pezoporus flaviventris. Next base: position 87,131 of record NW_026893009.1, read on the forward strand.
CCATTGAACCCCATAGAACCCATTGAGACCCATAGGGACCCATTGAGACCCATAGAACCCATTGAGCCCCATAGAACCCATTGAGAGCCATAGGGACCCATTGAGCCCCATAGAACCCATTGAGAGCCATAGGGACCCATTTGGCCCCATAGACACCCATTGAGCCCCAGAGACCCCACTGAACCCCATAGGGACTCATTGAGCCCCATAGAACCCATTGAGAGCCATAGGGACCCATTGAGCCCCATAGAACCCTTTCAGCCCCATAGACCTCATTGAGCCCCATAGGGACCCATTGAGCCCCATAGAACCCATTGAGAGCCATAGGGACCCATTGAGCCCCATAGACCCCATTGAGCCCCATAGAACCCATTGAGCCCCATAGGGACCCATTGAGCCCCATAGAACCCATTGAGAGCAATAGGGACCCATTGAGACCCATAGAACCCATTGAGCCCCATAGGGACCCATTGAGCCCCATAGAACCCATTGAGCCCCATAGAACCCATTGAGCCCCATAGAACCCATTGAGCCCCATAGAACCCATTGAGAGCCATAGGGACCCATTGAGCCCCATAGAACCCATTGAGCCCCATAGAACCCATTGAGAGCCATAGGGACCCATTTGGCCCCATAGGGACCCATTGAGCCCCATAGACCCCACTGAACCCCATAGGGACTCATTGAGCCCCATAGAACCCATTGAGAGCCATAGGGACCCGTTGAGCCCCATAGAACCCATTGAGCCCCATAGACCTCATTGAGCCCCATAGGAACCCATTGAGCCCCATAGAACCCATTGAGCCCCATAGAACCCATTGAGAGCCATAGGGACCCATTGAGTCCTATAGAACCCATTGACCCTCGTAGGGACCCATTGAGCCCTATAGGAATCCATTGAGCCCCATAGACCCCATTGAGCCCCTGCCCCATAGACCCCATTAAGTGCCTGCCCCATAGAATCCATTGGGCTGTGCCCCATAGACCCTATAGAGCCTCTGCCCCACAGAAACCATTGAGCCCCTGCCCCATAGATCTCATTGATCCCTGCCCCATAGACCCCAGTGAGTTCCTGCCCCATAGAACCCATTGAGACCCATAGGGACCCATTGAGCCCCATAGACCCCATTGAGCCCCATAGAGACCCATTGAGCCCCATAGGGACCCATTGAGCCCCAAAGAACCCTTTGAGCCCCATAGGGACCCATTGAGCCCCAAAGAACCCTTTGAGCCCCATAGGGACCCATTGAGTCCCATAAACCCCATTGAGCCCCATAGATCCCTTTGAGCCCCATAGGGACCCTTTGAGACCCATAGAGCCGTTTGAGACCCATAGAGAGCCATTGAGCCCCATAGGGACCCATTGAGCCCCATAGACCCCATTGAGCCCCATAGACCCCATTGAGCTCCATAGACCCCATTGAGCCCCATAGGGACCCATTGAGCCCCATAGACCACATTGAGCCCCATAGGGACCCATTGAGACCCATAGGGACCTATTGAGCCCCATAGACCACATTGAGCCCCATAGGGACCCATTGAGACCCATAGGGACCTATTGAGCCCCATAGACCCCATTGAGCCCTATAGACCCCATTGAGCCCCATAGGGACCCATTGAGACCCATAGGGACCTATTGAGACCCATAGACCACATTGAGCCCCATAGATCCCATTGAGCCCCATAGGGACCTATTGAGCCCCATAGACCACATTGAGCCCATAGACCCCATTGAGCCCCATAGAACCCATTGAGACCCATAGGGACCCATTGAGCCCCATAGACCCCATTGAGCGCCATAGAATGCTTTGAGCCCCATAGGGACCCATTCAGCCTCATAGGGATCCATGGAGCCCCATAGACCCCAGTGAGCCCCATAGAGCCCATTGAGTCCCTGCCCCATAGACCCCATGGATCCCATTGATCACATGGAGTCCCTGCCCCATAGACCCTACTGAGTGCCTGCCCCATAGAGCCCAATGAGCCACATAGACCCCATTGAGCCCCATAGACCCCATTGAGGGCCTGCCCCATAGACCCCATTGAGCCCCATAGACCCCAGAGAGCTCCTGCCCCATAGAGCCCATTGAGCCCCATAGACCCCATTGAGGGCATGCCCCATAGACAGCATTTGGCCCCTGCCCCATAGACACCATTGAGCCCCATAGACCCAAGGGAGCTCCTGCCCCATAGAGCCCATGGAGCCCCATAGAGGCCATTGAGCCCCATAGGTCCCATTGATCCCTGCCCCATAGACCCCAGAGAGCCCCATAGACCCCATTGAGCCCCATAGAACCCATAGAGCCCATAGGTACCCATTGAGCCCCATAGAACCCTTTGAGACCCATAGGGACCCATTGAGCCCCATAGAACCCATTGAGCCCCATAGAGACCCATTGAGCCCCATAGGGACCCATTGAGCCCCATAGAACCCTTTGAGCCCCATAGGGACCCATTGAGCCCCATAGACCCCATTGAGCCCCATAGAGACCCATTGAGCCCCATAGGGACCCATTGAGCCCCATAGACACACATTGGGCCCCAAAGAACCCTTTGAGTCCCATAGAACCCATTGAGCCCCATAGGGACCCATTGAGACCCATAGAACCCATTGAGCCCCTGCCCCATAGACCCCATTGAGCCCCATAGAAAGCATTGAGTGCCTGCCCCATAGACCCCATTAAGCCCCATAGAACCCATTGGGCCCCTGCCCCATAGACCCTATAGAGCCCTGAAGACCCCACTGAGCCCCATAGGAATCCATTGAGCCCCATAGACCCCATTGAGCCCCTGCCCCATAGACCCCATTAAGTGCCTGCCCCATAGAATCCATTGGGCTGTGCCCCATAGACCCTATAGAGCCTCTGCCCCACAGAAAACATTGAGCCCCTGCCCCATAGATCTCATTGATCCCTGCCCCATAGACCCCAGTGACTTCCTGCCCCATAGAACCCATTGAGACCCATAGGGACCCATTGAGCCCCATAGAACCCATTGAGCCCCATAGAACCCTTTGAGCCCCATAGGGACCCATTGAGCCCCATAGAACCCTTTGAGCCCCATAGGAACCCATTGAGCCCCTATAGAGCCTCTGCCCCATAGAAATCATTGAGTCAATGCCCCATAGATCCCATTGATCCCTGCCCCATAGACCCCAGTGAGTGCCTGCCCCATAGACCCAGTGAGCCCCATAGAGCCCATTGAGCCCCTGCCCTATAGACATTCTAGAGCCCATTGAGCCCCATAGACCCCATTGAGCCCCATAGACCCCATTGAGCCCCATAGACCCCACTGATTACATTGAGCCCCTGCCCCATGGACCCCATTGGACACCTGCCCCATAGAACCCATTCAGCCCCATAGACGCCCTTGAGCCCCATAGACCCCATTGAGCAGCTGCCCCATAGAACCCATGGAGCCCCTGCCCCATAGAGTCCCTTGGGCCCCATAGACCCCAATGAGCCCCATAGAGTTCCATTGAACCCTTGCCCCATAGAGTCCATTGAACCCCTGCCCCATAGATCCCATTGATCCCTAAGCCATAGAAACCCTTGAGCTCCTGCCCCATAGGTCCCATTGATCCCTGCCCCATAGAGCCCTATAGAGCCCCTACCCCATAGACCCCATAGAACCCCATAGACCCCATTAAGCCCCATAGACCCCATTGAGCCCCATAGAGCCCATAGAGCTCCTGCCCCATAGATCCCATTGATCCCTGCTCCATAGAGCCCCATAGAGCCCCGATCCTATAGGGCCCATTGAGCCCCATAGACCCCATTGAGCCCCTGCCCCATAGACCCCATTGAGCCCCATAGAAAGCATTGAGTGCCTGCCCCATAGACCCCATTAAGCCCCATAGAACCCATTGGGCCCCTGCCCCATAGACCCTATAGAGCCCTGAAGACCCCACTGAGCCCCATAGGTATCCATTGAGCCCCATAGACCCCATTGAGCCCCTGCCCCATAGACCCCATTAAGTGCCTGCCCCATAGAATCCATTGGGCTGTGCCCCATAGACCCTATAGAGCCTCTGCCCCATAGAAATCATTGAGCCCCTGCCCCATAGATCTCATTGATCCCTGCCCCATAGACCCCAGTGAGTTGCTGCCCCATAGAACCCATTGAGACCCATAGGGACCCATTGAGCCCCATAGAACCCATTGAGCCCCATAGAATGCTTTGAGCCCCATAGGGACCCATTCAGCCCCATAGGGATCCATGGAGCCCCATAGACCCCAGTGAGCCCCATAGAGCCCATTGAGCCCCTGCCCCATAGACCCCATGGATCCCATTGATCACATGGAGTCCCTGCCCCATAGACCCCATTGAGCCCCATAGAAAGCATTGAGTGCCTGCCCCATAGACCCCATTAAGCCCCATAGAACCCATTGGGCCCCTGCCCCATAGACCCTATAGAGCCCTGAAGACCCCCCTGAGCCCCATAGGAATCCATTGAGCCCCATAGACCCCATTGAGCCCCTGCCCCATAGACCCCATGAAGTGCCTGCCCCATAGAATCCATTGGGCTGTGCCCCATAGACCCTATAGAGCCTCTGCCCCACAGAAACCATTGAGCCCCTACCCCATAGATCCCATTGATCCCTGCCCCATAGACCCCAGTGACTTCCTGCCCCATAGAGCCCATTGAGCCCCATAGAGCCCATTGAGCCCCTGCCCCATAGACACTATAGAGCCTCTGCCCCATAGGTCCCATTGATCCCTGCCCCATAGACCCCATTCAGCCCATAGGGACCCATTGAGCCCCATAGACCCCGATGAGCCCCATAGATTCCATTGACCCCTGCCCCACAGACCCCATTGAGCCCCATAGAGCCCATAGAGCTCCTGCCCCATAGATCCCATTGATCCCTGCTCCATAGAGCCCCATAGAGCCCCTATCCTATAGGGCCCATTGAGCCCCATAGACCACATTTGCCCCTGCCCCATAGACCCCATAGAGGCCCATAAGGACCCATAGGGACCTATTAAGCCCCAAAGACCCCATTGAGCCCCACAGACCCCTTGGGCCCCATAGACCCCATTGAGCCCCATAGGGACCCACTAAGTCCCATAGAACCCTTTGAGACCCATAGGGACCCATTGAGCCCCATAGGGACCCATTGAGCCCCATAGGGACCCAATGAGCCCCATAGACCCCATTGAGCCCCATAGACCAGACTGAGCCCCATAGGGACCCATAGAGACCATTAGGGACACATTGAGCCCCACAGAGCCCCATTCAGCCCCATAGGGACCCACTGAGCCCCAGAGAGCCCATTAAGCCCCATAGACCCCATTGAACCCCATAGAACCCATTGAGCCCCATAGACCCCATTGAGCCCCATAGAACCCATTGAGCCCCATAAGGACCCATAGGGACCCATTGAGCCCCATAGACTCCACTGGGCCCCATAGACCACATTGAGCCCCATAGGGACCCATAGAGCCCCATAGGGAACCTTTGAGCCCCATAGAACCCATTGACCCAATAAGGACCCATAGGGACCTATTCAGCCCCATAGACCCCACTGAGCCCAATAGACCCCATTGGGCCCCATAGACCCCACTGAGCCCCATAGACCCCATTGATCCCCATAGAGCACACTGAATCTCTGCCCCATCGATCCCATTGAGCCCCATAAACCTCACTGAGCCCCATAGACCCCATTGAGCCCCATAGACCCATTGACACCCATAGAACCCATTGAGCCCCATAGGGACCCATTGAGCCCCATAGACCCCATTGAGCCCCATAGAGACCCATTGAACCCCATAGGGACCCACTGAGTCCCATAGAAACCTTTGAGACCCATAGGGACCCATTGAGCCCCATAGGGACCCACTGAGCCCCATAGACCGCATTGAGCCCCATAGACTCCACTGAGCCCCATAGACCGCATTGAGCCCCATAGACTCCACTGAGCCCCATAGACCCCATTGAGCCCCATAGACTCCACTGAGCCCCATAGACCCCATTGAGCCCCATAGACTCCACTGAGCCCCATAGACCCCATTGAGCCCCCTAGGGACCCATTGAGCCCCATAGACCCCCATGAGCCCCATAGACCCCATTGACCCCCATAGAGCCCCATTGACCCCCATAGACCCCATTGAGCCCAATAGACCCCATAGAGCCCCATGGACCCCATTGAGCCCCATGGGGGTCTATGGGGTCCTATGGGGCTCTATGGGGGTCTATTGGGTCTATGGGGCTCAGTGGGGTCTATGGGGCTCAATGGGATCTAGGGGTCTCAATGGGGTCTATGGGGCTCAATGGGTCCATGGGTTTCAATGGGGCTCTATGGGGCTCAATGGGGCTCTATGGGGGTCAAGGGGTCTCTATGGGGCTCAATGGGGTCTATGGGCTCAATGGGGTCTATGAGCTCAATGGGTCCCTACAGGGCTCAATGGGGTCTATGGGGCTCAATGGGGTCTATGGGGCTCAATGGGTCCCTATGGGGCTCAATGGGGTCTATGGGGCTCAATGGGTCCCTATGGGGCTCAACGGTTCCCTAGGAGTCTCAATGGGGCTCAATGGGGTCTATGGGGCTTAATAGGGTCTATGGGGCTCAATGGGTTCTATGGGGCTCAATGGGGTCTATGGGGCTCAATGGGGTCTATGGGGCTCAATGGGTCACTATGGGGCTCAATGGGGTCTATGGGGCTCAGTGGGTCCCTATGGGGCTCAATGGGGTGTATGGGGCTCAGTGGGTCCCTATGGGACTCAATGGGGTCTATGGTGCTCAATGGGGTCTATGGGGCTCAATGGGTCCCTATGGGGCTCAATGGGGTCTATGGTGCTCAATGGGGTCTATGGGGCTCAATGGGTCCCTATGGGGCTCAATGGGGTCTATGGGGCTCAATGGGTCACTATGGGTCTCAAAGGGTTCTATGGGGCTCAATGGGTCCCTATGGGGATCAATGGGGTCTATGGGGATCAATGGGTTTCTATGGGGCTCAATGGGGTCTATGGGACTCAATGGGCCGAGGATCAGCATCCAGGACTCCAGAGGCTGGGAATCACTAAAGGAAATGGCAATGGGGGGGGGGGGGGTGTGGGATTGTGTGGGGTGTGAGGCCTCATTGAGCCCCATAGAGCCCCATAGAGCCCCATTGGGATTCATAGAGCCCCATAGGGGTACAATGAGCCCCATGGAACCCATTGAGCCCTATAGGGAGCCATTGAGTCCCATTGGGTCCCAGAGAGTCCCAGAGGGACCCATTGAGCCCCACAGGGACACATTGAGCCCCAGAGAATGCTTTGAGACCCATAGGGAGCCATTGAGCTCTATAGGGACCAATTGAGCCCATTGGCCCCATTGAGCCCCATAGGGACCCATTGAGCCCCATAGGGGCCCATTGAGCTCCATAGACGTTATTGAGCCTCATAGGGACCCACTGAGCCCCATAGTCCCGATTGAGCCTGTTAGTGACACATTGATCCCCATGGACCCCATTGAGCCCCATAGAGCCCCACTGAACCCCTTCACATCTGGCATCCCTAGGGAATTCTTATCCCTTAGGGCTGCCTCTGGCTCCCCTCTGCTTCCTCCCATTGGATGGGGATGGGGGCCGGATGATCCCAGTTTTCCAGCTGGGAATGGGGTCGGCGCCGTTGGGCAGTGGGGGGGTGAGATACAGGGGCGATACTGAGCACCGCCAGCCCCATAGGAGCAGCTGTATAGAATCAGCCCCATAGAATCAGCCCCATAGTATGAGACCAATAGCAACAGCATCAGCCCCAGAGCAGCCGCATTAGCCCCAGAGCAACAGCCCTGTAGCGTAAGGGCCACAGCAGCAGCATCATCCCCATAGTGAGTGATAGGAGGACTACAGGTCCCGGCAGGCCGCGCGGCCGGAGCGCAAGGCATTGTGGGAGCTGTGGGCGCAGAGTTGCTGTTAGCGCTTGGAGGACTACATGTCCCAGTATGCCAAGCAGCGGTGCCTTCTCCCCAGGGTGCGCGGGGCCCTGCACTCGTAGGTCCCATAAGCCCCATAGCAGCTATAGCTGCCATTGCTGCTATAGGAGGTATAGCTGAGGCGCATGGCGGATTGCTCCTCCAAAAGCATGTGCACCCCAGCGTTGCTCTCCTTGATATTTATCCTCTAAAGTACTACATATGCATTAGGTTACACAATACGCCTATACATATTCATGTCCTATCCCTGCTTCGTAGTATAATGAGCTCAAAGGTCCTTTGCACATGCGCAGTGCCTCCTCGTGGTCGTGGGCAAGGGTCTTCAGATGAGGTAAATGAGTCTTCCTCGGACCTGAACTTTTTACCTTTAGTCGTCGCTCATGCTCCCTGGTTGTTTGGCCACCATCCAAACCGCAAAGATAGCCTCAGCCGGTTTAGGGGTCCAGAGACCAGGAACCAAGTTACGGTTCCTTCCTCTTATCAATAGTCTTGCATCCTCCCATCCTCCTTTGGCAAGCGCAAGAAACATTAAGCAAGCAATGTACATTGTTTCGCAAGCAGCTGCAGCCCCTAATAAATCATTCCTTAACCCTAACTCTCTTGGTAAGGCACAATAGTTTTTTGCTGAGCGATGTATCTGTTGAATAAGCCATGTAACTTAAACAATAACCCCTTGTACAATTTACCTAACCCCCCTTAGTACAATGGTCCACATCAACTGCACCTTGAAGACCCCTGCTCACAAGAGGAAGACTGTTTACTTCGTCCTCAAGCCCCCTGCTCACAATCACCACAGAGCAGTGCGCAGACGCCAAGAGGAGGAGACTTGTGATAATAAATTCTTGAAGCTCGTTATAATATCCCCCGCCTATATGCGGGAATTATGAATATGCATGTAACTAATGTAACACTGAAAGTATATAAACCTGTACCAAATGCTAATCCCTTGCACCTCTGGCTGCGGTCACGTGACCAGCGCTGTTGCTTTTGGTTTCTTGATTTTGTCCCTCTGTTATTTCAGTTAGAAGAGTGAGCTTGATGCGCGGATTGACTCCACAACTCGTTAAAAGTTGTAAAGTAGGTATGCTTTTTATTCAGCGCTGAGACGCACGGGGATAATTCCTCAAAGTCATGCGTACCTCAGTGTTGTTTCCCTCCACATTTATCCTCTAAAGTTATACATATTCATAAGGTTGCACAATACGCCTATACATATTCATGTCCTATCCCCGCTTCCTATTATAATGAGCCAGAAGGTCCTCTGCGCCTGCGCAGTGCCCCCTCTGGTCATGGGCAGGGGTCTCAAGATGAAGTAAATGAGTCTTCCTCCTCTGGGTAGGGGTCTTCAAGATGAAGTAAATGAGTCTTCCTCTTCTTGCACTTTTCATCTTTTTTAGTCTTTACGTGTGGCCTTAGAGTTTGGTCAGTGTCCCAGCCGTAAATCCTCTACTTCTCCCCTTTATCAATAGAGTTTGATCAATGTCCCAGCCGTAAATCCTCTGCTTCTCCCCTTTATCAGTAGATTCAGGCGTCTGCTTATTAACAGGACCGGAGGTCTCTGTTCTGCTTAGCAGGCATTTACAACAGATAGTCCTTTTGTTTAAACAAATTCCTCTAACCCCCTTGTACAACCCCCTTGTACAACCCCCTTGTACAACCCCCTGTTCAACCCCCCTGTACAATGGTCAACCCTCTGTATCAAGCTCATATTTCAGACCAGTGTCCCATGTGGCATCAGCAGTCCTGGAACAGAAAGGAGCCCACTGGTTATCTCCTTCACGTTTTTTAAAATACCAGGCCACCATTGTAGAACAGGGTGATATAGAAATTGTGATCACTAACGTTGTGAATCCAGCATCCTTTTTGCAGGAACAATCGACAGAACGCCCCCTATCCAATCCTCGCCCGCTGTTTATCAAGTGACAGGCAACGGAACCAATGCCCCTCTTGCTCGCCCACCACTGGGGCCGGGACACGGTAGGAGCCAATAGGAGTGGGTAGCTCCGCAGGGGAAGGCAGTACTGAAGTGGGCAGGGCGGCTGTGCAGCTTGCTGAGAAAAAGGTTGGTTTCCTCGTGGTTTGGATGGGTGTTTTGGCTGTGCTGTTGGCGCGGTACGCAGTGCGGCCGCCCATCGGGAAGGGGAACTTCGTAGGCTGGGGGAGCTGGGCCGGGTCTAGTTGAGGTTGGATTGGCTGGGCCTGCGTTAGGTTGGTTCGATCCCGACGACGGATGGGGACGCCTCCCTGCGCCCTCCCCCCCGTGGTTGCACTGGGATGCGGCCGGCAGTGAGGGGGGCGGGCGCTGAGGGTGGATGGGCTTTAGCAGCGGTTCTGGGCTGAGGGGTACCTCAGCGGAAGGAATCCCGCGGGGAGTGGCTTTTGTTGGCCGGTAAAGGATGGGGTATTGCTTCCTCAGGGTCCACACTCCCCCCGCCCGACACGGGGCTGTGAGAGGTGGCAATGTCTGGTTCGTACTCCTCGGGTGGCTATGTGTGAAAAAAGAACCCCAACAAACTTTTTTTTTTTCTGTTTCTTTTGTTTTTTTTTGTTTTAATTTGTCTTTTGTGTGGCTTTTTTTGTTTGTTTGTTTTTTTTCCAAGATCAGGTGTGCGAAACTTCGTTCTAGGGTGGTGGAGAAAATTAAGAACGTTTACTAAGAGTTAACTGTTTACGATTGCAAGGCTTTGGTTCAGCCAGTACCCTTTTGCCTATCCCCCTCCTAGTTCAAACAAAATCAAGTAAACTTGAATTGCACGGTGAATCTTCAAATGGAAGGCCCTCCTGAGTCCTCTTCCATCCTTCTGTTCCACTTGATCTTTTAGAAGTGTTGCTCACCAATTCATATATTTGAACTCAAAAAATTCTCTGCCACTAAGAGTAACTTAAAAACAAACCAAAATAATAATTATAAAAAAATCCCAGCAAAACTTGTTTTCATCTCTCTAATCTGTTTCCCACAAGAGTACTGGGAGAATGGGCTTTACAGTAGGCTCTGCATAACAATGAGCCTGACCTCTGCTTGAGACTGAAGAGAACACCTAAGTTTTATGTAAAGAAGAACATGCAAAGTTTTAATATCAAAAGTATTATCAAGTTTTCAAATTTATTTTATTCTGCATTAATGATTGCATGTCAATGCTCTGTAATTGAAATGATCTGTCTACAGGCCTGACTTCCTAAGTGAGCTATAAATTCTGCTTCTCAGACTGGATTTAATGTTTTGTTGTTTTTTTTAATCAGAAAGCCATAAACTGGTTGTGAACTGTGCCAAGAGGCAAACAATACCTAAGCTTACTTTGCTGATTGTTGATTTGTTAAATGGAATTGCTGCAGGTCATGCAGTGGGATTAGGCTTTTGTTATAGAATAGGGAACACAGGCAGCCTTGTGTTCAGTACTCCCTAGGCTAGAAGAAATTGGCTACTCAGAAAAGTTTCCTTAACATTGCTCTCTGCTTTCATCAGAGAATCTATGTTACGAACAGCAAGGCTTCATTCCAGATGACATTTTATTACAATTTGTGTTTGACAGCTGTAGTGTGAAGTAAGACCAAGAAGAGACTGTGACTATGAGAGAGCAGTTCCTGGCTCTCCTACGAGTTTAGTCTGGGGCCTAAGCTAGATTTGATTACACTGGAGCAATAGGAGCCTAATTTAAGCCACTGTGGTGCAGAGTGAATTTTCCTTATCAAGGGGCTGTGGGGCTGGCCTGTTTGAAGAATATTAGGCTTGTGTTGAAAGTTATTTTGCATTAACTAATTGTTAAATGCAGCTGTGGTTTAACAAACTAGACAAGCTGTTAAGCTATATGGATAAAAACTGAAACAGGCACCTGGATATTTGATAATCAGTTCTGTGGATATTCTTGTCAAATTTACCCCAGGAGTACTTGTTTTTCTAAAACAATGAAACCAGTATTTCCTTGCTATACATACAAAATTTAGTCAAAGCAAGTGAGGTGAGAAGGCCTTAAACTGCTGTGGTTTGGAGTGCTTATGCACTGCTCTTGTGGGGATGTAAAGGTCTTTTTAGTTTTAAGAAGCAATGCTTCAAGGTGCATAATACTAAATGGAAGAAGGTGACTGCTTTGCAGATACAGGTGGATTTGCTGACTGCAGTTCTGAGTACTCATCACAATTGGCCAAATTGTTAAGCTGAATGAATTCCTGTCCTACTTGTGTTGCAATCTCTGATTGCCTTTTAAAAGATATGGGGCTGCTACTAGAATAACATGGTGAAATTCTTATTGATACTTCTGGTAAATCCCTGATGTGGCAGAACAATAGGTAGAAGGAAAAGGTTAGTTTAAGCCTCTCGGCTTAAAAAAAACCAACAAAACACACCAGAGAACACAGGAAACTTTATATAGGCCAGGATTATGTCTCAAGGGAGAGAATATTGCAGAATTAGATACCTTATCACAAGGACTATTGTAAAGCTGAAAATTTTGATAAAAGCATTGAGAATGTTTAGCAGGCCTGAAAGAATGAAGAAATTTAATGAAATGGTAAATGAGACCATACTGAAGTGCATTTTTTTTAAGGCTAAAAATCAAGGGAGCATTATGCAGCATTGAAAGATGTCAACTCTGAAGCTAAAGAACAGGAAATAATGTCTGTTGCGTGTCAGTGGGCTCCATAAGGGGGAGAATTGGTGTGTGGATAAGCAATGGTACTTGGTTGCCTACATCTGTCAGCATTGAATTTGATGTTCAGATGTTATAGCATCGACTTCTAGTGTTTAAAATGTGAACTTTGAAGCAAAAGAGGCTTTCTTGTTTGGCTTGGTCTTTTCTTCATTGTTTGAGTTTGTTTCTAATGTTGGCCTTGCTCAAAAGCTGAAGTCTTTTTATAAAGCTCAGAGTGACTGCCATTCCCTCTTTTGGAAACCTTAAAACAGCAGAGGCCACATAAGCCTCTGTTTGGTCCCTTGGGTTACTTGGTGTACTGTGTGGTTTCACTCCCAGAACATGTGGAAAAGGAAGCTTCATTTGGCTTTGCCACCAAAATGAGTGATGCCTTGGCTTGCATTCCCAGCAATGCAGGCAATGCTAACACCACTGTTGAAGGCTGGGCTTGAAGCCCTTTATCTGCTCTCCTGTGCTCACTATGCTGATTTTTGGCTGGGATAGAGTTACATTTTCTTTGTGACATCAGTTCAAGTAGCTTATAGTACCATGTGTGAGCTGCTATGATGGTCTGGAAAAGTGTCAGTCTGAAACATTGGGATTAGTTCTATAACATTAGTGAAAGAATAAAGGTTTCTTCTGTTAGCCTTGTGTGAAAGCGAATGTCTTGGCTTTTTCCCAGGGAACAACAGTTGAAAGAGAGTAGGTTTAGATTGGATGTGAGGAAGAAGTGTTTTTTATGATGAGGATGGCAACGCACTAGACCAGGCTGCCTGGAGAAGTGGATGCCCTGGCACTGGAAGTGTTGAGGATGGCACTTTAAAGAAAGCTGACCTAGTGGAACATGTCCCTGCCCATGGCAGGGTTGGAACTGGGTGATTTTTAAAGGCTTCTTCCAACTCAAACCCTTCTATGATTCCCTGATCTAGGATAGATTATTTTGAATGTAACTCTTCTGGAGTCCCTGTCTCTGACACACACCTCCCAACCACAGTTCTTCACTTGTATTTTTAGGTGCTCTCAGAAGCTCCTTGATGGGAGGTATAATTTAGTTGAAACCGAAATGTCATTCCTATGGAACATTTTATTCTGCGGAAGTTGAAAAGTTATGATTAAAGTAATCTGCCAAATATAGTGTACTGTTTGTTGATGTGTTGGTTCTTAGGTAAATCAAGGTATTTTCAGGCAATTGAACTCACTTAAGCAGCTTGAAAATAATGTAACTTTCAGGAGTTCAGATATCCATTCCCTGCTTGGAAATAAGATTGGTTCCAACCTAAGTGCCGTGCTTCTATCCACAGAACTATTATGTTCTCAAGCAATTTCCAATAGCTGTCTGCCTGAAATAATGGTTGATTTGGGATTCATGGTTTAATACCTAAGACTAGTCTAATAGAGGCTGCAAGAAACCCAAGATGATAGCCATCTGGAAAAAAATGCACCTCTCTTTAAACTGATTTGAAGCGCAAATTGCGGTGAAAGGCAAATGTAGTGAATTTCAGCATCCCTTCTGATCTTTCATTTTACATAAGCATCCTGATTGGCTTGTTGATACTAAATGAAACACTAGCAACATTAAAAGCATACAGTTTTATTGCTTGGGTGTATGCAAACTAAGATTTTCAGTATCTTCTAATGAACTCTGGAAGTCTTGAAGAGCTGCACCTTTAAAAGAGTCATTATCCATAGGTTACTGAACTCTAGATTGAAGGAGTTGGCTTATTACCAAGTTTGATTGAATTTCAAAAGTGTCCACTGTGCAACAAAAATGGCTAGTCATTGAAAATGTGGTGAAGTAAAATGAAAAAAGGCTTTGTGAAATGGCTGCCTGTTGGAACACTTCAGTCAAGCTGTAATGACTAAATGACATTCCAAGTACAACTCTACTTCTTAAATTAATTTGGGGATAGGCAGACTCTAATGAAGCTAGACTCTAATTAACTTCTGTATTGTCTGGAATTCACTTTAGCCAGGAACGGCTTGAGGAAAAACGTCTCATCCAACAGTAACCTTAGTCTGCAGTAACTGTTGAAAAGTCTGCAGGAAACTTGCATTTGAACTTTATTAATGGGGTACCTGACCATGATGCAGGCTAATTATGAAATATCTGACTTTTTGTTTTTTGGATGCAGTGTCCTATGGTGTTTTGTGATGAAATGTCCAAAGCAAGATATTTATTTTATGTGAAACTTTAGTGCTAATGTGTTTGTTTTGGTTTGTGTTTTTAGGGATCAGACAAGAATCTCCAATTTATTCCTTGCTGAGAGTTCCATCTGGTAAAAGTCATGTCATCCATTTTGCCATTTACTCCACCAGTTGTGAAAAGACTTCTGGGGTGGAAAAAATCTGCTGGTAGCTCTGGAGGGGCTGGTGGTGGTGAGCAGAATGGTCAGGAGGAAAAGTGGTGTGAAAAAGCAGTGAAAAGCTTGGTCAAGAAGCTCAAGAAAACAGGACAGCTGGATGAGCTGGAGAAGGCCATTACCACCCAGAACTGCAATACAAATTGTGTGACAATACCAAGGTAAGTGCTGTTGTATTTGAAATGGCTATAACCAGTTAAGAAATTACTAAATGGATGTTTAGGCTATCCTGTGAACAAGTGACAAAAAAAAATCAGGTGCATGCTTTTGATTCATTAAAAAATTCCTTAAAACCTATTTTGGTTTTATATAATGCTTGCTTACAACAATTGCATACTTTGTAAAGTCACAATTTCCAACCATGGCTTTATGTTTCAGTTTTTCTTACTATGTAGAATCCAATTTTTACATGCTTTGGTGGTGCCTACCATAGCTCTTAGTTTGCAGCACTGCATTATGCTTCCATTTAATAACCCTATCTATAATTAGAGGGGCATAATGGAACCCACTCTTTTTCTCTTTAAAGTAGAAGACTTTTTCCTTGCCCAACACTTCAGCCATCCAATTATTTTCAGTTGTATCTGGTACTTTCTTTGAAATTGTACAAGCTGCATCCATTCTCCCTTTTGAAGGAGAATTTTATCTTTGGAGGCAGGTTGTCTGAAGACCAGTTTACTTACCTTAATTATTATTTGTTGGTTAATGAAACTGCTTTTTATTTAATAACTTGGTGTATTTCTGGAGCTGTTCTTCTGTTCCTGATACGTATAGATTTAGCTGATCAACTTGCTTTCAACCCCTTTAATTTTGTCAACTACTGTGTGAGAGGCAAGGGTTATGTTTGTAAGTACAATGCAGTCTGCTCTCAATTTGCCAACAGAAATCATACTAAGGTGCCTGTGTAAGTTCATTATGTGCAACAAGTATGAAATCACTTCACAGGTGTGCCTTTATATGAGGAAGTGGCACAGGATCATTCTGGCCCCTTGATCCTTAAAATAATTTCTAGGGGGGAGAAACTGCTTCTGGTTTATGACCTTGATTTCTGTATTGGCACATTCATCCCAGCTACCATTAAAGTTTGCATCAGTCATAGTGCCAGCTAGATTTGACTGGTGTTGGTAATGGTTTCTGTATCAAATGTTATAGCTGTTATCTGATAATATTTTTAGCATTCTCTTAGATTTGATGCAGCTTTCTGGGAACATCATGAGTATGCTATGAATTACTGATAAATTCTGTTCTTTCTCTTTTTCTATTCACCTTTTGCTTCTAATACTGCCCTCTGCTTGTATTTTCTTCTCTAGACCAGTTCCAAAATTCCCCAAGTTTCCCTTCTGCTTTCTTCCTTTGCAAACTGGAAAATGATCATAAATAAAATACTGGGGCTTCCTTGTCTTAGTGTATATCAGTGGATTTAAGATTGCAACCTGTAGGATATATATTTCTTGACTTGAGATGACTCTGTATTTAGCAAATCTTTATTGTGGCAAAGAGAAAATGCTTAATTGGAAGGTTCTTCATATGACAGAAGCTAAATATGTCATATAGAGATTCACTTGATATGAATGTGTACCTAACTTCTGGAGCTCTTTTTGAGCTCTTAAACTTTAGAGACCTCCATTGTCAGAGGCAGTAAATACTGCTACTTCAGAATAATAGTTGTCTAATTTTGAAGATGATGTTAGAAGATAGAAACAGTTTTCCTAGTCTGCTTTGAGTATGTCATCCTGCTTGCCACGACCCTTCGTGTTAAACTGGGTATAGCAAGTCTTTCAAACAGAATGCAGTGCTGTGTTATACTCTGAATATTGTGACCAGCAGTTCTTCCTGGGCTGTGATTTTTCTCATCTGTTCTCTAGTCAGCTGTGAAAAGGACTGGATCTAGGCTTTACTTTTCTTGATTGTCTTAGGAGTTACCTCTTTGAGTGATCTTGGTTTAATTTTAAGCTAAGAAATGGCTTTGGTATTAAGGGGTGAGGTGATATCCAGGTTGTCAGCAGCACTATACAGAATTCTTGAGCTTCATAGTTGGCTCTTGGACTGTTGAGATTATTTCACGTTGACAGCAGTAGTCTGGGTTCCCAAGAAAGAACAAATATCAACTCAGTACTGTAATTCCTTCTGGAGACTGTTGGGCTTGGCTTTAGCTGCTTGAGACCTGCTTTAACAAATACCTTAAAGATCTGCAGATCAGCAGGGATAAATAATGAAAGACTGAATTTGAAACTTATTTTTCTTATTCCTAGTTGCCAGGAAGTGTTGTTCTGCTTGGGGAGGCTTTTGTTTGGCTTTGTGTTGCTTTTGTAATATGCCTGGTAAGGTACAACTAATAACATGTCCAGTTGGGGCAGGTTTGTGTGAATGTTGAGCTACAACAGAGATTGTTGTAGCTCCTTTTTTATATATGTATATATATATTTATATATAAAATATATATTCTCTTAAACTTAACTCCCCCAAACAAAAACCAACAAAACCAAAGTGAAATACTAATTACAACAAAAAAACCCCACCACCAACAACAAAACTGACAAAAGCAGTCATGTGCTATATTGTCACTATTGACCCAGAAGTTATCTCATAGTAGTCATTTTTTTTTCCTCCAATAAAGGAATCAGGGCTTTAGTCAACCTAAGTCAATGGTAGGCTATTTCCTGGGTTACTGTGGTAATTAGCATCTTTATGTCAGACCAGCTATTCAGCGTGCTGAAGCTTCTTCTCATTATTCCCCTCTTCTTTTGTAGAAGTCATCCTATTTGGTTTTCTTGGTACTGTAATAAAACACCTGAGAGCTGTTTTTATTAGTGTGAATGTTTTTCTGGCAACCAGAGCAATTTTACAGGAAAAACTTCCCTATCGTGTACCTCAGGCTGTTAGTCTAGGAAGAACTTGTAGGATAAACTAACACAGTGCAATTTACTACTGCAGCTTTGAACACAAATAGCTAGTTGATGGGCTCCCTACTTTACTTTTATTAATTTAGATGGTATTAAATAATCTCCCATGTCTTGTTCACTACTTGTTTCTGTTCATTTACTCTGACTTGGTTGCAGTGCTGATTGGTGGAAAACTTCTAAAATTTACAGTCTACAATGCCATAATCTCATCATGAACAGCTTTCATTGGCTTCTGTCATGCTGCATTGTTTGAAGCAGACTGGCAGTATACAAGAGAACAATTGGGAGCTGGAATGGGTTCATATGTTGCTGCATGTGCCTCAGTATTTGCAGAAGAGCAATGGGATGAGGGAAATCCCCTTGAACAAGTGCTGCACACTAATCCAACTTTAATGTTTGTTCAGGAAAAAGTGCCCCAAGTTGCATTTGTATTCCAGAATGTGAGGGCACATTTTGGATGTGAGGGTGATCTGGCTGCAACATCTGTCACCCCATTGATCGCCAGGGTTGATTTGGCTGATCTGGCTGGCTAGGTGGGTGTCCCCTTCCTCCCTCACCACTCCACATGCGTCCCTCCCAAAGCTCTGCACTTGGTTGAAGAGGACGACCTTCCCCGATACAGGCAGTACTGTTCATCAGTCACAGGTATACAGTAGCTGCACTTCCCTGCTAGAACCTCCAAACAAGCTCAAGGTCCAGTTGTAGGAGAACATAGGGTACTCAAGCTTCCAAGACTGCAGACACATCCAAGTGAGGTGCTGCACATGGCAGTCTGCCCTTCTTTAGGGCAACGAAGATGATTAAGGGAGTGGAACATCTCCCTTATGAGGAAAGACTGAGGGAGCTGGGTCTCTATAGTTTGGAGAAGAGGAGACTGAGGGGTGACCTTATCAGTGTCTATAAATATATAAAGGGGGAGTGTCACGAGGACGGAGCCAGGCTCTACTCAGTGGCAAACAATGATAGGACAAGGGGTAATGGGTACAAACTGGAACACAAGAGGTTCCACTTAAACTTGAGAAGAATCTTCTTCTCAGTGAGGGTGACGGAACACTGGAACAGGCTGCCCAGGGAGGTTGTGGAGTCTCCTTCCCTGGAGACATTCAAAACCCGCCTGGACACATTCCTGTGTAACATTACCTAGGTGTTCCTGCTCCGGCAGGGGGATTGGACTAGATGATCTTTCGAGGTCCCTTCCAATCTCTAGCATACTGTGATACTGTGATACATTTTAGCAAGTCAAGAATTGAAAGTTTTCAAAGCGTTTGCCCATAATTGTAGGTAAACTGAGCATTTCTTCAGATGCTTGGGTTTTTCTTAGGTGCTGGCTAGAGAAAAGTGTGCTGCAAAAGAAGCAAACTGAGTTTTAATACAGAATCTCAAACTTCATTGAATTGGTGAGTTGCATCCCAGAGCTGGTCCTTGCTTCCTCTCAGTTCTGAGGAAGGCTTCAAGTTCCTCCGTTGATGTTTAAAGGAAGTTTAACTCATGCTGTGGCTCTGAAATTTGAAATACAAACAAAAGCTGATGTCAGCTGATGTGGCATGCTGCCATTTTGTGCCATGGAGAGTAATATTTGAAATGGTGTTTGACTTCTTGAGGGCTTGTTTGAAAAAGTCTTTTTAATAATTCAAATGTTAATGTCATGAAGTTCACTTCACTTTTTTCTGAGTGCTCTATGAACCTTGCTATGTTTGTGCATGCCTACAGTACCACAGCCTGTGATTGCCAAAACTTATTGAGAGTTCCGTACTGTTTCTCTGTAATAAGTCTTCCCTTCTGTTTATAGCAAGGGGAACTTGAATTCTTTCCCTGATGTGGCTGTTAAGTTTATATTCAAGTGTGTCCATTCTAATGAATTCCATGAAGCTGGTAATACCTTCTTAGTTCCTTTTTATTTAAATTTTCAGTGTCTAATGTTCTGCTTGTCCTGTCTATCTCCCTTGCAGAGCAATGCCTTGTCTAAGCACAGTTAGCAACCAAAACAGTCAATGTTTTGCTGCCCTCTGTCTCAATTAAAGAAATAGGAAAGCAGAAGGCCCACTAAAGTGATTGTGCCTGTTGCAGCTATTTGAAAAATACTGTGATAGTCTGTTCCATTATAGGAAGACTTTTTTTTACTGGAGCCCAGTGTCAGTATGCCCATTCATTATGTGGGAAGCCCTCAACTTTTTGACCAATAAAGAGTTCCAAGAAGGATTTACACAGCTCACCCTGCACCGAGAAGCCACAGAACTCTTTACTTGAATGCTCATGTTCCTTAAGCTTTTGAAACTCATCTTTTTTGCTGTGATAGGACAGGGAGAGAAGGGCAACTGCCACCTCAGCAGAGGGCAGATGATGGTAGATCAGGGTTGACTCCTGTTAGGTGGAGTGAAGAAAAGAAGCTGTTGGATGTCCTGAGAAATTGCTTTAACTGTTAAACAATTGCATGTGAGGCAAGAATGCTTGCAGGCATTGCCTTCAGATGTGTGTATGGATGGGGATCATGAGCAAGATGCTGAAGATCCAGGACTTGTCTGTGATCTTAACATGTCTTTTCTGTTTCACTCTAGACAGCAAAGCTCAGGAAACAGAGTTTTACTTTTCTGTATATAATTTTTTTTATTGTAATGGTGTCCCCTGCATATTCATTTTCTGTCAGTAGTATCTAATATGGAGTACTGTATTCTGTTCTGGGCCTGAATGAGAGCAGAGGCCTCTAGCTAGGCACTGTGGCTATTAAGTTGCCTTCTTGATTTTACCTTTCCTAAGTACATAAGACAATATCTCTACAAACCTGTTAATTTAAAAAATAAAATACTGCTTTCTTATATGTGAACAATGAAACTCTTCAAGCCTTTTAATGGTTTCCTTGCTAGTTCTGAATTTTCTTTATTTCTCATAAAATACAGGCATTGTGAGTTATGGTAATGACTTACTCCATTTTTGTATTTACTTATTTAGCAAAGTGTTATAACAGGCATGGCACAAGTACCTTTCTTTTGTTCAACTTCATTTGAAATATAGGAAACATTGCATGCCTTAGTTGTGTAACAGTTGATGTTTCTTTGAATTTTCATATCCCTTATATTTAGAGATAGTCTGTTGTTTGGGATATGGATCAAGTTCAATGTATTGTCCATTTTGTCGTTTTTTGGGTGTGCATGGCTTGGGCTGCAACAGAGGGGTCACTCTGGATGTAGAGGCTTCCCTGCATTAAGCACTTTATATATCCTGTGTTCTTCTGTCTTACTGGGATTCTTGAGACAGGTGTATAATTCATAGGAAAAGCTGTCCAGAGGAAGTTTCAGTTTGAAATGATGTGTTAAAAGTTCCTGTAACTGTTGTTCTGAGAGTAATCTTTTTGCCAAGTAAGCATCTTTTTCAAGTAACGTGGACAAGATAAATGTCTTGCAGAGCTAATCTGTCCCCCTCACTACCCCAAATACCCAATAGTTTGAGATGGCTAATCAAAATGTCACGTGCTTTTTTCAGCTATTAGTTGCAAAACAGTCTGCTCATGCCATAGCATCAGCCACTTGCCCACTTGGAGGGTGACAGACTGAGAAAAAATTTTTTACTTAGCTGTACTTGTTAGCTTGTGGAAAGAGCATTCCCTGCACCTACTATGACTAATAGTGGTTAGAGAACTTGAGATAAATGTCACTTTTTTTTTTTTAAAAAGATTTATCTGGTGATTACCCTGAGATGTGTATTGCCAAGCTGTCTTTTGAAAGTATGATGTTCTAGGGGATTGCTATCTCCTTTTAATAAACCAGTTGTGGATAGATCAGCCAGTATTGTGATGGATATGTCTTCCTATAACAATACTTTTTCCTTT
The DNA here is from genome assembly GCF_033815535.1 of Pezoporus flaviventris. Lineage (NCBI taxonomy): Eukaryota > Metazoa > Chordata > Aves > Psittaciformes > Psittacidae > Pezoporus > Pezoporus flaviventris. Next base: position 108,758 of record NW_026893009.1, read on the forward strand.
GATACTTGTGATTCTGTTGAGGTCTGTTAAGGATGATAGACTGTTAATCTTTGAAACTGCATTGGGATGTCATCTTAAGCCACTGCATGGTATTCCTTACTGGTACAAAACAGACAAAAGGGTACCACATATGGTACAACCAAAATTGAGATGAATCTCTTAGATTCTCCCTTCCTTATGTAACTTGTAAATAAAAGTATTGCTCCTGGTCTGGAAGACTCCTAGTCATCTGTGTGTCTAGTTTGAATATTTCAGTGCCAATTTAAACATCAGAAAGGAATTGCTTAATCAGCTGCTTTCATAGGCATCTTATAATGAGTGTGGAGGACATAGTGATTTCTCAGATAGACTGAGTTGCTGCACATAATTGCTTCATAGCTGCCTGCTACATGATGTGGTGCAACATCTCACTAGCTACAGGGAACTTTGATTCTTTTCCTAAACGGATGTTTTTGGAGTGTGTGTTTCTGGTTGTACTTCCTTATTCTGATAAGAGTTTTGATCCTTTACTTCTTTCAGGAGGTGATGGTCTTGTCTTTTCTGGAAAGCTTTTGTGAGAAAGTCCAAAGACATTTTCTGGCATGGTGTTCTCATGAAATACAGCTTGTCTGAGTAACTAATGTTGATGATCCATAATGAACATGGTACTTTCAGTTGTGGTAATTTCCAACTCTACAAGCTTCTATCCTTGTTGAAGTGTTGTGTTTATATTTCTAAAGATACTATGAGAAACTGCAAAGCAATATAACAATCAGACAAATGTTATTGGATATAATTAACAAATGAAAGCAGTGTAGGAATTCCAAGTTATCATTTCATTAATGCCATCTTAAATACAGACATCCATACCTGTCCTGGGTTCAGCAGTAGCAGTCATGTTTCTCCTCCTTGGTAGCTGGTGTAGTGCAGTGTTTTGACTTTCGGCTCGGGAACAGAGCTGATAGCGATGTTTTGGTTTGGCCAAGGACTTTGTGAGCCTCATGCTCTGCCAGGGAGGAGGGGAAGCCAGGAGGAAGCAGAGACAGGACACCTGACCCAAACTGACCAAAGAGGTATTCCATACCACAGCACGTCATGCCCAGGATGTAACTGGGAGTTAGCCGGAAGGGCTGGGAGACTGCAGGGTTGGAGGAGGTATCGGTCGGAGCTTGGTCGGGGTTGGGGGGCGAGTTATCGGTCGGCTGGTGCTGAGGTGTTGTATTCTCTTCCCTTGTTATTTCCTTTATCATTATTATCATTGATGGTAGCAGTAGTGATTTGTGTTATACCTTAGTTACTAAACTGTTCTTATCTCAACCCGTGGGAGTTGCATTCTTTTGATTCTCCTCTCCGTCCCTCCGAGAGCAGGGGGAGGGCAAGAAAGGGGGGGGGGAAGTGAGCGAACGAATTACCTGACTGGGTTTAAACCACGACAATACCCTCAGAGCTCTTGGGCCCATATGATGTCTTCTTTTTTTTCCTCTTTGGTTGGTTGGGGTTTCCCCCACTACCACCTAGCTAGCCCCTGGGGAGCTGCCATTGTGAATACCATTGTGTGCTTGTTGCTCTCAGTAGATGCATGGCATATAGAAGTCACTGGTTTCGATGTTTTGGGTATTTTTGATGGTGGTTTGGTTATTTTTTGTTGTGTTTTTTTTGTGTGTGTGTGATTGGGGGAGTAAATCTGTGTTGTGATTCTTCATCTCTCCAGTAAGACTGCTTCAAAGTTTGCAAGATACAAATTGCAGCTGCTGAAAGCTGTGATGTTATGTTTAGGGTAGGGAATTGTAGGACAAGTTTCTCAGGAAAGCTGTTAGCTCATGATTTTCTTAGGCTACTTTTGCATGCTCCCTGTCTTAAGTCTCTGAGCGTTAAGACCTGTGGCCAGCTCCCTGCTGACTCTTAAGCAAGGGCAAGGTGTACTGCATGCCTTTTATTTTGCAGTCCTGAACACCATCTCTGTGCTGCTTGCCCTCACCACTTAGAGCCTTACAAAGCTTGCAAGCTGCTCTCTACCTGACTTTGAACAGAGAATCCTTGATAGGATCTGCATCTGAACAGACCATATGGACAAAAAAGGAAAAATATTTCTGTTTGGTTTCTGTGTCATCCAGGATAAATTGGTCTTGCACATTGAGGTGCTGTCCTTCCAGCATCTCCTAGCATCAAGGGAAAGAATAAGGGTCACACTGTTGCTGGCTGCTTTATTTTGTTTGACAGCCCTGGGTTAGCATGTCAGGATTTGGGAGGAGGATAAAGTGCGTTGAAGAGGCCTATCTTATATCCGTATTTTTACCTTTGTAGTATATGGAAAGGACTGTCAAGTCAGAATATAAAAGTGGCTATACATGCTTTCATTTGGAACCCAGACTTAATGAAACCATTATCAGGCAGATCTTGTACAAACTGTCACCTGTGCCAAATACAGTACTGTATGTGAGCTAATAAACTCCTTAAACTGCTGTTTTTTGTTTCATTTATATTTACACCTAAGCCTTTAAAATCAGTTTTTCCTATGACTGTTGTCTTCAAAACACCCTCTCTGAGCTAGTACCAAAGGTTTGGTATATCTCCCTCCCAGCTGTTCTTCAATCTCAGTTGCATAAAGAAGAATATAACTGGTATGAGAGGAAGGATTCTGTTCTTTCCTCTGTCATCCATCAACTATTTGATCCTTTTCTCAAAGCTATGATTAGTGATGTGTAACAGAGACAGTCCAGGAAGTTCCTGCAGACCATTGAAGATAGTTTACATTGGTTTTTTTTTATGTAAATGGTGGAGGAGCTGATGAGGAAGGGTGTGTTGCCAGACCTTGTACTAACAAACCGGGAGGTACTGGTTGAAGATATAAAGGCTGGGGGCAGCCTTGGCTGTAGTAATCTTGAGATGGTGGAACTCAGGATCCTGTGTGGTGGAAGCAAAGCAATAAGTAGGACTAGAACCCTAAGCTTCCAAAAAGCTAACTTCAGCCTCTTCAAAGATCTACTTAGAAGAATCCCATGGTATAGGGCTCTAGAAGAGAAGGCAATTTAAGAGAGGTAGTCAATATTTAAACACTACTTCCTCCAAGACCAGTGTATCCCCATGGTGAAGTCTGACAAAGGGGGCAGGAGACTTTCATGGATGAGCAGAGAGCTGTCAGAAAATCCCATATGTAAGAGAAATTTATGGGATGTGGAAAAAGGGGCAAAGTGGGAGGACTATAGGAGTATTAGCAGGGTATGCAGGGATGTGACAAGGAAGGCCAAGGCCCATTTAGAATTCAGTCTGGTAAAGGACAACAAGAAGATCTGCTACAAGTATATCAGGAAGATAAGGGAAAATGTGGGGCCACTGCTGAATCAGATGGGTGTCCTGCTAACAGAAGACATGGAGAAGGTGGGATTACTGAATGCTGCCTTTGCCTCAGTCTTTATTTCTGAGGACAGCTCTCATGAATCCCAGACCTTGGAAGAGAAGTCCAGAGAAAGGAAGACTTCCCCTGGTGGTAGAGGGTTGGGTTAGGGATAGGCTAGATGGACTTAACAACCATAAATCCATGGGCACTGATGGGATGCACCCCCATGGATGCTGGGGGAGCTGGGAGATGTTGCTGCTCTGCTGCTCTCCATCATCTTTGAAAAATCATAGAAAACAGGGGAAGTCCCTGATGACTGGAAGAAGGCCAATGTTGCTTCCATCTTCAAAAAGTCCAACAAGGAGGACCCAGGAAATTACTGGCCAGTCAGCCTCACCTCCATCCCTGGAAAGGTGATGGAACAGGTCATTCTGGAGGTTGTCAGCAAGCATGTAGAGGAAAAAAACCTAATCAGGAGTACTCAGCATGGGTTCACCAAGGGCAAATCTTGCTTGACTGGTCTAATAGTCTTCCATGATGATATGGCAAGATGAGTTAAACAGGGGAGAGCAGTGGATGTTATCTGCCTTGATTCAGCAAGGCTTTTGGCACTGTTTCTCTTAACATCCTCATAGGTAACTTTAGGAAATGTGGGTTAGGTGAATGGACAGTGAGGTGAATCAAAAACTGGCTGAATGGTAAAGTTTGGAGGGCTGTGATCAGTGGAGTAGAATCCAGTTGGAGGCCTGTAGTCAGTGGTGTTCCCCAGGGATCAATACTGGTGACAGTTTTATTGAACTTGTTTATCAGTTACCTGGATGAAGGGGTAGAGTGTACCCCCAGCAAGTTTGCTGATGATAGGAAGCTGGGGGAGTGGCTGTGCTATTCAGCAGGACATTGACAAGCTTTAGAATTGTGCAGAAAGAAACCTAATGAAGGCAAGTATTGGGGTACTGCAGTTGGGGAGGAAGAACCCCAATTACAAGTACAGGTTGGGGGCTGACTTACTAGAGAGCAGTTCAGCTGACAAGGACCTGGGAGTATTGGTACATAAGCTGACTGAGGCAGCAGTGTGCATTTTCAGCCAGGAAGGCCAATAGTATCCTGGGATGCATCAGGAGGAGTGTGGCCAGCAGGTCAAGGGAGGTGATCCTCCCTCTCTACTCAACCCTGGTGAGCCTGCATCTGGGTTGGACTAGGTGATCTTCAGGGGTCCCTTCCCACCCTAAAAGTTCTGCAATTGCCTTCACAAAAGTGCGACTTCAGTTTTGCTATACCAGTCATGAACCAGAGCCTGTATCAGTATAGTGATGTTTGTTCTCTGTTGCTGTGTGGAGTCTTGGATCTAAGATTTTGCATAGCGGGCTTTACTAAAAAAGAAAAATTAGTGTGGAAGGTAAATCTTTTCAACCTGCAGATTTGAAGTTGTTTTTTTCAGGCAAATTTTACAGGAGCAGCAGTGAGCAATATTAAAGCATTGGTATTTGCCCATTCGTTATGAGGAAATGGGTTTCTGTAAATCTAGTAGCTGTTTCTTACTGCTCTAACTCAATTTTAGATAGTTTGTAGCTCTTGAAGCAAATTCTTTTCTGCCCCTTTTACAGAATACCATCACTCAAGGTAGTGACTCCTGTTAGGCTGGTATAACAGTGTTTGTGCCTGTGCTAAGTAACTTCTATAGTTCAAGTGAAAACCTGACCATCTTTTCTGTTACGCTTTTCTTTAGTCCTTGAGTGAAAACATGAATAAAAACAAGTACCTGGTTCACATCTGTGGGAAAGACTTTGCATGATAATTCTAGGTATGAAAAAGAACTTCTTTTTACCTCCTACTTCAAAACAGATAAATGGGGTACTATCATACCTTACTGAAATTGCTTTTCAGTCACAGCTCCAGCACTATAAATACCTCAGAAAACATAGGGGCAGACAAATTACATTCACTGGAAGAAAGCTCCATGATTATAAGATGCAGGAGTTACTGACTGAGCATAAACCATGACAAGAGGAAAGAGAAATGCTGAAGATTACCTTGAATGTGGACTTGCAAACTTGTTAATGGCTGTAGTATCTGAAAGATATGAAAGATTTATGAAAAATGTTTGGGGTTTGGTCTAATACTCCACAAGTAAGTTAAATGGCCAAGACCATTCCATAATGATTTCTGTGGAATAGGGGCTGTGTCATGTCCCAGATTTATGGTATGGAAAAGTCTTGGATTGCACAGGGTGAAATTAAGACACAAATGAGGTCAAATGCTTGGATAATGCAATTTGTTACCTAAAATTATTATAACCTACAAAAGAAGGAAAAGAGAAGGGGGGAGAAGGAAAGTATATTAATAGATTTGCAGAGAGAGAGAGGGAGTGAAATAGTTTACAAAGTTACCATCACAGATGTACAGTATGTGTCATCCAAATGGGTGGAAGAACTCTTCCAACTAGCCAGTGGATGTGCAGTCCTTTATACCATATTGTATCTGGATGTTGATCAGATAGCCATTACCCCAGCATCATGTAATCAGTCATGGGTTGCATCTGTGAATTGTGTGTCTGTCATGGTTTAAGCCCAGCTGGCAACCCAGAACCATGCAGCCATTCCCTTACTCCCCTTCTTTCTCCCCTCACTCCTGGAGGAATGGGGAGGAGACTGTAAAGAGTGTAACTCCCATGGGTTGAGACAAGAGCAGTCCAGTAACTAAGGTGTAACACAAACCACTGCTGCTACCACCAATGATAATAATGATAAAGGAAATAACAAGGGAAGAGAATACAACACCTCAGGACCAGCCGACCGATACCCAGCCTGACCTGAGCAGTGATCACAGCCTTCCGGCTAACTCCCAGTTACCTCCTGGGCATGACGTGTGGTATGGAATAGCTCTTTGGTCAGTTTGGGTCAGGTGTCCTGTCTCTGCTTCCTCCCAGCTTCCCCTCCTCCCTGGCAGAGCATGAGGCTCACAAAGTCCTTGGTCAGGGTAAACATCACTTAGCCACAACCGACAACATCGGCTTCACCAGCACTGTTCTCAGGCTGGAAGTCAAAACACAGCACTGCACCAGTTAACACAAAGGAAAAAACATGACTGCTACTGCTGAACCCAGGACAGGGGTCAGCTTACATGTGAAGAAGTGGCCAGCTATACAAAAAGGGTCCCTGGGGGTTGGGGATATTTTGGGGATTTCCAAAGCAGGACTTTTCAGGGAGGAACCAAAATGGGGCATTACCTCATGTGTCTTGCAACTGGTGTAAGACTCCCTTTTCCTAACAGTGGTGTTAACTCCCCTATTTTCAGGGTTATGCTCCCAGAACCCATGCCAAACAGTACTTTTCTATTTTTTGTGTGTTTTACTATGAATCACTATCTATTGTCACTGACACAGACGGCATAGGAAAGGAGGTATGTGGGACAGGCAAGAAGGGGACAATAAACATTCATTCCTTTCAGTAGGCCACGCTTATGTTTCATTAAAGTTGCTGTAGAATTGAGGTGGTTGTCAGCTCTGAATGTGGTTTTGAGTATGGTGCTGTGCTGTCTGGTCTTTTCTTTTATAGTACTAAGGCATTTCCCCTGTGTAGGGAGGAGAAATAAGACCTACCTCATGTCTCTTCCCTTAAGCACTCAATACAAATTTGTGAGTTTATCAGCTACATTTAGTAGTTGAAATTTGAATCACAACACCTATATTCAAAACCAGGAGATTTTTGATACTTGGATTCTTTCTGTTGCAGCTTTTCAGAGGGTATTAATTTTAAAGGTAATGTAGCAGCCAGTCCAACTTCAGGCATTGTAATTACAAAGTGGAGACATAAGTTACTTCTGAACCAAATTCTTTCTGAGGTGTGAAGTCTAGTTGTGCATTAAACAAAACTATCAATTTTCAGTGGTCATGGAGCAAGTTTATGAGCTTCATTTATGCTTCTTAATGTCTGCTGCCCATTTATAAGCCCATATTGATTTCTTGTTTTGCTTAAATCTGCTGTTCATTTTAGTTTGTGTCTTATGACTGAAGGCTCTTTTGTCTTTCCTGTTGTGATCTTGTCATTGAACAAGTTTGGAAAAGAATTGGTTCTCTCCTTTCCTCTGAATTTATTTGGGAACTGAAGTATTATTATTCTATAGTTAAGTCTTAAAATACTGTGCTGTAAAACTGTGTTAAACATTGTATGTTTTGCATACTGTGGAAAAGAATATTAAGTTCTTTAATCAAGGGGGAGTACAAAAAATAGAAGTATTAGCTACAGTGTGCTTTTTCTTCAGAGTCCAAATTTTTCTGTTTTGGGAAAAGCAGCAAGTTAGTATGTGCACAGAGAATGAGATTAATGCTTAAGTTAGTGGTACCTGAAAGTTAGATTGTGATGTTCAGTTTCAGATATACATGGCCTTTATTTGAAGATCCAGGGAAGCTTATTTAAAAAAAAAGAAAACACACCCAAACAACAAAGCCCAAAACTACCCTTTAAAATGGAATTTTAAGAGCTAGGCTGAGGAAGTTTTGCCTGTTTTAAGGAACATTACAACTGTATTGACTACTTTTAAACCAAAGAACTTGTTCATCTTTTAAAAGCATTATCATTTACCTTGAATCACATGTTCCATTTCCTTCATATAGAAAATATAGCATGAGATGTCAGTTTAAATGCAAGCCTAACAATGCTCTGTCTTCTATGTGAAAGGAAGCATTCTGTACATTTTTCCATGTTTGACATCATGGTGTTTTGAATAACCATGTTCCATATTCATATCAGTTTTTTTTTGTTTTCAATTTATGCACAGCACTTGCTCTGAAATTTGGGGACTGAGTACACCAAACACGATAGATCAGTGGGATACAGCAGGCCTTTACAGCTTCTGTGAACAAACCAGGTGAATATTCTGCCCTCTCTCGCATCATAGAAATCTTGTGGGAGGGATTCGCTTTGGAGGGTCTGTAATGGGATGATTTAGTTGTAAAATAAGACAAAAATGCTTCCTAAGCCTCTCATGGTACAGCATTTGAAAATACTTGATTGCCAGTGTAGAAATCCCTATGTTTTCAGCTGATGTTTTGACCAATGAAACTAATTCGTCAGTATTCCTTTTTCACACCAGTGCTCTTGGAAGAATGGAAAGATTTGTTGAATGCAAGCCCTAATGTGACCTGGTATTTATATCAACAAAGTTGGGAAACTTAGTTCTTTAGACCTAATCTTGCAAAGTGTTTAAACTGCTTTGTATGTCACAAGCTTTCAGTTAAATCTTGCTCTTTGGGTCAGATATGAGCTACTAAAGCATTGTTTGTAAGTTCTTCAGCAGTTAAGGATGGGCAAATTCTAAACAGGGTCTTTATTTTTTCATGTCACATTACTTGATCTGTGTATTGAGGTTTGTCTCCCATCCCATAACAATCATAAACATCTGTATTTGTGTAAGCATATGCAGTCTGTCTTAAAACTAGCAAAACATTTTCAGCTGGTAGCAAGGCAGATGAAGTCAAAAAGATAAACTGTACAGCCCTTACAAGATGTGCATTCATGCTTTTTGTGTTATACTGTCATGTGGATCACTTGGACAGCTGAGTGCTTATAGGCTTATTTGCAGTCCTGTAGGAATTCTTATACCTATATATATAGCTATATATATAGCTATAAAGCATCCATGCCACAGCAAAACCTTGAGGTTTAGCAGTGGAAGGGACTGTTAAGTGTGTGATCTATTTATTTACTTATTTAATCAACGGTCTTTTGCATTTAATAAAAGAATACACAATGAAAACATACTAAATACTTGGTTGGAGGTAGAGTGAGTGGCTTTTAATGAACCCATTGCCAATAATTTGAGCAGCTCAAAAATAACTTAGGAGTCCACTCAATAGCATCATTTTTATCACATTTGAAGTCTTTTAACAAAAGAATAAATGTCACTAGCAGTGTCAACCCACTGAATTCTGAGAATAAAGGAACTGCCCATCTTGTGTGTACACTGTTGCTTTGAGTGATTAAAAGACAGTATGTGGTTTCTAAATACTTCTCAACATCTTTCCTCTGTAGATCCCTCGATGGCCGTCTGCAGGTATCTCATCGTAAAGGATTACCGCATGTTATTTACTGTCGTTTGTGGCGCTGGCCAGATCTTCACAGCCACCATGAACTTAAAGCAATTGAAAACTGTGAATATGCTTTTAATCTTAAAAAGGATGAAGTATGTGTAAACCCTTATCACTACCAGAGAGTGGAGACACCAGGTAGGAAGGCTGCTTCTGCTAGCAGCATCTGTAAATTGCTTGTTCAGCATAATGTTTTAAATGAAAAATAGGGAAAGATGATTCTTTCTCTTGTCAGAAGTACAAGGTTCTTAGAGATGCAGGTTTTGAGAATACCATCCCCTGAAAGTTTGTAATAGTAAATTTAGTGAAAAATCTTTGCAAATGTTTTGCACACCTCTGATAAACAATTTCAATACTGCTAGCAGTTTCCAGCTAGCTAAATACCATTGGGACAACTGAAAAGGAGAATACAGATGACTTACGTTTGCTAACGTGGGAATAGTTTTACTCAGGAGGCACCTCATGAATCTCTTTCTTCCAGTAACTAGCAATACAACTGTAGTATTAGTGGTACTGAGATTCAGAAAATTTCAAAACATCTGAAGAAATTGTTAGGAGTTTTAGGTTGCTTTTTTCATTTTAGCTCACAAAGTGTGTATTTTAAGGGACTCACTAATGCTTTGATTTTTGTTTTTCCAGTCTTGCCTCCTGTACTAGTGCCGCGGCACACTGAGATTCTAACAGAACTTCCACCTCTGGATGACTACACCCATTCCATTCCTGAAAACACTAACTTTCCGGCTGGAATTGAACCACAGAGCAATTACATACCAGGTATTTTCTTAATTCCCACTGTAAACAGTGCATTTAACATTGTGCCACTGGAACAAAGATGGTAATTTCCTCTTAAGTGATCAAAATAATTGAAAGGTGCACCAATAAATTAAATCTAGTTGATTTCATGTATGGAAATATATGAACACAGTTGTTTGCGGAACATGATCCTCTGTGAAACCATATTGCTGTGGTCTTGCATTAGCTTACTTGGTTTTAATAGCCTATTTAAGATCCAGAATGGTAATGAGTACAAAGTAGACCTTGACCTTACAGTTTAAGCCTGTTTTACAATCATAGGGGTTGCCAAATGCTGTGTATTGGAGATTGAATAGTATGCTGCTGCTCAGTCTTGCCACATGTAGTATGTAGAGAAAACTTTAAGTTGCAAAGCAGTGACTTAATCAATTATGGACTACAGATCAAAACATTTTTTAAGGTCAGCTTTCTGTATTTGCTACTGTTGTGTACATACAGTTTTGTCTTTCTGGTATGAAAGAACAACCTAACAGTATTGAACTCCTAAAGAATTCCTCCTCCCCCTCTTTGCCTCTTCCCCACTTCAAAACAAATAGCAAGATTAATCTGTTGCAGTGCACCCAAAAGCCTGTACCCTCACTGAAACATAAAATCAGTGACCTTTTGTTTCCTACCCCAACTTTCTGTTTCCTGTCTCCTGTCTCTTCAGGAAGTTGCCTGGAATGAGAGAATTTAAGCTTTTTTACATAAATGTTTAATGCTCTACCCTGGGTTCAGCAGTAGCAGTCATGTTTTTTTTTTCCTTTGTGTTAGCTGGTGCAGTGCTGTCTTTTGACTTCCAGCCTGAGAACAGTGTTGGTGAAATCAATGTTTTCAGTTGTTGCTAAGTGATGTTTACCCTGACCAAGGACTTTGTGAGCCTCATGCTCTGCCAGGGAGGAGGGGAAGCCGGGAGGAAGCAGAGACAGGACACCTGACCCAAACTGACCAATGAGGTATTCCATACCACAGCACGTCATGGCCAGGATGTAACTGGGAGTTAGCCAGAAGGCTGTGATCACTGCCTGTTTCAGGCTGGGTATGGGTTGACAGGTGCTGAGGTGTTGTATTCTCTTCCCTTGTTATTCCCCTTATTGTTATTATTGGTGGTAGCAGTAAAGGTTTCGTGTTATACATTAGTTACTGGACCACTCTTGTCTCAACCCACTGGAGTTCTGTGTGGTTCTGAGTTACCAGCTGGGCCTTAACCATGACAAACATATTGCAGGTGTTCTGGAGCTTGCCCCTGTTCCAGTGCAGTCTGGATCAGTCCATGGCAAATGGTAGGGCTGTGTTTCCACCCCTGGGGCAGTCAGTTCCAAGTGAACTGGACACCCCTCCAAGTAAAAGCAAACTGTGGCCTGCACTCTGCTGCCAAAGGAATTGAGAAAAATGCATTGGCAATATCAATCGTGGCATACCACTTGGCTGCCTTTGACTCTAGTTCATACTGAAGTTCTAGCATGTCCGGTACGGCAGCACTCAACGGTGGTGTGACTTCATTCAGGCCACGATAGTCTACTGTTAGTCTCCATTCTCCATTAGACTTTCGCACTGGCCATATGGGGCTATTGAAGGGTGAGCGGGTCCTGCTGATCACCCCCTGACTCTCCAGTCTACGGATCAGCTGATGGATGGGAATCAGGGAGTCTCGGTTGGTGCGATATTGCCGCCGGTGCACCGTTGTGGTCGCAATTGGCACTTGTTGCTCTTCAACTTTCAGCAACCCCACAGCAGAGGGATCTTCTGAGAGACCAGGCAAGGTGGACAGCTGCTCAATTTCCTCAGTCTCCAAAGCAGCAATACCAAAAGCCCACCGGTACCCTTTTGGGTCTTTGAAGTACCCTCTCTTGAGGTAGTCTATGCCGAGGATGCATGGAGCCTCTGGACCAGTCACAATAGGGTGCTTTTGCCACTCCCTCCCAGTCAGGCTGATTTCAGCCTCCAGCACAGTCAACTCTTGGGATCCTCCTGTTACTCCAGAAATATAGATGGGTTCCACCCCTTGACAGCTTGATGGCATCAGGGTACACTGTGCACCGGTATCTACTAGAGCCTTATACTTCACAGTATCACAGTATGCTAGAGATTGGAAGGGACCTCGAAAGATCATCTAGTCCAATCCCCCTGCCGGAGCAGGAACACCTAGATAGTGTTACACAGGAATGCGTCCAGGCGGGTTTTGAATGTCTCCAGGGAAGGAGACTCCACAACCTCCCTGGGCAGCCTGTTCCAGTGTTCCGTCACCCTCACTGAGAAGAAGTTTCTTCTCAAGTTTAAGTGGAACCTCTTGTGTTCCACTTTGTACCCATTACCCCTTGTCCTATCATTGTTTGCCACTGAGTAGAGCCTGGCTCCGTCCTCGTGACACTCCCCCTTTATATATTTATAGACACTGATAAGGTCACCCCTCAGTCTCCTCTTCTCCAAACTATAGAGACCCAGCTCCCTCAGTCTTTCCTCATAAGGGAGATGCTCCACTCCCTTAATCATCTTCGTTGCCCTGCACTGGACTCTCTCCAGCAGCTCCCTGTCCTTCTTGAACTGAGAGGCCCAAGTGGGACTGATGTGGGACTGATGTGCCAGGCCATCTGATCCGCACAGTCCAGTAAATCCGATTGTCCCCTACCTCCACCTGGCTGGAGGCAGGGCCCCTCTAATAGCAATCATAAGATTTTTCACTCCCTTCTTGTACAAAGTGATTAGGACTCGTCTTCATAAGAGTTTGAGTAAAATGAGCTCTTGCACTCCGTCTGGGAATCTGCTCAGCAGAGACTGGAAGGATCAGCCTTGACTGTTGTTCTGCAATCTCTGCACCTGCTCTTCCAAAGCTGAAGTAGGTTTTTTATCCCACTTTCTCGTGTCTTCTCTGTGATCCTGCAGGTAAAACCATAGGGTGGCCCCTGTCTTATACCTCCTATATCCTGTCTCTTGGTTAATAAGGCACCTTCTGTTAGTAGGTGAGACATGGGTTGGTACATGTGGGGAGCTGGAAAGATTGTCTCTGTGGTGGTTTAAACCCAGCCAGACAGCTTGTTCACTCTCTCCCCCTTTCCTCCCTCTTTCTTGCCCTGCCCCTACTCCCGGGGGGACGGAGAGGAGAATCGAAAAGAATGCAACTCCCACGGGTTGAGATAAGAACAGTTTAGTAACTAAGGTATAACACAGATCACTACTGCTACCACCAGTGATAATAATGATAAAGGAAATAACAAGGGAAGAGAATACAACACCTCAGCACCAGCCGACCGATAACTCGCCCCCCAAGCCCGACCAAGCTCCAACCGATACCTCCTCCAACCCTGCAGTGCCCCAGCCCTTCCGGCTAACTCCCAGTTACATCCTGGGCATGACGTGCTGTGGTATGGAATACCTCTTTGGTCAGTTTGGGTCAGGTGTCCTGTCTCTGCTTCCTCCCGGCTTCCCCTCCTCCCTGGCAGAGCATGAGGCTCACAAAGTCCTTGGTCAGGGTAAACATCACTTAGCGACAACCGAAAACATTGATTTCACCAACACTGTTCTCAGGCTGGAAGTCAAAACACAGCACTGCACCAGCTACCATGAAGGAAAAAAAAAAAAACATGACTGCTACTGCTGAACCCAGGACATCTATGTATATATGTATGAGACAAAGTGATGGTATATTGAAAAAAATGTGGGATCTGAGCATGACATGCAAGGTATAGAATTAGGCATGGGTACTGTCTCTGCTGCTTGTGCCCCTCCTCACTGGCAGAGCATGAGACACTGTCAAGTCCTTGATCAGTGTGAGCACTGTTCAGCAACAACTAAGCCATTGGTGTGTGATCATCATTGTTCTCAGACTAAAGCACAGTACTGCACCAGCTACTAGGAAGGAAAAATAACTGTTACAGCCTTAAGCCAGGACACCTAAAGGGCAGTTGTTTAACTCATTATCTGGATTACAAGGTACGTTTTGAATGGAGACAAGGAACATCCATACTTTCCTGAGTTTTGAAGGTATTTCTTTGGAATTGGACACTGTTTCTAGTATCTGAATGCTTCACACTTGGTAGTAAGTTCACTTGGTCTTCAAAAATCCATCTTTAAAGAAAGCTGGGTAAAAGAATAGGTGATTATTTTAATATAGCTTGAAGGTAATAATGATAATAGAGCTTTTGCAGTGTAAACAGTTACATAATATAGTTGTTATTATTGAGTGAAATTAACTGCTGGGTATTGAAGAAAAATGGATTTGGGGACTAAATTGAAAAATAATATTTATATCCAGTAACTTGTGTAAGGTGTGGGAGGACATCTGATCTGATGGTTATACTACACAGACAGGTCTTTTTTTTTTGTTTTCCAAAAGTCACCAGATTATTTTTCATCTGTAATTCAAATAGATGTGAAAGCTGTTGATCAGAATTACAAAACTATTACTCATTGGAGTAAAAGTATTTTATCATAAATGGAACAAATGAGGATTGTCTGTTAATTATGTAATATTTCAGCAGTTGACTGGCAATGGAAGAGATGATACATATTGCATATACAGTAAGACAAGTAATGTGTTTGAAGTGCAACTGGAAGGAAAAAGGGATAGCAAAATGAAATTCTAATTCAGTATTCAGGTATCATATGGAGCTTGTGAAGACTGAAGGATGAAATCACCAAATGCTAAATCCTATACATTTCCCCAGCCATTAAACCAGTAGGTTGACTTTTTTATTTTTTTTTTTTTATTGACAGAAACACCACCTCCAGGATATATCAGTGAAGATGGAGAAACAAGTGACCAACAGTTGAACCAAAGCATGGATACAGGTAACATTTGTTTTTCATTACTTTCAGGGCTTCAGATTGCTAGTTGTGATCCTCTCTGCATAGTGGCATGAACTCAGCCTGAACAATGATGGCACTAGCCCTCTGTACATCCTTGTGTTTTCTGTTTAAAATATCCATTTCAATCTTTTCTGAACAAAATATTTTTTTCCTAGGGGAATGCTTTTAAAACATTTGTTGACATATTAAGTACACTTCATTTATTTCATAGCAAAAGCATACAGCTCTAAGTCTTCATTGTAAAGGCTTAAAACAGATTTTAATAGCAGACTGGTTTCAGTGTACCCCTAACTTTACTTTCTGGACATAAGTTCATTGAAGCAAAATATCTGTTGGCCTTAAACAAGTTACAGAAATACTGCATTTTGAGACCCTGTCACAACTGTTTTGGTTTTTATGACAAAGGGTCATGATCATGAGTATTCAGCATGGGTTCACCAAGGGGAAATCATGCTTGACTAATCTGATAGCCTTTTATGATGACATGGCAGAATGGGTCGACAAGGAAGGGGGTGGCAAAGCACTGGAACGGGCTGCTCAGTGGGGTCATGGAGTCTCCCTGTCTGGAGACATTCCAAACCTGCCTGGGCATGTTCCTGTTTAACCTGCTCTAGGTAACCTGCTCTAGGGTTGGACTAGGTGATCTCCAGGAGTCCCTTTCCACCCTAACAAGTCTATGATTCTGTGAGCTCTGACAACCTTATCACTTCTGCCATGTTTCAAATTAATTCTTGTATGGAAAGCTCTGTTGAAAGAGTACTTAGAGACATTAAGTACTTGTGCCTCTGTATGAAAGGATTTCTAGATAATCTGGTTGGCCTTAAATTTGGACAAAGACAGTTAATGTGCTGGATAAGAACCTCCTGCTATGTGCTGGACAATTTGAGTGTGCTTGATTAGCCTTTTCCAGTTAATTTGAAACAACTGTGCTAGTTTCTGTAAGAGCTACAACATTTTCCCACTATGTGACAATTGGTACTTTAATTAATAAATCTGGACATCAGTTGTAGGAATGCTTCTGTGTAAAGCTCCTCTGTATTTTGTGTTGGAGAGTTCATGGTTTTGAGTTTCTTCCTTCCTCCTTCCAGGAAAGAATAATTTCCTCAAATGAGGAAATCTAGCTTGTTCTTTTGTAGAGATAAGCCCTCTCCTTTGAAAACAGAGAGGCAGTATCTTTCTTGCTTTATCCACTTTATCTTAGCTTTTTTCTACTGAATTTGGGAAGTCACTACATTCTCACTGGAGAAGTGCATAAATAAAGATATGTTCACAGAGTGCATGAAGTGAACTCTGCCAAATACAACACTAAGATGTTAATTAAGTCTTTACATGGAGGGGTAGGTTCCCAGGAGTCTGCAAAATTAAATGTAATCTTAATTCAGAATAAGTATGTGACATGCTGGAAAACTGCTTGTAGGGTATCTGAGGTTTCTTATTCCAAAGAATTATAATGTAAAATTATAGATAATGGTTATACCTACCCATCTGGAATAACAAAAATCATTTGCTCTGAAATAATCTGTATTGCTTCAACAGGATCTCCAGCAGAGCTGTCTCCTAATAATCTCTCCCCAGTTAATCATAGCCTGGGTAAGCTGTAAATATTTTTAATTGTTTCTCTGTGTGTGATGACCCTCCTTTACATATGTAATTACATTAAAATTATAACGTACTTGAAAATAAGCATTGTATTGGCAGGAGATTATTGGGTTGGCTTCCTGATGATAAATATAATAAGGCTGGGTTAATAACAAATTATCTATTTCTGTAACTGTTGAGTTTCTAGCAAAGAGAAGGAATAATATGGTTGTGTATGCAAGGAGTAGCATTTATAAAATAACTAGTTTAAAGGATGTTAGACTATCCATAGTGCTGTCCAGACTGTTTCCCTTGTATGTGTGCTTGCTGCTCTTCTCATGTACTGTTTCACCTGTAACCACAACACAATTGTTGCTCCCATATTAGTTGCCCACCTGCTTTGATCAGGTATCATTGCTGGGTGTCTGTGTAAATGACCCAGGAATATCAGATTCCCTTGGGTTTGGTGACAGGATGTGACAGGAAAATGCTGTTCAGAATGCTGAGTAAGTAATTAGCATAAATGAAAATAGGAAGCAGTTCAGGTAAAGCTGAAGAAGCCTGCCTGGGGAAGGTACTGAGCTCTAGTAGGGGAGGGTAAAAAGAGCTTAGAACTACCTTTATCTATACAGATAGTATAAGGTCTAGTGTAACACAGGGGAGCATAATTTTCATATTAATATTTTTTCCTTTGCATGGTTCAGTGTCTGATAGCTTAATCTCTTCTTTAATGTTACCAAAATGTTTGCAAGTTATAGAAAGGCAACAGAAGTGTCTCAGTGTCTGGCACTCTCTGCAACATTAGCTTAATCATTTTGCCAAGCGGAATGCAAGTACAGAACTATATGAGCTATGGCCTGATTAGATCACCCTTCTTCCTCTCCTTCCCTTGTGTGGAATATTGAATTCCCTTCTGTTTGGAGTATGTAAAAATGGCAGCAAGCAAAATATAATTTGAGTAGTTTGAGGAGACTACCACTGTTTCTGGAAGAGATGAATAGCATAGAATTATAGACTAGTTTGAGTTGGAAAGGAACTTTAAAGATCATCTACTTCCAACCTGGCCTTGAACACTTCCAGGGATGGGGCATCCACAACTATTGTGGGCAACCTGTTCCAATGTCTCACCACCCTCATAGGGAAGAACTTCTTCCTAATGTTTAAGTCTACCCTCTGTCAGTTTAAAGCCAACACCCCTTGTCCTGTCACTACTGGCCCTTGTGAAAAGTCCCTCTCCAGCTTTCTTGTTGGCCCCTTTAAGTACTCAAAGGCTGCTCTAAGGTCTCCCTTGAGCCTTCTCTTCTCCAGGCTGAACAACCCCAGCTCTCTCAGTATGTCTTCATAGGAAAGGTGCTCAAGGCCTCAGAGCATCTTCTTGGCCTCCTCTGGACTTGCTCCAACATGTCCACATCCTTCTTGTGTTGGGGGCCCCAGAGCTGAATCACAGTACTCTGGGCAGGGGGTTGTGGGATGCGTCTCACAAGAGCAGAGCAGAGGGGCAGGATCACCTCCTTCAACCTGCTGGTCACGCTCCTTTGGATGCAGCCCAGGATACGGTTGCTTTCTGGGCTGTGAGCGCACACTGCCAGCTCATGTCAAGCTTCTTATCAACCAATGCCCCCAAAGTCCTTCTCCTCAAGGCAGAGCAATTTCTTTTCAGCCTCAAATTCTGTTAAGCTTGGTTTTTAATTAAATTTTTTTTTCTTTTAGACTTGCAGCCAGTTACTTACTCAGAGCCTGCATTCTGGTGTTCAATAGCATATTATGAATTGAATCAAAGAGTGGGAGAAACCTTTCATGCATCACAGCCTTCCCTGACTGTAGATGGCTTTACAGATCCATCAAATTCAGAGCGGTTTTGTCTAGGTCTGCTTTCCAATGTGAACAGAAATGCTACGGTGGAAATGACAAGGCGACATATAGGTAAAAATTTCTGATCTTTGCCTGTTTAATTTTAATTACCTTTACCTGTTTCATTTTGGTTTAGCTATTAAATTATCTGGAACAATACAGGTAAGATGGGCAAACCTGTTTCTTGGGAGCCTATTACCCTTGTGCAGCCTGTCATTGAACTCTCTTGAGACTTGCCAAGGAGAGCTCAGCCCCCCTTGCTAAGGATGGAAATGGAAAGACACAGAGGTCACCATTTCTAAAACTGGGGGAGAAATGTAGCAGCCACTTGCAACTTGGAAGAGATGTAGTGATGTCTGGAGCTGAAAGGAGCTGCCTTTCCTCAATCAGTAGTCATTAATTTAGTGTCAGGAACAGTCACACAGCTCTCAGGCTGAGAGGGATAAAGGAGGAAGCCACTCAACTGTATGGGACTTCTGTTGCTTCTGTTGCTGTTCTCTGCCTTCTGGAAGATGATGATGAAACAAGGCATTCCAAGGGGCAGGTTTTTGGCTTTCAGGCTCGTTGTTGGAAACTCTTCCCTGGGTACCATTTATATTCAGAGTTGCTTATAGAATCATAGAATAGTTCAGGTTGGAAAGGACCTTAAGATCATCCACTTCCAGCCCCCCTGCCATGGGCAGGGACACCTCACACTAAACCATGGCACCCACGGCCTCTTCCAGCCTGGCCTTGAACACCACCAGGGATGGAGCATTCACAGCTTCCCTGGGCAACCCATTCCAGTGCCTCACCACCCTCACAGGAAAGAATTTCCTCCTTAGATCCAATCTAAACTTCCCTGTTTCAGTTTTAACCCATTACCCCTTGTCCTGTCACTGCAGTCCCTAATGAAGAGTCCCTCCCCAGCATCCCTATAGGCCCCCTTCAGATACTGGAAGCTGCTCTGAGGTCTCCACGCAGCCTTCTCTTCTCCAGGCTGAACAGCCCCAACTTCCTCAGCCTGTCTTCATACAGGAGGTGCTCCAGCCCCTGAGCATCCTCGTGGCCTCCTCTGGACTTGAAATTTAAGCTTTAATTAAAAAATATTTACATGTTGGTTACTTTATTATAATTTATAAAATGCAGAATGGACACTGGTAGTACTTCTTGAATTCTTTTCTGAAGTGGGAAAAGCTTCCATTGAAACAACATGCTCTTTTGAGATAATTAAGATATTTTTGTAATGGTTAGTAAAGAATATTGTTTTCCACAATGCAGCATCTTGGCTTTAAGTTCTTTGATAAAATAATGTGGTTTTGGTTTGTTTTTTTTTTTTTTTCCTGGATTCTTTTATTTTGCAACATTCATGAAATCTTTTTTGGTAAAAAAAATCTGTTTTTTAGTAAAAGTTCAACCTCTTTAGTAGAACCTTCTGACTCTCTCTGACAAGCCCAAATGCTTGTCTAATAAAATTTCAGATGTGCAGAAACCCAGGCTATGCTTGTGCTGACTGATAAAAATGGTCAATGATAAGAAAAAGTAAAAATGTAAGGAGTTCTCACATTTTTTGTAGAGCAGCTCACATTGTTTGAAAAATAGTTTTAAAGAGAAGGGGGAAGAGAAACTGTGGCCTTTAAAGTACCTGTTTTATAAATAGCTTTCCTTGGGAGAGGAGTTGTACAACTTTGAATATTTGTGCTGATTTGGGCTGGGATAAATTTTATTTTCTTTATAGTGGCTAGCATGGGGCTATATTTTCAATTTATTCTGAAAACAGTCTTGATAATTCAGGGATGCTATTTACTGAGCAGTGTTTACTCAGAGCCAAGGCCTTTTCCACGTCTCACACCACCTCAACCAGCAAATAGGCTGAGGGTACACAGCTGGGACAGATAACCCCAGCTGGAACAAAGAAGGAAGGGGGAGATGTAGATGAGGCACCTTGTGACATGGTGTACTGATGGTCTTGGCAGTAATGGTTGGACTTGATGATATTAAAGGTCTTTTCCAACCTAGTTGATTCTGTGATTCTGCTAGAAATAAGCCATGCAGTTTGTTTTGTTCTTTCCACTTGGGGAGAGGGAACAATTTAAAAGTGAACATAGGATT
The DNA here is from genome assembly GCF_033815535.1 of Pezoporus flaviventris. Classification (NCBI taxonomy): domain Eukaryota; kingdom Metazoa; phylum Chordata; class Aves; order Psittaciformes; family Psittacidae; genus Pezoporus; species Pezoporus flaviventris. Next base: position 129,277 of record NW_026893009.1, read on the forward strand.
TCTTAAGGGTATTTTTTGTAATAGGGCTAAGTGAAGTCCTGTTGTCTCTGTAGTACAGAGAAGGGGCATGCAGTCGGTTCTGAAATAGTGTGGATGCATATAAGTCGGGAGTCTTGAATTGGTATACTTGTTTTCCTTTTCTGCCACAGTGGCCTGTACCACTTCACATACAACACTTCAATGTTAGTAGAGCTTTTAATTCTATTAAATCTAATCTTTCAGCTTCAATTTCAGTATTTATTTAAATTAAAAAGTTGTTTAGGAATGAACACTGCTTCCTAACTTGAATTTGGTTACAAACCATTAAGTAGCTAAAAAGAAATAAAATTTGTCTCACTGTTGGCCAAAAATCATTCTGCTTCTCCTTCAAATTTTGTGTGTTCATGGAAGAAAAATGCAAGTTAATTGTGTTCTGGACCTGCTACAGCTGTTAGCCCAGCAGCATGGTCCTGAAACAAAATACTCCCTTGTTTGTTAATCTGCTTGGGTCATATAATAACTATAGTTTCTTTCAATTTTCCTACAGGAAGGGGAGTGCGTCTCTATTATATTGGTGGAGAAGTTTTTGCTGAGTGCCTAAGTGATAGCGCGATTTTTGTTCAGAGCCCCAACTGTAATCAAAGATACGGCTGGCATCCTGCAACTGTGTGCAAAATTCCTCCAGGTTAGTAGCCTACCACAGGTCTTGTGCAAAACTATCCAGTGAATGTACTTGCTGGATGATGTTTGCTATCCTATTGATAGTTTCTTCATAGTTTTGAGCTTCTGTGTAGCAAACGCAAACATTCACTGCTTGCACCCTTTTGACTTTTTTTTCTTTTCTTTATAGGATGCAATCTAAAAATCTTTAACAACCAGGAATTTGCTGCTCTTCTGGCTCAATCTGTGAATCAGGGTTTTGAAGCAGTTTATCAACTTACTAGGATGTGTACCATAAGAATGAGTTTTGTTAAAGGATGGGGAGCTGAATACCGGTAAGAGGAAAAACCTTTGCTTTTAAATTTAGAGTTAACCATTTCTCTTCTTTCACTAATACACTATTTCTGTCTGGCTTGGAAGCCATACATACAGGCTTCTTACTGCTATTGTAGATATGTTCTCTGCAACTTGAACCCAAATTTTCCTTTTTCTCCTCCTCAGCTCCTAAGTCATAAAGACTAGTAAACTTTATTTTAGTATTACATCAAAGTCTGCTGTTGAACAAGGAATGTCATCTAAGTTCCATTTCCTCCTTTGGTCCTGCTTGTTTGCTTATTGTGGGGAAATCACTGACAACATCTAGAAGTTTTATAGTTTGTGCTAGCATACTATTTGGTCTTTGTTAGATATATAGTAATTTTGGTCTGTGTCCTGTTTTATATAGACTATAAGGAGTTCATTAGGTTGCTGTGTTGGATGCAGTTGATAGTACCTGACAGAAAGAAATAGTCACTTAGACTTCATTCTGCAGAATAAAACAGCTGCAGAACACACATTTAAGGGATGGCAAATATTTTGGAACTTTTAGTAGAAAAAACTTTGCAGGAGTAAGATTACTGTGTTTGTGTAGTAAAACTGTTAAAAATGGGTTTGAGTGGAAAAAAAAAGATTTTTCTGCTTTTTTAATAGATTCCAGTTGAATTCTCTATTAGCACAAGCTAAGAGGTATGGTTGAGGACAGTGTATGCTTTTAATGCAGTATGGGAATTTGGGAAGAAAAGGAATTGACTCCTAACTGAGCAGTATTAAAGATTTCATTATTTTGGAGCGCTAAAGATGTGGTTTTAAGCAAATCCCTTAAACCTCCCTAGAAATTGTCCACTGAAAGAATGAAGTCTGACGTATCAATACTTTTGCTTGAAAGGAGTATATATACACTTATGCATAATTAAATCCAACATTCAAATCTGAACAAAAGAAAAGCTTAATCAGAGTATACGGAGACATCTTCAAGTGAATGCAGTGTAAGTGCTGGGTTAAAACAGTGGGGAGGCTTTTGGTAATGTTATTTTTAAGGAGGGAGTATGGTGTTGGTTAGTCTATAAACCATAGGATTGAAAAAGCTGCAGTGGAAACAGTACCAGAGCAACACAGAAACTGATTACTGACATAATGCTGAATTAGTTTCTTTGCATCTCTGTTTAAGATGATGCTAATAAATTATTGATGCACAAAACTTGTAAGTTATGCTGCAGTTGTGGTTAAAGCAAGAAAAGCTTGCTCCTGCAAACACAGCCATGAATTCAAATGAATGTAGTTTGAATTGTCAAAATAGTGTGCTCTGTGCCCAACATGGGTCCTGAAGGGTTGAGATAACGATAGATCTGACTGGATTGATAGTCACTCGTCACAATGCTGATTTATTGGCTCTCAAGGTTGTTCCTCTTGATCTCACAGTTTCAGTATACCATATCTTACGTCCATCCGGTATTGGCTGTATTAGTGTTTTTCAAGTGTGGGGCTTGGGCTAAGGTTTTTATCCCATTGTACTTTATGGTAATGACTTGTAATACAATAGAATCATTGATCATGAAACTGATCTGGTTTATGTTCCCAGTGTGGTCACCACCTTTATACTTTGGGAGGTATATGATGGAGGTGCTTAGCAATTACACATCTTTTTTCTCCTTCTCAGGTGCTCAACCTGTGAAGGAGACATCCTTTTACCCTCCTAGTCGTCCCCCCAGACCATTTACATTTGAGAGTTTTGAATTTTTTGAATGGCCTTTTAATGCTGTTGAGACTTGTTTGCTGATGGTGATGGGAATCACCATGCTAACACGCATACAGAGTGTGTTTTGCCCACTACTGATTTCAAGAGTTAAGCGGATTCAGGTTTGGGTCTTGTCTGGGGTCAAACGACGATGTAGGAGGACCGAGAGATTTTCCCAGAGGCTGGACAGCCATGAGTGGCAGGGTGTGTGGGATAGTATGGGCAAGTATCTAGGTCAGTGGGCCCCTCCAGTATTTTGGAATTTCACTACCGAACAACTGCAAAATCCAGAAGAATTAGTAAAACACTTGCATGAGGTGTGTGGTCATTCTGGCCATACCAGAGATGGACAAATCACGGCAACGTGCTGGGGCTTGGCCTATGCTTACAGGGCCTTGTTCAACACTATCCAGCACCTTCAAAAGGAAAAGAATGTCGGCGGATTTGAGGGCAAAGCGACAGTCGCTACTCAAACTTTGGCTGCAATGAACTGCGCAGCTACCCCAGCGGCAAGTACAGCAGCTGCTCAAACTTCAACTGCAACAGACAGCGCGGTTACCCCAGCTCCAAGCACGGTAGCTACACCACCCCCAGCAACAAGTACAGTCGCTACTCAAACCACAGTGATAATCACTGCAGCCAAACCAGAGGACCAAGTCGTACCAATATCGGTTGCCCCTGTACGCAAGAGAACAAGCAAAAAGGAGGCAAAAAGGGTGAAGCGAGATGAAGAACCAATGAATTCACCACCCGGTCCAGAATCTGATCAGGAGTCATCCTCACATGACGAAGAAGAAGAAGAAGAGGTAACTTCTCGACCTCGGACCTCAACCGAGCTGCGGAATATGCGAAAAGATTTTACCCGTCAACCAGGGGAGCACATCATCACCTGGTTACTCCGATGCTGGGACAATGGGGCCGATGGTCACGAACTAGAAGGTACAGAAGCCAAGCAGCTGGGATCACTTGCTAGAGAAGGGGGAATTGACAAAGCAATTGCAAGAGAGAAAAAGTCCCTCAGCCTTTGGAGGCGGCTCTTGGCAGCTGTGAAAGAAAGGTTTCCGTACAAGGACGATGTTACGAGTCCTTCGGCCAAGTGGACTACTATAGACAAAGGCATCCAGTCTCTGAGGGAATCGGCCATCGTAGAGATGCTCTATCACATCAAGTCGAATAACGGGGATACACCTATAGATCCAGATGAAGTTGAATGTACACGACCCATGTGGCGAAAACTTACACGGAATGCACCGTCATCATATGCCCATTCATTGGCAACAGTGACCTGGAATGACATAGTACAACTAACAGTGGATGAAATGGTTCATAAACTCCGAGAGTTCGAAGACAATCTCACCCCTTCCATCATCTCAGCTGTGAAAAAGCTGTCCCAGGACCTCGACAAATTGAGGGACGATGTATCTGATTTATCCAGCTCCTCACGTGTACCAACACACGTCTCAGCTATTAACAAAAGACGTCCTATTGTTCAAGAGAGGAGATACAGAAGGTATACGCCACGGGGTACCCTATGGTTTTACCTGCTGGATCACGGAGAAGACCTGACAAAGTGGGATGGAAAACCTACTTCAGCTTTGGAGGAACGGGTGAGTGAACTGAAGAGGGGAGCAAGGGCCAAGACTGATCGTCCCATGAGAGCTACGGCTTCAGTCTCTGGTGAGCAGTTTCCCAGATGGAGTGGAAGAGCTGATTTTACTCCAGCTCCTGTGATAACGAAGAATAATCCCTTTCAACACGACTTAAGTGTCCAACGCTGTGACGACCATTAGAGGGGCCCTGCCTCCAGCCAGGTGGAGGTAGGGGACAATCGGATTTACTGGACTGTGTGGATCAGATGGCCTGGCACATCAGTCCCACAGAAGTATAAGGCTCTAGTAGATACCGGTGCACAGTGTACCCTGATGCCATCAAGCTGTCAAGGGGTGGAACCCATCTATATTTCTGGAGTAACAGGAGGATCCCAAGAGTTGACTGTGCTGGAGGCTGAAATCAGCCTGACTGGGAGGGAGTGGCAAAAGCACCCTATTGTGACTGGTCCAGAGGCTCCATGCATCCTCGGCATAGACTACCTCAAGAGAGGGTACTTCAAAGACCCAAAAGGGTACCGGTGGGCTTTTGGTATTGCTGCTTTGGAGACTGAGGAAATTGAGCAGCTGTCCACCTTGCCTGGTCTCTCAGAAGATCCCTCTGCTGTGGGGTTGCTGAAAGTTGAAGAACAACAAGTGCCAATTGCGACCACAACGGTGCACCGGCGGCAATATCGCACCAACCGAGACTCCCTGATTCCCATCCATCAGCTGATCCGTAGACTGGAGAGTCGGGGGGTGATCAGCAGGACCCGCTCTCCCTTTAATAGCCCCATATGGCCAGTGCGAAAGTCTAATGGAGAATGGAGACTAACAGTAGACTATCGTGGCCTGAATGAAGTCACACCACCATTGAGTGCTGCCGTACCGGACATGCTAGAACTTCAGTATGAACTAGAGTCAAAGGCAGCCAAGTGGTATGCCACGATTGATATTGCCAATGCATTTTTCTCCATTCCTTTGGCAGCAGAGTGCAGGCCACAGTTTGCTTTTACTTGGAGGGGTGTCCAGTTCACTTGGAACCGACTGCCCCAGGGGTGGAAACACAGCCCTACCATTTGCCATGGACTGATCCAGACTGCACTGGAACAGGGGCAAGCTCCAGAGCACCTGCAATACATTGATGACATTATTGTGTGGGGCGATACAGCGGAAGAAGTCTTTGAGAAAGGGAGGAAAATAATCCAAATCCTGCTGAAAGCCGGTTTTGCCATAAAACGGAGTAAGGTCAAGGGACCTGCACAGGAGATTCAATTTTTGGGAATAAAATGGCAAGATGGACGTAGACAGATCCCCACAGATGTGATCAACAAGATAACAGCAATGTCTCCACCAACTAATAAGAAAGAAACGCAAGCTTTCTTGGGTGCAGTGGGGTTCTGGAGAATGCACATCCCAAATTACAGTTCGATTGTAAGCCCTCTCTATCATGTGACCCAGAAGGACACAGGGTCTTCTGGGTCAGGCTTATTTCAGCGGGTGGTGTCATATTCTCTTCCCTTGTTATTTCCTTTATCATTGTTATTATTGGTAGCAGCAGTAGTGATTTGTGTTATACCTTAGTTACTAAACTGTTCTTATGTCAAGATGGGGGAGTGGCATTCTTTCAATTCTCCTCCCTGCTCCCTCCAGGAGTGGGAGGGGCAAGGAAAGAAAGAGGAAGGAAAGGGGGGAACTGAGTGAATGATCTGTCTGGCTGGGCTTAAACCGCAACAACTAGGAAGCACTGTAAAATCCATCATTCTCATTAAAATTTCCATGCCTCATTATTTCAAAACCTTTTTCTCATAGAGCAGGCTTTTCAAAGCCAAAACATTACTGGCATTTTAGGCATATGGTATATGTGCATAAGTGTGCAGATATGGAGGGTGGTAGATTTTTGTAAGTTTGTAGACAAAATAGCCTATATCTTTTTGCTTGGGATATGTTGGTTTGAATTGGGGATGGTGGTAGAAATTCAGATAACCTGTCAAGTCTTCACCTTGGTAAACGAACTGTCCAGGTCTCAGATCACCTTCTGAAGAAACTTAAAGTAGAGGTAATTACAACACAGAAACCGTGATGTGTGAACTGGAAATCTATGGCTAGAAGAGGCAGAGTTTTAGCTCTGAGACAGCTGCTAAGTGACTGTCACTGTTTTATGAACTTTTGCTATTGCAGTGCAAAGCCAGGGTTGTTGAACAGCGCCAATTATAAAATTTTGAGGAAGTGTGTTGTAGAACACATTATTGGGGAGTTAACAGCAGTGGAATAATAAGCTTCCTTCTTTGGGAGAGAATTTAAGACTAAATGGAATTATATTTCCTGTGGTTTAGATTGTTCTTCTTTTGGATCACTTTGTTTTGGTATAGGCATTCAGTGCAGAGATAATGATGTTTTTAGACTGCTGAGAGAGCACAGACAGCAACTGCTTTCTCCTAGAAAATGTGAAACCACAGACAACTTCTGAAATCCAGTCTCTTGCTGCCTTAATCTTTCTGCCTTTTGAGTTTCTGTGTTTTTATAAAGAGATTTTGTTAAAGTGAAAGGTTGTTGCAGTGTTGACAATAAAAATGAAGGGTCTAGGTTTGTGTCTGACTAATTTGCTGCTTTTAAATCTTAATGCCTCCTTGCTTTCTTTGGAATATCTAGAATTACTAGGAAAAAGCGGCTTAACAACAGCAGTCTTGCCAGTCTAGTTTGGGAAAACTCCCATGTCTGGGAGTTAATAACAGGGTTTCCCAGGTAGAGTATGTTAAATACTGATTTGTTTACTTTGACATGAGAAGGAAGATTTTTGAAAAACAGGTCTGTGAAACAAAGATATATGGGAAAGTGAATGAAGCTTTTACGCTTGTCAGCCCTTCAGCTTTACTGAGGCTTACTATGTGGTGTTTAATTAAGGGAAAATTGTGGGTGAGTTTATATAGGGGACAAGGGAAAAGACAGTTATTACTGAAATTGTGTGAGGATGTTACAGTATAAAACACATGTAGAAGTGTAAGATGACGTGAAATCAGAAATAGCATCAGCCAGCTAGCACAGTACAACCACAAACTGTGTTTTGACATAGTCTTTCTGACAATATCTAGCAGTTTCCATATACATTTATCTTGTCAATTGCTCCAAAAAGCCAGACCTTATGATCACCATTGTGCTGTGAGGCTCTTGGTTTGGCACTTGAACCAAATGTTGCAGTTCTTACCTTATTGAGCGGGATATTCTCAGTGTATTATAGACAAGCATATAATTATTGACATCTTATAAATGTGAGTTGTTTTGGAGGTTTTTGTTGTTGGTATGTGTGGTGTTCTCCCCCTCCCCCACTGAGACTGTCTGAAAAAGTTTAGTAGCAGTTGTAGTAATAGTTGTGAATTTTTATATTTTTTGTGTAGTAGGTGTGGATGGAAAAATATTTGATGGAAATATGGATGAAAAATATTGATGGAAAACTTTATGGCAGCCAACGTTGCATTCTGACTTCCCTATTCTTTATTTTGTAGGCGGCAAACAGTAACAAGCACTCCCTGCTGGATTGAACTTCATCTGAATGGACCTCTGCAATGGTTGGACAAAGTACTGACTCAGATGGGCTCCCCTTCAGTACGCTGCTCCAGCATGTCGTAAACCTCCTTCCTCCATTACCAGTGGGATAAATACCCAGTCCAATTACTAGACTTAATATAATAGCTATCATAGTATTTGTGTGTGATCCCCATGAACTGTTTGCTATCAAAAAAAGGTTTTGTTGTTTTTTTTTGGGGGGGAGTTGCCTTTTTTTTTTAAAGGCACTTGAGGTCTCATCAATTAAAGCACCTTGTAGATTTTGTTTCCTGTACTCTGATACTACATGAAAATTTAGTGTATAGAAATGCCTTCTTCAGAAAGAAGGGTCAGTTCTAAAGACTGGTGTTTTTATTGGGTATATAATTGAGTGTCCTAATAGTTTATCAATAACATGAACAGCTAAGTATATGTGCAGGTAATGATCTTGAATATCACAGTATTTTGCTGGAATACATTTTAGTTCCCATAAATAGTTATTTGGGTTTTGATTGGGGCAAAAATTCCAAGATTCCTTTATTCTTTTATATTTTTTTAATATAATCAGGTTTTCAAGTTGTCCTAAACATAAAAAGCAGACTTGTAGAAAAGCTTAACTTTTTGCTGCCTTCTTAAAGAAAATACCTCCATTGGAAGGGAAAAAAATGTCTGAAGATTCATCTGTGAAATCTTAAGCCACTTTATATACTTAATGGGGCCTAAAATGAATTCATATTGTAAATTCTGAGTATCCATCACATTAGGAGTCTACTTTTCCCTACCCATCTCAGTTGATGCATCTGTTGCCAGCAGCGTTGCTGGTACTGATGTAATTCGGGACTTTTGTACCTTGAATCATTGAAATCAGCTTTTTTTTCTTATGGAATGAGAATTTACTATAGCATTGGATACCAGATTAAGTATGCAAGGGTGTTGGTTTACCCTTAAATCTGTATCTTTTTTTATTAAACATATATCACTAAAAATAATGGGGTTTAGTGTTTGGAGCCAAATACCTTGAAACATCCTTTCCTAGTGTAAACTAGACTCTTTTGTATAGGATTTAAATAGATGCAGCTTCTTAACATATTTCAGTAACAGAATTTAAATTTCTGATCAGAGTAGCTTTATATAGCTTGCTTACATACCAGATCATATGCATTCATTATGTCATAATGGGCCTTGTTATTAAAAGTAGTTGCTTCTGCAAAACCTGTAGGATAGTGGTTGCTGATCAGCAAAGGAAGACTTCTAGGTTCTTTGTGACAGCGCATGTTATTGTGAACACTTTGGACACTACAGCTGCACTATATTAAAAATATTATGAAATATGTTCAAATAAGTCTGGGTTGGGGAACGGTTGGGAAACTCCATAGAAGAGTTATTCTGACCTGAAAAATATACATTTTACATCTAGGTGTCTGTTGTACTTTTTTTATTGTGGCAGTAGCAGGATTGCCTTTGTTTTCCCCATTGCTGCATCCATTGCACCAACACTGTACTTTGCAAGTACAGCTAGTAATATCTTAGCTTTGAGAACAAAAATGTGGCCAGTGTTACAGATTCTAGTCAGTGGACCAAACTGATGATAGTGGTGGACATTTTTATGCGATAATGACTGGGGCATAGAAGCAATACCAAAAATTAAGCCTTGAAAAAGTGAGCCAGACACCTTTTAAAAAATTGACAAAGCAGTTACCATTTTGTGCTTAATTTTACCAGTAGACTATTTCATTGGTAGAACTTGTGAACCTAAGAAATAAGCTTCATGTCTGTTGCATTTGCCTAATGTGAATACACTAATAAAGGTTTTAATTCTCATGATGGTTATTTTATTTTTTTTAATTATTTGCTGTATATATTTTCTATTGAATGTTAGGAATCAGTCTAACCCATCCAAATAAATGGCACAAGTGTCCTGCATGTTGTGGCTGGAAAGGTATAGTTTAAGTATTAAAATTGCTTCTTACCCAGCTATCATGGAGGTTCCGGACCTGCGTGTGTTGAGTGGTAGAGACTTCTGCTCTAGATCAACTTTATTAATGCATTTGCTTTTTTCTACCACAATCAAATTATATCCAACTAGCTCAGATGTTTACTTTCAGCTGTGAAACAGATAGGAACAACTTGTCTGTGTGAAAGATTCTCATCATGTTTCTAAGTAGGTTGCAATTTGAATCAGTGACCTAAATCTGTAGTCTCCTTACTGTAGATTTCTGTATGTGTTCTTTCAGTTATGGCGATATTACATGCTTTGCCTTGAACATGGTAATAACCTTGACTGTACCCTTTTTTTGCAGCACACTTGCAAGTAGTGTACAAGGATGTCACAGACATTACCTGTGGATGTGTGGTGCTCCCTGCATGCAAGACCACCTCAGTCTGTGTAAAAGTCATTTCTTTTTTTTTTTTTTTTTTTTTATACTTTATCTGCATTCAAGATGTTTGCCTGCTTGTATTTCATTTAGATGCCTTTGGTAGTTCTTGAGTAATTTTAACCTACTGCTGTTTCTTAATCCAGTGCCTTTCTGACTTACACTGCTGTTCTGTTCTTCCTCAAAATCTGACCAGTGCCTGCTCAAGCATCTTAATGCAGAATGCCTGTGGTACATTAAGGAGTATGACTTCATCTGTGTTCTCTGCCAGTCAAAGTACTGATGTCCAGTGCCAGTGGCAGGACAAGTTGCATCAGTTGTTCAGTCTTGAACTCAGTTTGCTTCTAAAGTGACTATGTTGAGCCTTAGTTTTGACAAGAGATGCAAAACCAGATTTATGCTTCCCAGGCTTTTGCTTCTCAGCAGAGTCTGACTTAGTGAATTTTTGTCTCCTGTTCTAGAAATGCTTAAATCTAAAGTTGGTGGATTTTTGCATGGCAAACTTCAGCCATGTTTGTTTAATGTGGAGAAAACACTATGCTCTTGTGGGGCCCAGAGGAAGAATATTAAAGAGGATTTCTTTCAAAAATACTCATTTGCCAATACCAGGAAGTCATATTAGAAGTGGGAAGGGAAAAACAGCTTAAACTTACCTACTTTAAAAAGGGGGGAGAGGTAGCAAAGGAACTAGTGTGAGAGTAGCAGTGCAAGTATTTTAATTATAGTTTGTGTTTGGATTGAGAGCACTGGGTTGAAACTTGCCTGCCGGATAGACCAAAGCCTAGTTGAAGTTAAGCTCAAAGAGGCTTAATTTCAAGTGTAGGACAGTTAATGACAAATGTCTATTACATTTTTAGTTTGCTGTGTCCACAGACAGTTGTTCTATGTAATCTTGTTTGGCTGACAAAGTATGGCAAAGGTGCCCTGTCTCCAGTGAAGACACTTGAAAACAAGTCAGGCATCAACTGAATTATAAATTTTGTGTTGTCCTGGGTTCAGCAGTAGCAGTCATGTTTTTCCTTTGTGTTAGCTGGTGCAGTGCTGTGTTTTGACTTCTAGTTGGAGAACAGCGTTGGTGAAGCCGATGTTTTCGGTTGTTGCTAAGTGATGTTTACCCTGACCAAGGACTCTGTGAGGCTCATGCTCTGCCAGGGAGGAGGAGAAGCTGTGAGGAAGCAGAGACGGGGCGCCTGACCCGGGCTAGCCGGGGAGGTATTCCATACCACAGCACGTCATGCCCGGGGTGGGGGGTAACTGGGAGTTGCCCGGAAGGACAGGGGCTTCCGGGTGGAACTCGTTTTCTTGGCCGGTGGTATCGTATTCTCTTCCCTTGTTATTTTCCCTTATCATTGTTTTAGCTGATAGTAGCGGTGGTGATTTGTTGCTGGACTGTTCTTGTCTCAACCCGTAGGAGTTGCACTCTCTCGATCCTCCTCCCCGTTCCTCCGGGAGCGGGGAAGGGGAGAGCCCTGGGGAGGGCCCTCAATTGCTCTCAGCCCAGCACCACTCACTGGAAGTGAGTGAACAAGCTGTCTGGCTAGGGTTTAAACCATGACAGTTCTTTTTTCTTACCAGGTGGTGAATTCATTGGTTCTTCATCTCGCTTCACCCTTTTTGCCTCCTTTTTGCTTGTTCTCTTGCGTACAGGGGCAACTGATAGTGGTACGACTTGGTCCTCTGGTTTGGCTGCAGTGATTATCACTGTGGTTTGAGTAGCGACTGTACTTGTTGCTGGGGGTGGTGTAGCTACCGTGCTTGGAGCTGGGGTAACCGCGCTGTCTGTTGCAGTTGAAGTTTGAGCAGCTGCTGTACTTGCCACTGGGGTAGCTGCGCAGTTCATTGCAGCCAAAGTTTGAGTAGCGACTGTCGCTTTGCCCTCAAATCCGCCGACATTCTTTTCCTTTTGAAGGTGCTGGATAGTGTTGAACAAGGCCCTGTAAGCATAGGCCAAGCCCCAGCACGTTGCCGTGATTTGTCCATCTCTGGTATGGCCAGAATGACCACACACCTCATTTAAGTGTTTTACTAATTCTTCTGGATTTTGCAGTTGTTCGGTAGTGAAATTCCAAAGTACTGGAGGGGCCCACTGACCTAGATACTTGCCCATACTATCCCACACACCCTGCCACTCATGGCTGTCCAGCCTCTGGGAAAATCTCTCGGTCCTCCTACATCGTCGTTTGACCCCAGACAAGACCCAAACCTGAATCTGCTTAACTCTTGAAATCAGTAGTGGGCAAAACACACTCTGTATGCGTGTTAGCATGGTGATTCCCATCACCATCAGCAAACAAGTCTCAACAGCATTTAAAGGCCATTCAAAAAATTCAAAACTCTCAAATGTAAATGGTCTGGGGGGACGACTAGGAGGGTAAAAGGATGTCTCCTTCACAGGTTGAGCACCTGAGAAGGAGAAAAAAGATGTGTAATTGCTAAGCACCTCCATCATATACCTCCCAAAGTATAAAGGTGGTGACCACACTGGGAACATAAACCAGATCAGTTTCATGATCAATGATTCTATTGTATTACAAGTCATTACCATAAAGTACAATGGGATAAAAACCTTAGCCCAAGCCCCACACTTGAAAAACACTAATACAGCCAATACCGGATGGACGTAAGATATGGTATACTGAAACTGTGAGATCAAGAGGAACAACCTTGAGAGCCAATAAATCAGCATTGTGACGAGTGACTATCAATCCAGTCAGATCTGTTCTTATCTCAACCCCTCGTGCCCCACGTTGGGCACCAAAAAGAACTGTCGTGGTTTAAACCCAGTCAGGTAACTTGTTCACTCACTCCCAGTGAGTGGTGCCGAGCTGACAACAATCAAGGTCCGTGTTCGTCTCCCCCCTCCCCCTGCACCGGGGCTCTCCCCTTCCCCGCTCCCGGAGGAACGGGGAGGAGGATCGAGAGAGTGCAACTCCTACGGGTTGAGACAAGAACAGTCCAGCAACAAATCACCACCGCTACTATCAGCTAAAACAATGATAAGGGAAAATAACAAGGGAAGAGAATACGATACCACCGGCCAAGAAAGCGAGTTCCACCCGGAAGCCCCTGTCCTTCCGGGTAACTCCCAGTTACCCCCCACCCCGGGCATGACGTGCTGTGGTATGGAATACCTCCCCGGCTAGCCCGGGTCAGGCGCCCCGTCTCTGCTTCCTCACAGCTTCCCCTCCTCCCTGGCAGAGCATGAGCCTCACAGAGTCCTTGGTCAGGGTAAACATCACTTAGCAACAACCGAAAACATCGGCTTCACCAACGCTGTTCTCAAGCTAGAAGTCAAAACACAGCACTGCACCAGTTAACACAAAGGAAAAACATGACTGCTACTGCTGAACCCAGGACATTGTTCCATGTCCTGTTTATGTTGAGGACACCAGAACTGCACACAATACTCCAAGTGAGGTCTCACAAGAGCAGAGCAGAGGGGCAGGATCACCTCCTTCGACCTGCTGGTCACGCTCCTTTTGATGCAGCCCAAGATACTGTTGTCTTTCTGGGCTGCAAGCACACACTGAAGCCAGCTCACGTTAAGTTTCTCATCGACCAGCACCCCCAAGTCCTTCTCTGCAGGGCTGCTCTGAATCTCTTCTCTAAATTCTCTATATTTCTTGGATCTTGGCTCCAGGCTGAACTGTATTGTAATCCTTTCACACAGAAGCTGAGGGAGGAGTTTCTGAACATATAGAAAGAGAAAACATTAGTGCTTCAGCAGAGAATGTCCAGCCAGGACTGCCAGTACAAACCGGAGCATCAACAGCTGATGCTGGAGGAATGCAGTTGGTGTGTGGAGGAGAGCAATGTGTCTCTAAGACTTTAGAAAACTGGCTGGTTTTAAGTTGGGATTTGCTTTATGTTAGATCCTTGAAATTGCTGCTAATAGTGATGTGAGGTGCTGCCTCAGCACCTGCCTCACTGTCTCATTTTCTGTTGCAGGTTCAGCCTGGCTCCCTGGGGAAATAGAGTGTATATCTTTCACTCCTGAACCCAGTAGCCCATTTTGGCCAAGCCTGATAAATGCACAGGAGCCCCAGAGATAACCAAGGCCCTACAAGTTGGGTGAAATAGGTGTCTGTGGAGAAAAATAACACAACTGGGAAAGCTGCAGAGCCTTTGTTGGTCATAGTCAATCTCACCAGGTCGAAGCATCACCATGTTCCCAAGACCATGTTTCCTCATCAAGAAAAGCTACTACTTGAAGTTACGTCAGTTGTACATTACACACAAAGAGGAAATGCCCTTCAAGATCTTGACCAGCCATCTGTTGTTGCATGAGTATTTACATTTAGACTTGTGGTGGAATAAAGAAAAAGGTGATGAAGGTGAACAGAAATGGAGGAATGGTTTTAATAACAGCAGCAAAGAAAGAGAATGAATGCACAAAATGTGCTAAAGGCCTATTTTTCACTCTGTCCTGGGTTCAGCAGTAGCAGTAATTTTTTCTCCTTCTTAGTAGCTGGTGCAGCGCTGTGGTTTTTGACTTTAGGCCAGGGAACAGAGCTGATAACACCGATGTTTTTAGTTACTGCTCAAATGTTTAGACTGACCAAGGACTTTGTGAGCCTCATGCTCTGCCAGGGAGGAGGGGAAGTCGGAAAGAAGCAGAGACAGGACACCTGACCCAAACTGACCAAAGAGGTATTCCATACCACAGCACGTCATGCCCGGGAGGTAACTGGGAGTTACCGGGAAGGGTTAGTACACTGCGGGGTTGGACTAGGTATCAGTGGTGCTTGGTTGGGCGGGGTGGGGCGAGTTATCAGTCAGCTGGTGCTGAGGTGTTGTATTCTCTTCCCTTGTTATTTCCTTTATCATTATTATCATTGGTGGTAGCAGTAGTGATTTGTGTTATACCTTAGTTACTAAACTGTTCTTATCTCAACCTGTGGGAGTTGCATTCTTTTGATTCTCCTCCCCGTCCCTCCGGGAGCAGGGGGAAGGCAAGAAGGGGGGGGTGGGTGAGAGAGAGACTGCGTGACTTACAGCTGGGCTTAAACCACAACACACTGAAAGTCCCCAGTGTATTTGGACTGTGTGTCCTTGGGTCTATCAGTAACCACAAAAGTTATTAAGTAAGTCCTCTGCCCCTTTTGCCAACTCTGTGATTTGTAGTGATTCGTAGATATCTTCAGTAATAAGGTTTCAATCCCTTTTCTTGAGGGGCTGGACAAGCTTGGACAGGCTTTGGTATAAGAGAGGGATTTTCTTTTTACTTAATTCTACCCCATTACTCTTCATTTAATACCTTTGTAACACTCTCAGCAATTACATCCCCTCCACAGGACAATTCTTCTCTGTGTATCAAATGGCCAGCTCTGCATTTGCTTTGTAACATCTTATTTGAGTACACAAATATAGAGATATTTGATAATTAGGGTAAGAGGAGAAGAGAGGGAACAGCCACTAAGGAGTGGGGGTGTGTTTTCCATAAAATACTATTTCTGCAGTTTTATGGCAGATGAGGCAGAGTGTGTCTAAAATGGGATTCTTTTGTATAAGTTGAAAATGCCATGAAATGACTAGGGTCCTCTTGCACCTGGAGGAATGTCCATGTTGCAATAGGTCTCTGTAAATATTTATACCTGATGACTTAGCAGCTGGCTATTAAGTGCCCTGATTGTTCCTGTAATGCTGGTAGCAAATGGAGATCGGGCATTTAAAGGATGCAGCACAATTTGTTCTGTTGGTCTTAACTTTTGGTCAGACAATTTACTCAGTGCTGGTGATATCACTGGTGAAGCATCTCTCTTGCTCCTTCTCCTTTCCATCCGCACAGACTGAGCAGCCCTCTCCCTCATGCTGAGAGGAAAGCAAAAGTGGGGAAAACACACACACACACACAAAAGACCTATCTGGGGGGTCCAAAGAAAACACAGGGCTGGTGGTGGCTTAGGGGACCTGGCTGGGGCCACCTCCCCCTGCTGGAGTTTTGGTGGTACCTTTATAGGGCGTTGCAGCCCCTGTTGCTCTTCCTCTGATGTTGGACACTGGCCAGGCCACTGTGCCCGCCTGTGAGACCTCCAAGCCAGCACCAGTGACTCACTTTTGCCGGGGATCTGATCGTGAGAAAGCCTTTCCTGATGGATTGGGGCTGTGATGTTAACCCCTTGATGGCTGGATGGTGACAGGTGGGTTGTTACGGCTCAGGTGTGCCAAAGCCTTTTGTAGAGTGGGTAAGGACATGACAGCTCAAAGCAGCTCCAGTGGAGATTGGGACTTCTGGGAGAGGAAATATTCATCAGGGCAACAGGCTCTTTTCTTGTGGATTTGAGAGCTGGATCATTGCTCCAGGGCTGAGGTAGGGCTTGATGAAGACATTTGCATCCCCATATTGTCCATCCTTACTGTGAATTTAATTAGACCCCTGGCATATAAGAATACCATTTTATCATCACTGTGGCTAATGCCACTGTTATTGAGACCTTTGTGGTCTCCTATTTTACGTAAATTAATAGCTTAGCTGCACCTGTGGATGGATTAAAATTAATTGTGAGTTTGCACTGAGCAGCCAGGGGACTGCAGTGAAGGGACAGAAACCATTAAGAAACCAAGCAAACCACAAAATGCTTCGTTCTGACTTTCTTCTGAAAGTAACTGCTTTCAAACTTCTTCCTTTGAAAAGATGTCTCATTGTTGGGCTAATTTTGAACTCATGAAAAATAAATCAGCCCCCTCCAGGCCCACCAACAGAATCCTGTGTTTCATTCTACTGGAAATGAAGTAAATAATAAAAACAAATTAATCTTCAAAAGCTAAAACACTGGCATGGGGTCTATGTGCCTCTCTGCCTGCAGATGGGGTTTTGAAGAGGGGGGAAGCAGGTGATTCTCATCCTGCAAAGCCATGCCTGTAGAAACTGCCCAATAAGTCTTTTTACTTACTTGATCACTCAGAAATGGTTCAGGTACCATTTAAAGATGCTCCATTGCCATTGTTTTACCAGGCTGCTCCTTCAAATTATTTGAATTAACTTTTATATATGCCCATGAGTGACATACTCCTATCGCTGTACCCATGCTACATTAATACCTACATTGCACTCTGTAATAAAATGCTTTGTAGCCTTCTGACCCATCATGAAAGTCAATGAAATTTTTTTTTCCAAAGAATATATTCCAGGATTCCTTCCTTTCCTCTTTCCCTGGCTTTATTTAGGCTCAGTTGCTGCCTGCTTTCAAGCTGAATTTTTTTCTTCCCTGATTATTATTTGTCTCTGGGTGTTGATACTGCAACCAGCTGAGCTGGAAGGGGATCCCTTGGGTAGCTAGTGTGCAGGCTGGGCTCAGGCTAACATTCATGATGTTAGGACATTCATGGATTTATCTTTTGGACTTTTTGACTTGGAAAGAAAACAAATTTATGTATAACATCATGGTTTACATTTTAAACAAAGAGTATGTGCTGTGCTCTGTGTAAGTAGAATATTTACAGTTATAAGGCAGAATGATATATGCCCCTTACAAATAATAAAGGTTGAGTGTTGGGAATACGATTCATAAGACTAAAACTAATAATGTAATAGTCTTTATTGAGGAAAATGAAGCAGTCTTATGACTGGGATGAAATCCCAAAATAAATTTACTCTTTACTAAACCACTGTATTGCAGTTTAGATATTGTTATAAAATCATTTTTATTGCCTATGCCAAAGATGTGGGTCAGTGGGGCTGTTCCAGGTTTCCTAGAAAACTTAAACTCAGTTCTAATAGTCACAGTCAGGTCTAGACAGCTCAGCAGAGCCACTCACATTTCCAGCAAGGCTGAGGGAAATTCAGATTCCCACAAAACACAGAGAATGGTGAAAACAGGAATTGATGAACTTGGCCGATATTGCCAGGTTTGAATTCATGTCTCCAGACATGCCTTAAAATATCTCCCAGTTCAAACTAAACCAGCTAGCACATCCAGAGCTGTTTAAACAGGCTGTGAGGGGCAGCGAGTACATCTCATGTAGGCAGAGATATTCCTCAGGTCTCCCAGCATGTTCCCAGGCTTAGCAGGTCATAGCCTTAAAATCCTCACTGGTGAGCCTGAGTACATGCTCCCAATTAATAGCATGCCCACTAACATAACTGTTTATACCAGCTTCAGCCATTGAAAAATACAATTCCTCTTCCTTGTGGTGTTTTCATACTTCCATGATAATGCAAAATAATGTTTTGCATTCAAAATCAGTGAAGGGTACAGAAAGCAAAATGTATTGTCTTTCTTTGTATGAATCTTCAGAAAATGAAAAAATACTTAAATATTGAGCTATCATCTCCAAAGTTTGTGTAGGTTATTGATTATGGAATCTATGTACTAGGAAGAAATGAAAAAAGGTACTAAAAGCCATGTGGGAAAAGAATAATACATGTGCAAGTGTATCAATCAGTGCAACCACACAGCAATAAGGGATGTTGCAGCTCTGAAGGAATTAGGGCTTTCTAGTCTTAGAATGAAGTTGTTCTGGAAGGAAACCTCAACATTCCTCATAAGTTAATGCCAGTTTAAGTAACTGTCTGGCTACTCAAAAAGGGTTTTCCTAGATTTGGAACATCTCTGCTGCTCTTCTCGCAGAGGAGACCTGAGACAGATGTGCAAAACAAGAAGTCTAGATTGCATGCTAGATGTTGCCTGTATTTAGCAGGCAAGATTAATGCTTTCTAAAACTCCCAGGACTGTGGTCCTGCTCCTTACCTTGGGGTTCATTGTGGTCTCAGCAGCAGATGGATGTGCTGGAGGAGGCATTACAGGGATCAATGCTATGGTGGGCAGGGTAGGGATGAAGGATGGAGAAGACAAATGACATCCCCAGCCCCACTTCTGACAGCACAGTGTTGATATTTGAGTCTTGCTGTACTTTTGCACAGCTCCACATTTCATCTGGGTGATTCTTCTTGTGCTTTAACAGAGCCCAAACCCAGTGCATGTAGCCACTTGGTAAGCAATCTTGGTGTTGGAGAATTTATTACTAGCTCCACTATAGGAGAGCACAGAAACCCCAAAATGGAGAATTAAAGCCAGTCCCTGTCTTAGTTAGAAGAGACAAGATAAATGGATGCAAAGAACTGGAGGGGCATGGACAGGGAATGAGCAATTTAAATATTTTCTGATGTCATGCTGGTCCTGGGATACTCTTTATTTACAAAACCCCTTTCTGTCAAGCTGAATATTTAGCTGGAGATGCATGCAGGGAGAAAAGCTGCTCTGCAGGAAGGACAAGCAGGGCATTGTCTGTCCCTAACCCACCACTGAGCCACATCTTCCTGGCTCAGGGATGAGTTGTCTATAGGATCTCATCAGCTGTGCTTACATGTAGATCACTGGTTCGATATAAGAGGGCCCTTTTCTCCTGTCTTGTCTGCCTCAGAATTGCACCCTTGCTAAGGCAAGGCCTTCATTATGCAAGAAGAAGGAGAAAATACTGCTTCTCTATCTGTCCAGGCTTCCACGTCTGCAGAAATGCAGCCAAGAATAGTCATGAGGGTGATGGGGAAGCCATGATGGTGGTTTCCATGAGTGAGCAAAGAGAGGACAGGATGGCAAAGCTTGGCAGGTACCAGAGTGGAAGGGAAACAGCTCATGGGAACAGTTATCTTTCAGCTGAAGGATAAGGCTGCAAGCTGCCAGAAGCAGGGCACCAGCTTTATTTTAGCTGTGGATTTCTTCAGTGATCTTGGGGAGGTCAGGGAAGGAGCTCAGCTCCTCAGTTGCTGTGCCAAGCTTACTTTAACCATTTCATCTTATTAAGCTCAAAATACATCAGTGTCCTGGTGCTGCAGAAATCATGGCATTATTATGGAGTATACAGTTATGTTTGAAACAACATTAAAAGTGAGGCTACAAAGACCTTGAAAATTTTTGAAGGGAAATTTATACATTGATCATACCCTCCCTGTTTTATGTGGGGATATATTTGTAGGTGTGTGTATGAACCTGGCCAAAATATCCTACCTATATTTCTCAAGTTGAGTCCTTTCCTGAATCTGGAGCTAAGCTCAGTGCTTCAGCAACAGTTTATTTCACTTGTAGATGCATGTGTAATGTCTAGGAGAAATATTTTCTTTGGCTTCAGTGTTTGGTCTGGGTACTGCAAGGCAAGAGAGATCTTTGGTCAGAAGGATGAATCCTATGTCCCTTGCAAAGTCCAGGTAAACTCTCTGTAGTCCTTGACACCTACTTTGAAAATGCAGAGGTGTGAATTTTCCCTCACTGCACAATGCAAATCAGCACAATGTGTACAAATAAGAAAGGAATACACCAATCTTCCTTCTGCTGATGTTACATTACACAGCCTCACTGCTAAAAGCATGACTTAGACTATTAGCCACCATGAGAAACCTGATGCCTGTTTTGGAAAGTTTTTTTGTTCTCTAGGATGCTTGGAAAGACTTATGCACAGCAAGAGTCAACCTGGTGACTGCAGGTGCTCACAGGCCAAGTTTGGAGAGAGGATGGGGATCAGGTATGACCAGAAAAAGTATTAGCATTGCAGGCATGCTTTGCAGTCCTGCCCTCTAAATACTGCTGCTGTCAGCCAAGAAACTGAGGCCTGGATGCATCAAAACATGATCTGGAGTGTCAGATACATGCAGAATAAAACCAGGCTTTCAGCAGGAGGACAGAGATATGGAGCAGGTTTACCCTTGGTATGCACAGTGGGTTGTTAGCAGCACAATGTCACAAACCTGCAGTCCTGTGGCAAAACAACAGTGACATTTTCTGTTGCGACATGAAAAGAGGATTTAAAATATCCTGGCTGATGTTTTGTTTTTTTTTTCCCTGTCACAAATTATCTTGCCTTTTTAACATTCTCCCATTATTTTTCCAGTCTTCTCTTTGGGTCTCTCCCTACAAGTCTTTCTGTTCTCTTAAAATCCTCCTTGCACAAAGAGGTTCTATAGGTATTGCTGACTCTTGCAATTTTCATGCGAGATCCATAATACATGGCTGATGGTGCTCCAGATGTAGGAAAGCCCAGAGACTTGGGTCTAGCAGAGGAAGCTCTGTCCTCCACTATAAGAAGAGTCCAAAAAAGCAGAGCTAGACCCAGAACATTCTTTTGCTGTTGTTATGTTCCTAATTCATTTCTAGAGACCGTTTCTCAAGGCCTTTATACGTTATGCATTTAACGTAACTGAGCATGTCCCAGTGCTTGAATCTCATGGTTTATGTGTTCATAACACATGGGTGGTTCTTTGGGCTTTCACACAGTGACCTACACAACTTTTCTTGTGTTTAATGTTATTCTACAAGTTCCTATGTAACTCACCCTATCAGGACTGGCTAGTGCCCCATGGAGGTGGGTGACCAATTTATTATGCCTTAGCTGGAGAAATTAGAGAATTTGCTGAAACCTGTCTCCCTTGCTCATTTGCATCATGGTTTCCCCTGTAAGAAGATTTCTTGAGCATCAAAATTAGTAGCAGCAGCCAAGGAACAAACAGGGGTTGTAAAGACTTTCTGTGGTGACAAACAAATGATGAGCCGAGTAGGAAGGGCAGAGTGGGGAAAAAAGACAAATATCTTGGGGGCCACAAGGCTGAGAATCCTCATAAAATTTCTGCTTCTGATGTACTGAAGAGGTCTGCCCAAGTGGTTGGGGCACAGTGCTAAATCCCAGGCCATGGGTGCTTTAGGTAATCATTGTTTATTGTTACATTTTGCAACCGAGTAAAAAAAAAAAGCCAGAAAGATTTATCACTTGCTAGAACTGTGCTATTTCCTCCCTTGAAACCTTTGAGCAATAGAGTTTAAAAGTGTTACTTGTGATACTGGGAGAAAGAATGCAATATTATATCTGTTACCATCTGGAATAGCCCCTATCGTCTGGCCTTGCTTTCTCCCCTCTCAGCCCCAGGCATGGAGACACACACAAGAATGCACGAGCATGCATCCACTTCAGAGGTGGAGGCCATTCATTTTTAAATATGCGGTCCTATTTCTTGATTTTCTCTTTTGGGTTGGACAGGTTTCTATTGAATTGCAAAGGTGACCAACATTTGGAACAACTGCTCCTTTCAAATCTTTGCTAAACATGGAAACCAATCCCCCCCAAAAAACAAAAAAAGACAGGCAAGATGATGCAGAACTTTCCTATTGCTCTTGTTCTGCTCAATTGCTAACTTATGCCCCTTGAGTGCTAAGACTCTTCTTCTTTAGGTGGGGCAGTTAAACTGTGGTCCCTGTGAGACAAGATAAAAGCTGATCTTTTTTGATGATAAAGATGCATAGCCATCATCCCTACTACGATGCCAGGATTAGGAGAATACATAGAATTTCCAAATTTAGAGCAGAGGACTAGCTGCTTTTTAAAATGAGATGATAGCAAGGTAATGCCAAAAAAAAAAAAAAAGTTTGCCTTTATGACTAAATTCTGTTACTTTGCAACCAATCTTCAAATAGGCTGTTGGTGCAAGTAAACAAACACTTCCTGTCTATCCATCCTCATGGGTGGTTGTGTTTTAAAATGAAATATACAGGCTGACAAATGCCTTTACAAAAGCCAGATTACAAACTGTAAACCTACTGTCAGCAGGGTAGAAAAAAACTGTCCAAATGCCTCTGATACCATTTAAAGATTTAGTTTGGCATCAACACTAAAGCAATTCATCTTGAAGGAGAAAGGAACTTAGAGTTTATAAATTGTTGTTTGGGCTCTAGTAAGCTCTGGATAAAGGAATCCACCTCCTAGGAAACAAACGACATTCCCAAATTTTAGGGAGCTCTGAGTATTGTTATGAAGACAAAATGCCTTGGAAAAATGTCTCCAGAATACAAAGGGGTTTGAGACTGCTCCATTACTCTTAACATGCAGTTCATGCAGCTGCAAAGGGCAAATCTTACAGTTCCAGTCTTTAAAAAAGGGTGGAAAAAACTTAAACATATCAGGGTAATAAAATACAAGCTGTTTAGATTGTCCCCTTCTGTCTAAATCGTCTCTAGGCTTGCTCTTGCACATGGTTGTCTAATCCAGGCTGAATATCTACATTATCTTGGCCAAAAAAGTCTCAAAATAGCCTATGTTCTCCCTAGTGGTGATTACCAAAGGAAAGTTTTGTGGCAAACATGGTGGTTTACAGTAACATGGAGGAACAAAGAAATTCCAGAAGTGATGAAAAGCAATGGCCATTGCCTACCCTTGCATCCATGAAGTAAAATCTTCACCAGTGATGGTGTTTCAAATCAGCCCTGAGCAGAGAAGTGCACCGCAGAGCTTGAATCCTTTACTCTGCAAATGCCATCCATAGTCTCCCTTTCTTCAGCGGGTTGTGTTTGCAGGCATGCTTCTGCTGTAAGGTAGAAGGAGATCAACATTAAAATGGGCCTTAGTTTTTAATTTTTATTTCACATCCTGCTTTTATTTTGTGGGTTTTGAGATGGACCTGAGCTGGCAGAAGAATGCATTTACTCTAAAAACAGCATTTATTTGATATGATGTCCACTTTCCAGGGTTCTCATAAGGTTTGAAAGGTTGTGAGGCAGATGCATGTTCAAATTTCTGAGCATGCCTCATGCTTGAAGCTAAAGTCTGTTGGCACCAAATTCTGTGAGACCTTTGGAAATGATGACAATTTCAGTGTCTATCAGATTGTTTTAATGCTTGAATGTGATTCATGCTGGGGCTTGGTCTATTGGCTCTTCCTCCACTTCCACCCAGGGACAAGATGACAGTCATGCAGCTGCATCAAATGCTGTGGTTAAAAAGGAACAAAAATTAAATTACTGGAAAATCTTCACAGCAGATCTCCCTCTGCCCACAGAGTGGTGGGAATAAACATCATAACTTCAGATCTTGGTAAATGCAGATAAATAGAGGCTTAGCTGGTAATTTAATGACATACCAAAGCCAGATTGCTTGAGGACTAAAATAATAAGTGGCCAATGAGCAGAATACTGGAATCATGACAAAAACTGAAGTGCTTTGATACTGTGTACTCCAAAAGGAGTGTGACCAGCAGGTCAAAGGAGGTGATCCTGCCCCTCTACTCTGCTCTCATGAGAGCATTGGAGCATTGTGCGCAGTTCTGGTGTCCTCAACATAAAAAGGACATGGAACTGTTGGAACAAGTCCAGAGGAGGCCACGAGGATGCTCAGGGGCTGGAGCACCTCCTGTATGAAGACAGGCTGAGAAAGTTGGGGCTGTTCAGCCTGGAGAAGAGAAGGCTGCGTGGAGACCTCAGAGCAGCTTCCAGTATCTGAAGGGGGGCTATAGGGATGCTGGGGAGGGACTCTTCATTAGGGACTGCAGTGACAGGACAAGGGGTGATGGGTTAAAACTGAAACAGGGGAAGTTTAGATTGGATCTAAGGAGGAAATTCTTTCCTGTTAGGGTGGTGAGGCACTGGAATGGGTTGCCCAGGGAAGTTGTGAATGCTCCATCCCTGGTGGTGTTCAAGGCCAGGTTGGACAGAGCCTTGGGTGGCATGGTTTAGTTTGAGGTGTCCCTGCCCATGGCAGGAGGGTTGCAACTTGATCTTAAGGTCTTTTCCAACCCTAACTATTCTATGATTCTATGATTTTAAGATGGTCCTAACAGTGGTGAGCAGGGCAGTGTTTTATAATTGAGATGGTTTTTTTTAGGGTAACTGGGACATTGTTTTGCCTTTGTTTGACTCAAGTGATCACATTCAGGACTGTATGGAGTAGCTGAGATTGTATGCTCACTGCACACTGGATTTGAGGCAGAAATGGCTGGTAAATGCATCACTGCTGCTACTTTTGGGATCAGCCCTGCAGCTGCTGGTGGTGCTCTGAATCCTCCAGCCCTGCTAGGAACAGTCAGATGCTCGTGCTGACTGTCCCAGGACTCCAAATAGGTTGAGGAAGACCTTTTGCTGGTGGAAAATAGATCCAGCAGTGCTGAAGTCAGGCAGGAACATGCACCAGCCAAAGATTCCCAGCATTCCTCCAAGCCCTCTAGAAAGAATCTGCAGAAAAAAAAATCCAATTAAAAAAATTAATGCTTATCTCCAAAACATTCCTCCAACTGCACCCA
Organism: Pezoporus flaviventris; assembly: GCF_033815535.1. Taxonomy (NCBI): domain Eukaryota; kingdom Metazoa; phylum Chordata; class Aves; order Psittaciformes; family Psittacidae; genus Pezoporus; species Pezoporus flaviventris. The sequence continues at coordinate 154,465 of NW_026893009.1, forward strand.
TGGCTTTATCTGTTTTCTTTCTGCATGGACTATTCCCCCCCCCCCCCTTTTTTTTTTTTACTAGCTACCACTGCTGCAGCAAAGACTCTCTAACATAAATCCAGGCTGAGACATTTATCATTTCACAGAAGTTTGCTCAAAATCCATGTCTTCTGCAGCTGGCTTGGGGTTGCTTATCAACACATAAAGCACGGGAGAGCTCTGCAGCTCAGAGGAGCTGAATTGCTGCAGCATCCTACAGGCTGTCACAGGCTGGAGGCAGGGGGCAATAAACCAGAAGCTTATTGAGAGCAACCAGCTGATGGGCAAACATTTGTTTTTCTAAAGGCAGCTTGACACCTATAGAGGGAACATGTGAATGCTGAGAGCAGGTTGATGGGGTTTAACAGGAGGAAGCCATTCACCCCTGATTGTGCCTTCAGAGAGCAAAGGGTTGATTCTGCTTGGCCAGGAGAGCTCTGCAATTCACAGGATCAGGCTGCTGAGTAAAAGGGGAATTCATCCAGAGATATCTAGGAAATATGTAGAATAAGCTGCCAACCCTATTTCTAAAGGCAACAGTTCACTAAGTTAAATCAACAGATGAATATTTTTATAGGGAGTGAAGGGATGGAGGGGTATTATGACAACAAGAGAGATGGGATTAGACTAATCTAATCCAGGCCAAAAGGGCTTGATACAGGGTTAACCAATGTACAGGGGGGTTGTACAGGGGGGTTAGAGGAATTCGCTTGCTTAAACAAAAGTATTGTCTGTACCTATCATGCCTACTAAGCCGAACAAAGGCACTAACCATTGATAAGAAAAAGCAGACACCTGGTTCTATTGACAAGGAAAAGCAGAGGCCTGATTCTACTGATAAGCAGCTATTGATAAGGAAAAGCAGACCCCTGAAGGGGGAGAAGCAGATGGTTTATGGCTGGGACACCAACCAAACTCTAAGGCCATACGTGAAGACTGAAAGGTGAAAAGTGCAAGAAGAGGAAGACTCATTTACTTCATCTTGAAGACCCCTACCCAGAGGAGGAAGACTCAGTAACTTCATCTTGAGACCCCTGCCCATGACCAGAGGGGGCACTGCGCAGGCACAGAGGACCTTCTGGCTCATTATAATAGGAAGCGGGGATAGGACATGAATATGTATAGGCGTGTTGTGCAACCTTATGAATATATATAACTTTAGAGAATAAATGTAGAGGGAAACAACACTGAGGTACGCATGACTTTGAGGAATTATCCCCGTGCGTCTCAGCGCTGAATAAAAGCATACCTACTTTACAACTTTTAACGAGTTGTGGAGTTTATCCTTGTATCAGGCTCTTGTGTAGTGTCAGGACTGTGTGATTTAGACTACTTCACACTCACCAACACTGATAAGAAGGACAATTATGGGGAATACACAACTCTTGTGTCGCCCTCAGTCAGGCTGGGTACTGTGAATCTCCAGCTCCAAATTAGAGCAGACCCCATACTGGGAACAAGGTTGTGTTGGGGAGTGTGCCCTGGAGCTCTTGTGATGCAGCAAGGGCCCTGGTACTCACCCCGCTTTCAGATAGAGGTCACCCTTTCCCTGTCCCTTGCAAAAGTTCAAAAAGAGTTTTCTGATGAGCCCCGTCATCATGCAGGTAAAATGTAGTAGGTGGCAACATCATTATTCACCTCTCCAGAGAAGGTTTCTCTGTATTATGACTGTGAGTCCTTCAAGGGCAGTTTCTCCAGTGTTAATTGCCATGTTTCCCTGTAACTTCTGGTTCTCTCCTTGTCCTTTCTCACTTTCACTTACTCATACCAAACCAAGACTCATGCCAGACTGTCACTACCTAAAAGTCACCCAGGGAACACGGCAAAATGCGCAATCTCACTTTGTGTAGCTTCCATTCAATTGGATAGTTCTTCTGGTAGGAAGCATGGGAAGAAATACTCAGAGCCAGATTTTTCCCTTTATTTCTGAATAACTCTCTGTTGCATAGCAGCTTTTGTTGTTGTTTATTTGTATAGCTTTTCATCTTAGGGAGGATGTACGGAAACAATTACCATATGGTTCATTCACAATGTCAACTTAAGCTTTTCCTGTCTGTGCAGTGATTGGACTTAGCCACTGAAAATTATCCAGCTTTGCAGGTCAAGCTTTTTACTAGTTTTTATTTTTTTTAATACACATTGTACAATAGGGATTGTTTTTTCCTGCTAAATGTTTGGGGTTTGCACCAGGTGGCTGGAAATGTCACATGGCTTCTCCTTTTTGGCAGTTGAAAGTCCAAATGCTTTAAGAAGATGCACATTTTTCAGGAAGGCACAGAGAGGTCAAGATGCATTCAAGATTTCCTCCAGTGGTTTCTATAACAAATAATATTTTTTTTCTTTATCTAGCTGTAGTCATTGGTAGGTTTTCATTTGCATCAAAGCTTTGTTCTGCTCTCAGAATTCAATTCTGCTCATCAGACCAAGCAACATTACAGGCTACTCCTGGCATAGCCTCCAGAGAAATAGGACAAATTCAGAGCTGCAAGTTGGCTCCCACGTGTAACCCCTTGCAATAGGAATACTGGAGCACTGCTCAGGTTGAATCTGAGAGAGGTCTGTGGGAAGTTAATGGGGATTTCTATGGAGAAATCCATGGAAATTTAAAACTAAAACCAATTGGGTTTGGTGTAATCTAGATGGATGGGGCAGCTGTGCTATTATTAAGTTGATAACAACTCCTCCTCTAAGACCTTTCATCTTATTATTTCATGGTTGAAATTTTGCCTCCTTGGGTGACATCCTTCCATACACACATCTCTTATCCCAGCCTGATTTCATATTCTTATTATTATTCAGGGATTGATCCTAATAACACAGGAAATATCTAGAAAGGTCTCCAAGGGTCGGGACTTTTCAAGGGAGTTCTAAAGTGGAACTTTCTGGGTAGGAACCAAAGCTGGATTTTATGGGGAGCAGCCAAAGCGGACAAACAGTGCTTTTCTATCTTTGTGTGTTTCACCACGGACCATTATCTATTGTCTGTCATGGTTTAAAACCAGTCAGCCACACAGTTTCTACTCCCCCCCTCTTTCTTTCCTCCCCCCCCCCCCCCCCCCGCTCCCAGAGGGATGGGGAGGAGAATCAAAAGAATGTAACTCCCACGGGTTGAGATAAGAACAGTTTAGTAACTAAGGTATAACACAAATCACTACTGCTACCACCAGTGATAATAATGATAAGAGAAAATAACAAGGGAAGAGAATACGATACCACCCGCCAAAACAAGCCCGACCCAGAAGAACGAGTGCCCTTCCGGGTAACTCCCAGTTACCTCCCTGGGCATGACGTGCTGTGCTATGGAATACCTCTTTGGCTACCCTGGGTCAGGTGTCCTGTCTCTGCTTCCTCCAAGCCTCCCCTCCTCCCTGGCACAGCATGAGACTCACAAAGTCCTTGGTCAGAGTAAACATTACTTTGCAACAACTAAAAGCATCGGTGTTATCAGCACTGTTCCCAGGCTGAAAGTCAAAACACAACGCTGCACCAGCTACTAAGGAGAAAATTTGACTGCTACTGCTAAACCCAGGACAGTGTCCCTGACATAGGACAGTGTCTCTTGGTCCTTGTCTAGCCCCAAGCACCCTGGCAAAGGAGATGGCCTGGCTGGTGTGTAAAAGGTGTAAGATAAAGGAGGATTTGTATTAGAAGATACAGGGAACAGAGAAAATGGATAGGGAAAAAAAAAGGAAAAAAAGGGTTTTAAATTTGACTTCAGACTGAAGAGGAGTCAAGATATTGGATGAGAGCAGCCAATATATATATATATAAAAAATAATAATCCAGAATTTGAATGAACTTTCTGCTCCAATAGCCCAACACAGTTTGCTGAAGAACTCTTTGGTGCAAAATTCATCAACGAATCCCACACTGGAGATAGCCATAACCACCAGGCTACTCCCTGCTTGGTGTGTGCTTCTCAAGTTTGCTTGTCAGCCCCAGCCACTGTCTTATTTTAAGGGGTTCAACCATGCACATGGACATTTCTCAAGTGTTCTGCCAAATGGCAACTGGGTTGGTATATGAAGTCTATTGCTTAAACTGGTGCTGTTGAATGACTACTGAGTGTGCGTTGGGAGGTGACAAATCACATTTCCAACTTGCAGATCTATATCCTGTCTTTATTTTAGCAAAAATGTAGTTATGGAATTGCTCACTGCCCCATCCTTGGTGCTGCTCAAACTGTGGGCTTGCAGCAATTAGCAATGCATGCTGCATTTGTTTTTGTCTGATGCACAAAGACATCTGTTTATCATGAGTTGCACATCTGCTAAGCAACTCTTTTCTTTGTCCTAAAGCCCAATTAAAGACTGATTAATGTAACCTGCTGGAAGGTCCTGTAGTGCAGCTTTTAAATCAGTGTCATGTAAGCTTTGCCAGGTTAATCCTGCATTCAGCTAAAAACCAACACTGCAAGGTCAGGCTGTACAAATTGATGGATTTTTATTCCTTTAACCTTAGAAGTATTGCAGAGAGGGTAATAGCAGCAGGACTTGCTTCTTCCAATTGTTTCCTTTCCCTACACAACAACCAGCAGATATCTTCCCTTATCCTGATATGTGCCTATATATATTATATACAAATATATACATATGTGTATATATATATTTTAATAAGAGGTATTTAAATCAGCAAAGCACTACAAAAAGTTGTTGCTTCTTTTCATGTGTATCATATTTTTCATTTTTCTTAGGCATTGATTTGATAAAGGAGAAAAGGATTTGGTATAATGAATCAGTAAGAAGAGCATTCCTCCTGCCTTTTGAATTAATTTTAGTGACACATTAAATAGCTCTAACAAAAAAATATCTTTTTAAAGACATCTCAGAGCATTTTGTAGCTGGCAAAAGCCTGAATGCTGCAATAGCAAATTAGCATGAACTTGCAGAAAACGTACTGTGCAATTCATGGACTTTTCTTGTTTGACTTCTAGGGAAAGATTTTTACAGTGTCTCTCTGACTCAGAAGTAACAATCTTTTATCAAAGCTCTTTAATGCCTTTACCCTATTGTGGTGGTTTAAACCCAGGCAGACAGCTTGTTCACTCACTTCCCCCCCTTCTTTCCCTCCCCCTACTCCCGGAGGGACGGAGAGGAGAATCAAAAAGAATGCAACTCCCACGGGTTGAGATAAGAACAGTTTAGTAACTAAGGTATAACACAGATCACTACTGCTACCATCAATGATAATAATGATAAAGGAAATAACAAGGGAAGAGAATACAACACCTCAGCACCAGCTGACCGATAACTCGCCCCCCCAGCCTGACCAAGCACTGACCAATACCTCGTCCAACCCCACAGTGTACTAGCCGTTCCGAGTCACTATCAGTTACATCCTGGGTATGACGTGCTGTGGTATGGAATACCTCTTTGGCTAGCTTGGGTCAGGTGTCCTGTCTCTGCTTCATTCCAGCTTCCCCTCCTCCCTGGCAGAGCATGAGGCTCACAAAGTCCTTGGCCAAACCAAAACATCAGTGTTATCAGCACTGTTCCCGAGCCGAAAGTCAAAACACTGCACTGCACCAGCTACCAAGAAGGAGAAAAATGACTGCTACTGCTGAACCCAGGACACAGGGAAAAACCAACACATATGCACCCTAAGTGCACCTACTTGTTACAATTATTAAGCCTGTTGACTGATGAGGGTTTTAAAATTGCTCCCCAAAACCCAGCACAGACATTTCCTTCCTGTGTAGGTATTTATATCTTCTGAATGAATCAAGTAGCAAACAAAAAAGGAGGTAATTGTGCTTGCAATTAAGTATTTAAATATTTACATTTTAAATATATTTGCTGCCAGAAGAAAAATAATTTGAGAAATTACAGCCCTTGCTATTTCCCACATTTTTTTAAGATAATAAATGCGTATCTGAATTTAGTATGCCCTGAAGCTTGGCTGGCCAAAGTTGAAGGCAGAAAGTAAGCCCAGGCTGATTACTCACTAGATTAAGGGTGCAGCTGGGGAGGGAGGGCTTGGGATTTTGGGAAGTGAGGGGATGAAGATGTGTCTTCTTTGGGTTGGAAAGTCCAATTTGCTCTTCCCCTGCGTGTGAAATCAGCCACCAGCCAGCAGCTTCACTGATTTCTCATGTTATGCCCTCAAGCAACAAAGCATCAGGATATGACCAGTCTGCTCATCTTTGTGCTTGTCAAACACGAGTGTTGTTGGGCATATGGCCTTAGTCACGTTTCCCCAAAACCCTCCATCAGGGTAGCACAAGGGAAATGATATTTGGGGTCACGCAGGTGCTGCTGTGCCCTTTACGGCAGCTTGCACCCCATCTGAAGCCAAGCTGGAAAGTCAAGGGTGCAGGATGAGTTGAAGCATCAAAGGAATGAGTGAGAAAGGGATGTCATGAAGCAATAAAGTGGATGGGATCCTGCAGTCTTGGGTGGGGGTATCATCCCCAGCACTCTTCCTTCTACTGGTGCTACAGGTGGCCAGCTTCCATCACCCTTGCAGTGAGTGGCTTTAGTCTTGCATAATTGCTAGTTTCATTATTATTATCATTCTTTTTTCTCTTTTGGTATCAATACAGACAGTGTTTTTCACATAGAAATTTCTGCCTCCTGATCAGAACAAGGAAGGAGACTTGCTAGGGTCAAACAAGGTTTGAAACCAAAGAGACATTTTAATAGAATCATAGAATGGTTTGGGTTGGAAAGGACCTGAAGATCATCTAGTTCCAACCATGCCATGGGCAGGGACACCTTCCACTAGACCAGGCTGCTCAAAGCTCCCTCCAACCTGGCTTTGAACACTGCTGGGGATGGGGCATCCACAACTTCTCTGGGCAACCTGTTTGGATTGAGTCAGCCAAAGGGTTGTGCTGGTCCCATCACTAGTTTTGGTCAATGGCATGTACTTATATCACCTGGGAACTTCCTGAACAATTCTTCTTCAGTAAGCATGGTTTTTAAAGTACATATCTGTAAGCGACGAGGAGAAGCAGACAAGCCAACCCAATATGGGTGATAAGCAAACTTCTCCTTTATTTGTGATGCAGTTCACACATATATAGGAGTGGTATTCAGCCACTCCTTCTTGGCACAAGAGTATTGGTTAGCCCCCACAGCTTCCTCCACATTCTCCTCCCAGGTCCGGTTTCCAGTTACCTGTGGGGGCCACCCCCTGCCTTGCTCACACAGGCCTCCAGGTCTCTACAGTCCTGCTCTTAGAGTCATTCTGCAACAATTCCCCCCTTTTTCTTTGTGCAAGCAAGGCATTATGGGTTATTCTGTTCACCTGTTTTATCACACAACTATAAACAAGCCTAATAGCTACGATGATTAACCTAATCAATAATACATAAGTGCAATACTTTTAAACAGTGTTTGACTCAACCTGTAATGCCCCGTGAAGACAACCATCTAGTTATTCTTAGGATATTGCTCATTTACTATTGCTGGGTAAGCTGAGCCAGGGTTCTCAGCTGTGCGTACATCGAATTAGCATAATCAGAGAGACTCATGCAACGCATTCCATCAAACTCTTCACATCCATGTCCCTGTTCCAACAACAAAAGGTTCTGCAGTGTTGCATGTCTCACAGAGTCAACATTAAAACAAATCAGAAATTGCCTTTGATGTAGAATTGTCTGCTTAGCAACTCAGCAACCCAGTCTGCTTAGTTGAGCCAAGGCCCTGGCTGAAGCACTTACAGTGATTTGGCATATTATGATTGGATACATGTTTTGAAGACCCTTAGTGACTAACATATAATTGGTTAAGCACAGGTGTGAGAACTCAACCCTGAAAGCTTGCCAACAGTCCACAGTTCTCATTAACTTGGTGAATTCCAGCCTCTTATCTTGCTTGCTTAAGCTTCTTCAGGCCTCTCATGGCCTTGCTGTATCCTTCAGGACTATTCAAAGTTTATGTAGGAATTATGCATTCTCCCGTGAGAACACTGTCTCCACATCTCCCCCCTTTATGTTCTATATATGGTTTGGGTGACCCTACTTGAGCAGGGGATCTGGGCTAGATTATATCCCCAACATATGCCAACTAGAGGCTGCCTGGGCCTGCCCCTCTTTTCTGCTGTATGGCTCTCTGATAACAGGCTGTATAGCTCTCTGATCCTTCACATCAAGGTCTGGCATGGCATGTGTCCCCACCACTCCACGCCTGCTGGGTTGCAGCCAACAGCAGAGCTAAAGGTTCTTCTTGGTGGCAAACACAGAAGCCAACCCAGCCTTGCCCTTGATTGTGGTAGCAGGCATTTGGTCAGCCTCAGTCTTTGCACCTTGTTGTCAATGCAGAGTTTCACCTGCTTCATCCAGTAACAAGTCGCTACTACAGCAAGGCACACACACATTTACATTAGCAGAGTAACTATTACAGGGTGCAGCAGCATGTTGAAGATGCTGATGGCAGTGAAGGACTAGCCAAAGAAATTTCTTACCAGTGGAATTCTCCCACCCTCTTATTTTGTTCCATCACCTGCTTTATAACACTACCATTGTATTAAAATCTTTCTAGCTTTTGCCTTAGCATTTTCTAGCAGCTACTGCAAATTTCCATACTCTAACATCTCTTTTACAAGTGACAAATCTATACAATACAAGGTGCAGTTTCTTATTAGCAACTAGCTAGTAAATACAGGTGGTTTTATACACAAAATCACAACCTCTAACAATAGCTACTTTACAAGCACACATATTCAGGATGTTACTTTTCAGGTGCCCCCAAGTGATGTTTTGCAGTCATTCGTTTTTTCTCTTCCTCCATCTCATTCTGCTTGGGGTATTCACGGTCAGCTCCTGCAGCTGAGGCATCAGGTTTATCCATTCGTCTGTCCAGCTCATGGCAGGGCTTCACAAACTTTGCAGACAGTCGCCATGGACCTGTAGGCAGGAGGACACAAATATACCCCCTCCCCCAGGTTATCAGTTCTTGGGAAGTAGTATCATTACTCTCTCCCCCCCCCCCCCCCCCCTTTTTTTTTTTTTTTTAGTCCCTGCAAAAGCCAGCCTGCTGGGCAGCAGCTATAGCGGCCTGCCTGCTTCAGCAGCAACCATAAATACTTGCTGGCAACCGCACCTTTACGTTAACCCTTTCATGCCCAAAATGTTAAACAGCTATCCGTTGAAAGCTTTTACATGAACCCAACAACAAGAAAAATACACAGAACACCGTCTGCCCTCAGCGCACACACACACACAGACATATGGGATCCCACAAGCACACGCCACACAGCTACAATATTTGAAGCACAAAATCCAGACAATCATTACTCCCACTACAGTCCCACGTACAAGAACATGGCACAAGGACCCTGTGGAGACTAATAGCAAACCAGCTCCAAGAAGCATCATTGCAGTGTGTAAGAAACTAAGGATAAGGGTATTGCTTATTAAGATTTATGTTAAGCCCAATGTAAAGGTTAGGCAACAAAAGATGTGAAAACTTACTCAAACAATCACCAGACACAGCTTGTGCAAGACAAGATAACTGTAATCGCTTACACAAACTAAACCAAGTACCGCTTAGCAGATGTTGACTAAAGATAACTGTAAGATGTTCCAGGAACTGACAGAGGTAAGACAAACAACTCCATTTAAGGACATATGAGTAAAAGGTCAAGTATGGAACAAAGGAGGAAAACTTCTTACTTCAGTCTCAAGGATCACCAGGAGGCAGAGGTTGACCCCCTAACAACAGCGGAAGCATGCGCAGAGTACCTCCACTACTTCATGAACACGGAAGTGAGATGTATAAAAACGGGCTGTTTGAACTGCTCAGCACGGCAGTTGGCGGAGCGCAGACTCCCCTGTCGTCCAGCGCTGTTTTTGCTCATATTCTACTTGCTATAATTAATAAAATTTTAATTGGATTATGATCCGTTGTGGTCTCAATTTATGACATATGGAATACCTCTTTGGCTAGCCTGGGTCAGGTGTCCTGTCTCTGCTTCCTCCAAGCCTCCCCTCCTCCCCGGCACAGCATGAGACTCACAAAGTCCTTGGTCAGAGTAAACATCAGTGTTATCCGCTCTGTTCCCAGGCTGAAAGTCAAAACACAGCACTGCACCAGCTACTAAGAAGGAGAAAAAATGACTGCTACTGCTAAACCCTGGACACTTGGTTACTGGACTGTTCTTGTCTTGGCCTGTGGGAGTTGCACTCTCAATTCTCCCCATCCCTCCAGGAGCAGGGGGGTGGAAGGGATGTGTGAGAGAGCGACTATGTGGTTCTGAGTTACTGACTGGACTTAAAACACGACAGGTAGGAAGTGTCATTATTGGTTTTAAGACTGGTCTCTGGAAATGCAAGATATCATAACTTCACCTCTTAAAAAATTGTAAAAATCCACTGTTTTCAGGTTTGGAGTGTTCAACACCCGGGAGAGGAAAACCTATGTACTGCTGGGAAGTGATGCAAGCATCTTTCTTGCTCTACGTTGCAATGAGCTCATTACTCCAGCGCGTCAGGGGCTGCTCCAGCCCTGATATTTGATGCGCTTCAAATATCTAAAATGTGAGTATTTTCCTTCCCTCCTCTTCTGCCTCCTAAGCTGTCCAACAGAAAATAGTAGTAGTAGTAGTAGTAGTAGTAGTAGTAGTAGTAATAAAACCCTGGATAAATATGCATTTCACTAGTGCTTAAAATGAAGGTTGGCTCCATTGGTGGAGTCTAGCAGAGGGTGGATGGAGCTCTGAGAAAGTATGTGAACTCATTCTAATGAAAAATGTTGTCAGGAGCCATCCATTTCAACCTGCACTGCACTTGAGCTCTGCAACCAGACACTTGTTTAGCCAGAGGGTTTGGGAGGATGTGTAAATGTTTGCTGATTTGTCATGTTTACTGGTAACTGGTGATCTTTTGACTCACTCATCACTGGAAGAAGATGACAGCCATCAGAGAATTTACCTTGGATGTTGCTACCCACGCTGCAGGACATCCCAAAGTGGTGCTGGTGAGTAAAGGGAAAATGGGGAGAAAAAGTTGCTACACTCAGAAACACTGGGGAATCTCTCCCAAAATACCATTCCTGGGCTGGCTGCCTCCTGAGCAGTATTTTCTTTCAACTTTTTTTATGTTTCCAAAGGACATTTTCTCCATGACGAGTGTTTATCATTATTTTCCCGGTGCTTTAGTGAAGATGCTGGCATTAAAAGGAGAAAAGCAAGTTGCTTCCCTCTGCAAGTGGCCTTTCAGGGGTGAGATAATGCTTTTCCCAGAAGTGAGTGTTCACTGCTTCTGAGCCATGGCCAAAAGCATCCTCCCCGCTCCTTCTGGAGGTGACCAACAATGCATATGTGTGCCATTTCCTGCTCTTTGTTGAAATTGCAGGACTGATATTCATGGTTGAAAAAAAAACCCAAACTGATTTGGAAAGTCAACAGCCACCCCAGTCAAAGACTCCACCTTCCAGATTGCTTCACTTCTGTGTCAAGTGCCTCCATGCATCTTGGTCTCCACTGCCAAGGCTGTGCCCTCCTCTCAAATGACTCGGCCCTTCGTTGTCCCACTGATCCCTGTGGGAGGGGATGGCAGCCAGTGTAGTGGTGGGTCATGGATGTCTCACAGCCCCCAGGGCTAGTGCTCACCTCCAGCATCTCAATGGGGAACTCCAGGGCATTGTTTCTAGATCAACAACAAAGTTTTAACCGAAAAAAAAAATACATTTCCTAGATTATTAAAATACACCCAGGCAGAGCCATATATCCCTGACACACCATGAAAACTGGTGCATCAGTTCAAGCTCTCCTGCATCCAAGATTACCCCAAGGCTTGTTGCTTCTGGACCTTCTTCAAATGTGCACTCAGTCAGGAGCAAGTCCACCTCACCATAGCACAATATTTGGGCTGTTGAAGAGAAGGGGAAGCTGCATCTAGTTGTCCATTTTGCTAGGAGAATTTTGGGGTGAAAAGAGTATTGTGTGTGGCTATTTTGGAGGCATTGAACTCCTGGAAATGCTCCATGCAGTAGGAGGAAGGTTTGAATCTCTTCCAGTCACGCTATCTTGTATCACTGCATGTTGGCAAAGCATGGAACAAATGAGAGGCAGAGTCAGATAAACAATCTTAAGGTAAACATTATCTTCATGTGTATCATGATTTATAATGTATGTGCAACAGTTAAAAATTTACTTGAATTTACCACAGTTTTTTAAGTAATGTTATTAAGAATGTGTCCTGGGTTCAGCAGTAGCAGTCATTTTTCTCCTTCTTGGTAGCTGGTGCAGTGCAGTGTTTTGACTTTCAGCTCGGGAACAGAGCTGATAACAAGGATGTTTTGGTTTGGCCAAGGACTTTGTGAGCCTCATGCTCTGCCAGGGAGGAGGGGAAGCCAGGAGGAAGCAGAGACAGGACACCTGACCCAAACTGACCAAAGAGCTATTCCATACCACAGCACGTCATGCCCAGGATGTTACTGGGAGTTAGCCGGAAGGGCTGGGGGACTGCAGGGTTGGAGGAGGTATCGGTCGGAGCTTGGTCAGGCTTGGGGGGCGAGTTATCAGTCAGCGGGTGCTGAGGTGTTGTATTCTCTTCCCTTGTTATTTCCTTTATCATTATTATCATTGATGGTAGCAGTAGTGATTTGTGTTATACCTTAGTTACTAAACTGTTCTTATCTCAACCCGTGGGAGTTGCATTCTTTTCGATTCTCCTCTCTGTCCCTCTGGGAGCAGGGGGAGGGAAAGAAGGGGGGGAGTGAGTGAATGAGTTACCTGACTGGGTTTAAACCACCACAGTTCTTTTTTGGTGCCCAATGTGGGGCACGAGGGGTTGAGATAACGACAGATCTGACCGGATTAATAGTCACTCGTCACAATGCTGATTTATTGGCTCTCAGCGCTGTTCCTCTTGATCTCACAGCTTCAGACCGTTGTAACTTACTTAGAGCCGGTATTTGCTGTGTTAGTGTTTATCAAGTGTGGGGCCTGGGCTAAGGTTCTTGTCTCACTGTGCTTTATGGCAATGGCTTGTAATACGGGTGGGCTCCAGCAGCAGGGCGGGACGGACGTGGCCGTGGACTTGTACCTGGCCGTCCGGCTGCTCTTCACCGGCCTGGCCCTCACCCTACTCTCCATCTTCGTGAGGCTGCGGGGAGCAGAGGGGGAGCGGCCCCGGGAGCCGGCGGCTGCTGAAGCGGCCCGGGAGAGCGGCCCCGGGGACCAAGCGGCGGCGGGAGCGGGGCCGGAGGCCGCGAGGGGACGGCTGCCGGTGGAGGAGGTCGGGGCGGTCGAGGAGAGGAAGGAGGCGGCTGCCGAGCAGCGGGAGAAGGCGGCGGAGGAGCCGAGCCCCGCGGCCGAGCCCAGCCCCGCGACGGCCGAGAGCATCCCCCGGCAGCCGCCCGCCGAGCCCCAGGAGGATGCAGGAGACCACGCAGCACTTCCCAGCAAGGCAGAGGAGGAAGAGCTGGACTCAGGAAAAGAGAAGCTGGCGGTGGGAGAGCCGGCAAGCACAGCAGCTACACCAGCCCCAGTGACAAGCACAGCAGCATCGTTTGAGAGTTCTGAAGGTTTTGAATGGCCTTTGGGTATCCTTGGGACCTGCCTGCTGATTGTGATGGGGATCAGCATGTTGGCACACATGCAGAGTGCGTTTTACCCACGACCATTTTGTCTGATCTCAAAAGTTAAGCAGAGTCAGGTTTGGGTCTTGTCTGGGGTTAGACAACGATATAGGAGGACCAGGAGATTTTCCCTAAGGCTGGACAGTCATGAGTGGCAGGGTGTGTGGGACAGTATGGGCAAGTATCTAGTCCACTGGGCCCCTCCAGTGCTTTGGAAGCAGCGGAGATGGAAGGCAGCTGTATGGAGTCCCCAGCAACAAGCTGCAGAAACTGCTGAAGAGGACAGTGAATTATTTTGAGCCTGGTGGGCCCATGGCACTTCAGGTCATCAGAGCAGAGATGCAACACAGAGATGGACTCATGATCGAGGGGTGGACTTAGCAATGGACACTATTGCCCAGGTTATTCACGAGTTTGAACAGTGCACACAGTCTCTCCTGCTCTGGAAGACTGTTACAAGAGATGGAGCCTGACATCATGGACCAGATGGACTCAGCAGCTTTATAGGGACTGGTCCATACACTAAGATAAGAGTGATGGTATATTGAAAATGCGGGATCTGAGCATGACGTGAATGGTATGGAATAAGGGGTGGATAATGTCCTGGGTTCAGCAGTAGCAGTCATGTTTCTCCTCCTTGGTAGCTGATGCAGTGCTGTGTTTTGACTTTCGGCCTGGGAACAGAGCTGATAGAGATGTTTTGGTTTGGCCAAGGACTTTGTGAGCCTCATGCTCTGCCAGGGAGGAGGGGAAGCTGGGAGGAAGCAGAGACAGGACACCTGACCCAAACTGACCAAAGAGGTATTCCATACCACAGCACGTCATGCCCAGGATGTAACTGGGAGTTAGCCGGAAGGGCTGGGAGACTGCAGGGTTGGAGGAGGTATCGGTCGGTGCTTGGTCGGGCTAGGGGGGGTTAGTTATCGGTTGGCTGGTGATGAAGTTATGTATTCTCTTCCCTTGTTATTTCCTTTATCATTATTATCATTGGTGGTAGCAGTAGTGATCTGTGTTATACCTTAGTTACTAAACTGTTCTTATCTCAACCCGTGGGAGTTGCATTCTTTTGATTCTCCTCTCCGTCCCTCCAGGAGTAGGGGGAGGGAAAGTACGGAGGGAAGTGAGTGAACAAGCTGGCTGGGTTTAAACCACGACTGGTGTCCAGTAGCTCCCACATCTGTAACAAATTCTTTTCCCTCTGACTTAACGCCAAATAATTTATCCAGTGGGTCTGCCACGGTAGATTCCCAGGTCCCCGTCTGTCTAGTTCCAGTTCAGTTGCCGGAGCCACCCCATGGCACTCCCCATGGCACTCCCCACAGGGCAATCTCACTTCCAGCATCTAAAGTCCCCACAGCACACACCGATCCGGTCCCATAGGAGAAGAACCCACTCCATCACCTCCGCCCGACATCCCTCACCCTCTGCATCCCCAGTGATGCGTAGGGTTAACCGATGTACAGGGGGGTTAGGGTTAAGCTGCTTGCTTAACAGTGTTAGTGCTTACTTGTGCATATTCAACAAATACATACTCAACATTTAGCGTGCTTACCGGAACAGAGTGGGAGGATCAAGGCTATTGATAGGAGGAAGTAACAGTAACTCCTGTTCTCTGGACCCCTAAACAGACTGAAATTAGCTTTGCGGTTTGGACAGTGACTAAATCACCAGGGAACATGTGCAACGACTAGAGATGAAATGTTCATGGAAGACTCGTTTACTTCATCATGAGACCCCCGCTCATGACCACCATGAGACCCTACGCAAGCAAGGACCTTTTACCTCATTATCATATGAAGCGGGGATAGGTCATGAATATGTATAGGCATGTTGTGTAACCTCATGAATATGTAATAGTTTGGAGGATAAATATGAAGGACAACAATGCTGAATAAAAGCATACCTGCTTGACAACTGTAACAAGTTGTGGTCTACTCGCGTATTACTAGCACTCATGCCATGCTCAAACACAGGAGCTGCCCGAGCTCCTGTCCTTTCCCCTTGGTTTTCCTTAAATTTAAACGTCTTTCCCCAGTACCACAATCTGAACAACATCTGTCCAGCTTAGCTTTCAATTTTTCCCTGTCCTTTTCCAAAGCAAAAATTAAGGGATCTGCTGGAGCTATATTAGTTTTACATTCAGTCTGTCACTCCAAGTGGTTTCTTAAAGTGAAAAACGTATCTGCATACATTACTTCATCTCATTTTCCTTGCGACCTTAAAACAACATTAATTGTAAGAATGTATTATAGTTCAGAGTTCCATTTTTAGGCCATTTTTCCTGATATTCCAAAGTATACAAATGCCACCATTGGTTACAATATTTTACCAACTTTTTCTCATTTACTGAGATCCCAGGAAACCATCCCAGTTCTTTTCAATGTGTCAAAATGCACCCTAAAGGACTCTTTTTCATTGTCTCTCCACTCTGCTGATTTCCCATTATCAATCTCACATTCACACACACACACACGGGATCCTACGGACACACTCCACACAATTAGAACACTTGAGACAGAGACTAAAATTGTATCAAACTAACAATTAACAGTTATAACAACCTGTCACCAGTACCAAAATCACAAGACCAAAATCATCACTATAACAAGCCACAAAATAGACACTCCACAGTTACAACACTTGAAACAGAGACAAAAATTAATAATGCATTTATAACAGTCTGTCATCAATACCAAAATCACAAGGTCAAAATTGATGTGAAGGGTTAACCAATGTACAGGGGGGGTAGGACAAGCTGCTTGCTTAAGTGTTACTTCTTGCTCATGCTTATCATACTTGCAATGTACAAGTGGATAGATCAGGACACTTGCTTAACAAAGTTGCTACTCTTTCATGCTTATCGTACTCACCGTGTATGCTAGAACAAGATATAAGGACATAGCTATTGTTAAGAAGTAGGGACCGTGACTTGATTTCCTTCCTCTGGAAGCTGAAATTGGCTCTGCTATTTGGACAATGACCAAGCCTCCAGGGAGCATGCATAACGGCTAGAGGTAAAAAGTTCAGGCTTGAGGAAGACTCATTTACTTCATCTTGAGACCCTCGCCCACGACCAATAGGAGGCACTGCGCAGGTGCAAAGGACTTCTTAGCTCATTATAATACGAAGTGGGGATAGGGCATGAATATGTATAGGCGTGTTGTGTAACCTCATGCATATGCATAACTTTAGAGGATAAATGTAAAGGGGAAACGATGCTGAGGTGCGCATGCCTTTGGTGGAGCTATCCACCATGTGCCTCAGCGCTGAATAAAGCATACATACTTTACAACTATAACAAGATGTGGATTCTATTCATACAGCAATTTGGCGAGCCAGCCAGGAAACCTCTGTTTGGCTGCAGGACCAGCTGAGGGGCGGACATCCTAGGCACCCCAGGCCACTTGCCTGGTGGAGCTCCACTTCTCATCCGCTCACTGTGGGCAGACAACAACCTGTGCCGGCTGCAAAAAAACGGTATGCTTGGAATTTAGATTTGTTATTTAGGAAGCCTTGGGATTTAGGTTTTGCAATTGTCCTGGGACTTATAGGGGCCTATAAGGCGTACACGTGGCCTGGGGCTGCTGGTAAGGTGCACAGCATAGTTCCCCTTGGCAGGTAGGGCTTGCAAGCCGGCTGGGGACTCATTGACTGATAGAGCAGCCGCTAGAAATCCTGACGGTGGATCAGGTGCCGCAGAAAATATATGGGCTTGGTCAGAGATCAATATGATCAGACAAAAGCTGTTTATTGCTAAGCCTTAACTCCTTATATACTATTGCTTACATGCACTTACAGTGATTTGGCATATTATGATTGGATACATGTCTTGAAGACCCTTAGTGACTAACATATAATTGGTTAAGCTCAGGTGTGAGAACTTGACCTCAAAAGCTTGCCAACAGTCCACAGTTCTCATAACTCACTGAATTCCAGCTTCTTCTCATCTTGCTTGCTTAAGCTTCCTCAGGCCTCTCATGGCCTTGCTGTATCTTTCGGGATTATTCAGAGTTCATGTACCAATTATCCACTCTCCTGTGAGAACACTGTGTCCGCATCTCCCCCTTTTAGTTTTATATATCTTTTGGATTACCCTACTTGAGCAGGGGATTTGGGCTAGATCACAACTCCAACATATGCCAGCTACAGGCTGCTGGGCCTGCCCTTTTTCTCCTGTATGTTTCACTGCTTCATCCAGTAACAAGTCGCTACTACGACAAAGCACACACAGATTTACATTAACAGAGTAACTATTACAGGCTGCAGCAGCATGTTGAAGATGCTGATGGCAGTGAAGGACTAGCCAAAGAAATTTCTTACCAGTGGAGTTCTCCCACCCTCTTAATTTGTTCCATTACCTGCTCTATAACACTGCCATTGTATTCAAATCATTCTAGCTTTTGCCTTAGCATTTTCTAGCAGCTGCTGCAAATTTGCATGCTCTAACATCTCTTTTACAAGTGACAAATACTTACAATATAAGGTGTAGTTTCTTATTAGCAACTGGCTATTAAATACAGGTGGTTTAGAATCATAGAATCATAGAATAGTTAGGGTTGGAAAGGACCTTTAGATCTTCCAGTTCCAAGCACCCTGCCGTGGGCAGAGACACCTTACGCTAAATCATGCCACCCAAGGCCTCATCCAACCTGGTCTTGAACACAGCTAGGGAAGGAGCATTCACAACCTCCCTGGGCAACCCATTCCAGTGCCTCACCACACTAACAGGAAAGAATTTCCTCCTTACATCCGAGCTAAACTTCCCCTGTTTAAGTTTTAACCCATTACCCCTTGTCCTATCACTACAGTCTCTAATGAGGAGTCCCTCTCCAGCATCCCTATAGGCCCCCTTCAGATACTGGAAGGCTGCTATGAGGTCTCCACGCAGCCTTCTCTTCTCCAAGCTGAACAGCCCCAACTTCCTCCGCCTGTCTTCATACGAGAGGTGCTCCAGTCCCCTGAGCATCCTCGTGGCCTCCTCTGGACTTGTTCCAACAGTTCCATGTCCTTTTTATGTTGAGGACACCAGAACTGCACACAATACTCCAGGTGAGGTCTCACAAGAGCAGAGTGATGCAGCCCAGGACACGGTTGGCTTTCTGGGCTGCAAGTGCACACTGCCGGCCCATGTTCATTTTCTCATCAACCAGCACCCCCAAGTCCTTCTCCTTGGGCTGCTCTGAATCTCTTCTCTGCCCAACCTGTAGCTGTGCCTGGGATTGCTCTGACCCAGGTGTAGGACCTTGCACTTGGCATGGTTAAACTCCATGAGGTTGGCATCAGCCCACCTCACAAGCGTGTCAAGGTCCCTCTGGATGGCATTCCTTCCCTCCAGCGTATCAACCCAACCACACAGCTCGGTGTCATCGGCAAACTTGCTGAGGGCGCACTCAATCCCACTGTCCATGGCAGCGACGAAGATGTTGAACAAGACCGGTCCCAACACCGATCCCTGAGGGACACCACTCATTACTGGTCTTCAGCCGGACATTGAGCCATTGACCACAACTCTTTGCGTGCGGCCATCCAGCCAGTTCTTTATCCACGGAGTGGTCCATCCATCAAATTGATGTCTCTCCTATTTAGAGACAAGGATGTCGTGTGGGAGAGCGTCGAATGCTTTGCACAAGTCCAGGTAGAAAACATCAACTGCTCTACCCCTGTCCATCAGTTCTGTAGCCCCATCATAGAAGGCCACCAAATTGGTCAGGCAGGATTTCCCCTTAGTGAAGCCCTGCTGGCTGTCACCAAGCACCTTGTTGATTTTCATGTGCCTTAGCACGCCTTCCAGGAGAATCTGCTCCAAGATGTTACCAGGCACAGAGGTGAGAGTGACTGCTCTGTAATTCCCCGGGTCATCCATTTTCCCCTTCTTGAAAATGGGGGTTCTATTTCCCTTTTTCCAGTCATCGGGAACTTCACCTGAGTGCCATGATTTCTCAAATATGATGGCCAGTGGCTGAGCAACTTCATTCTCCAGCTCCTTCAGGATCCGCGGATGGATCTCATCAGGACCCACGGACTTGTGCACGTTCAGATTTTTAAGATGGCCTCAAACCAGTTCCTCTCCTACAGTGGCCCCTAGGTCTTCATTCTCACAGTCCCTGTGTCTGCCTTCCAAGACTTGGGTGGTGCAGTCAGAGCCTTTGCCAGTGAAGACCAAGGCAAAGAAGTCATTCAGAACCTCAGCCTTCTCCAAATCCCGTGTAGCCAGTTCTCCCGAGAGCTTCCTGATTTTATACACAAAATCACAGCCTCTAATAAAAGCTACTTTACAAGCACACATATTCAAGCTGTTACTTTTCAGTTGCCCCCAAGTGATGTTTTGCAATCATTTGTTTTTCTCTTCCTCTATCACATTCTGCTTGGGGCATTCACAGTCAGGTCCTGTAGCTGAGGCATCAGGTTCCTTCACTCACCTGTCCAGCTCATGGCAAGGCTTGACAAACTTTGCAGGCAGTCGCCATGGGCCTGTAGGCAGGAGGACACAAATATACCCCCTCCCCCAGGTTATCAGTTCTTCAGTTCTTGAGAAGTAGACAGGTTAAACTGCACTTTGTTAACTGTCAAGGAATTTGCTGCATCATTGCCTTTTTTTTTTTTTCCCCGAAGTCACTCACCCTGCTTTGCACTGCTATGAACGCCAACCTGCTCGGTTGCAGCTATAAATGCCTGCCTGCTTGGCGGGAGAAGCTATAGCTGCCTGCCTGCTTCAGCAGCAACCATAAATCCCTGATGGCAGCCACACTTTTGCATTAACCCTTTCTTGCCCAAAATTTTAAACTGCTACCCGATAAAAACTTTTACATGAACCCGACAACAAAAAAAATACACAGACCACCATCTGCCTTCATGTCCTGGGTTCAGCAGTAGCAGTCATTTTTCTCCTTCTTAGTAGCTGGTGCAGTGCAGTGTTTTGACTTTCGGCCTGGGAACAGAGCTGATAACAAGGATGTTTTGGTTTGGCCAAGGACTTTGTGAGCCTCATGCTCTGCAAGGGAGGAGGGAAAGCCAGGAGGAAGCAGAGACAGGACACCTGACCCAAACTGACCAAAGAGGTATTCCATACCACAGCACGTCATGCCCAGGAGGTAACTGAGAGTACCAACTGCAGGGTTGGAGGAGGTATGGGTCGGTGCTTGGTCGGGCTGGTGGCGGTGAGTTATCGGTCAGCTGGTGGTGAGTTATTGTATTCTCTTCCCTTGTTATTTCCTTTATCATTATTGGTGGTAGCAGTAGTGATCTGTGTTATACCTTAGTTACTAAACTGTTCTTATCTCAACCCGTGGGAGTTGCATTCTTTTTGATTCTCCTCTCCGTCCCTCCGAGAGCAGGGGGAGGGCAAAAAGGTGGGGAAGTGAGCGAACAAGCTGTCTGCCTGGGTTTAAACCACTACACCTCAACACACGCATGCACACACATGCATGGGTTCCCGCAAACACACTCCACACAACTACAGTGTTTGAAACACAAAATCCAGACAATCATTACTCCCACTACACAGTCCCACGTACAGAACGTGGCACAAGGACCCTGTGGAGACTATCAAGAAACCAGCTCCAAGAAGCATCACAGTGTGAGGTGGCAGGCTCAACCTTAGCGGGTGTCCCCACAGAGGCTCTGCCTCCCCCGCATCACATGAGGCTTGGGCTTTTACACTGACCAAAATAGCGCACTCATTCCGACACAGGTGGCCAGCCTATGTTGGAAGAAGTGGCCAGCAATATCTATAAAGGTCTCCAAAGGTCGATAGGAACATGGACATACTTATATTTGCCAACTTCTAGTACATGAGTATCACAGAGAGACTGTATCAAATGAGTTGTATTTGGGGTCCCAAGTCCACAGTCCGTCACAGTCCACCCGATACCCCTGATAAGAGCAAATGAGAGACCTTCCCACCACGGGTCTTGATCCAGCATATATGCCACCAGGAAAGCACACAATACATCTGCATCCCCCACTGGTCTTGCTTCTCCCTTTACAGCTGTGCAGTTAACATGAGGATCTGGGGGATATAAATCAAGCTCCCTTTCCAGATGAATAGGTCAAAAGGACCCTCCAGGTCAGCATCAGAATTATTAGGCATCAGAACCTCAGGAGCAGCAACAGCAGTCTGGTGAACATGCACAGGCTCCTTCTCGGGGTCAATAGGGCCTGAGACAAAAGGATCATCTTCATCTCTGTCCTCAGTCTTCGCAGCCTTGGGGGCAATCAGCGGAGGTTCGGGGGGGTGGAGGGGGTTGGGGGGTAGGGGAACGATGACTGGGCTCCACAACCTCATTTTTTGACCTTAACTTCTCTAAAATTGATCTCCAAATGACTAACAAATTTTTCACAGTGTCATTGCCTTTTGTAACTGCATCCCACAATTTAACTCCTGCAAAATTCCACAAAGAGACCTCAAATACAGCAGACTCATCAATCTCTGGATAACGCATCTTCGACCATTTCAACATTAAATTTAAGTCTGTCTCTTTAAAGGTTGTTCCCTTCACCTTAAGAAGGACTGAAAACATCTATAAAATAGAGGCTTCTTCCTTAGCGATTTTTTCCCAAGTCCCAAGCTCAAAGGCTTCATTAACCCCCTGGATCAGCTCTTTTTCTTTACTCCAGAGCAATAGTCTTTTTGACAGATTATCGTCATACTCTATCCCTCTCACTGAGAGGATATGCTGGAAGAGCTTAAGGATGACCATTTCTTCTTTACTTAATTGATTCCCCATCCTAATCCTCTTCCAGACCCGTCGGCTGTTACCTTATTTGCACTGCGCAGTATCTTCCGGGCTCACAAGGCTCCGTTCCGAGGTGTCTACCTCCCGATCCTGGTCCTGCCGGATCGAACCCAGCCGACGTCCCTGCAGCTCTGCATTTTCCACTTTCATCGGTGCCACGCACTTTAATTCCTTCAATTTCAATATGAAAAACAGGGGGGTGCCCCATGTTGGGCGCCATTTGCCGCAGAAAATATATGGACTCAGTCAGAGATCAATATGATCAGACAAAAGCCGTTTATTGCTAAGCCTTAACTCCTTATATACTATTGCTTACATGTACTTACAGTGATTTGGCATATTATGATTGGATACATGTCTTGAAGACCCTTAGTGACTAACATATAATTGGTTAAGCACAGGTGTGAGAACTTGACCTCAAAAGCTTGCCAACAGTCCACAGTTCTCATAACTCAGTGAATTCCAGCTTCTTCTTACATTGCTTGCTTAAGCTTCCTTGGGCCTCTCATGGACTTGCTGTATCTTTCGGGATTATTCAGAGTTCATGTAACAATTATCCATTCTCCTGTGAGAACACGGTCTCCGCAATCGGGTGATTCTGGGTTTTTGCTGCATCCCAGGTTTTGGGAGCCAGGATGGACCTGCTAATGACTGTGTCGGAAGCAGGAAAAAGGTAAGTGGAACCACCGTGTGAGTGTGCCTGTGGGATCCTGTGTACAAGTGTTTTGTGTGGCTGAGACGTGGCATAGTGTCGTGGTTTAAACCCAGTCAGGTAACTCGTTCGCTCACTTCCCCCCCCTTTCTTGCCCTCCCCCTGCTCCGGGAGGGACGGAGAGGAGAATCAAAAGAATGCAACTCCCACGGGTTGAGATAAGAACAGTTTAGTAACTAAGGTATAACACAAATCACTACTGCTACCACCAATAATAATAATGATAAAGGAAATAACAAGGGAAGAGAATACAACACCTCAGCACCAGCCAACTGATAACTCGCCCCCCAAGCCCGACCAAGCACCGACCGATACCTCCTCCAACCCTGCAGTCTCCCAGCCCTTCCGGCTAACTCCCAGTTACCTCCTGGGCATGACGTGCTGTGGTATGGAATAGCTCTTTGGTCAGTTTGGGTCAGGTGTCCTGTCTCTGCTTCCTCGTGGCTTCCCCTCCTCCCTGGCAGAGCATGAGGCTCACAAAGTCCTTGGCCAAACCAAAACATCAGTGTTATCAGCTCTGTTCCCGAGCTGAAAGTCAAAACACTGCACTGCACCAGCTACCAAGAAGGAGAAACACGACTGCTACTGCTGAACCCAGGACACATAGCTACAAAGCGAGTGTGGAGTCATGATCCGCGGTTCCGAGTTCTCCACAAGGAGAGGGGCCTGAGATGGATGAAGCATATTTGTTCTATCTTGTATTCTTGTTTCCTCTGGGGGAGGAGTAGACGAAAGTAAACCATGACTAATTGGAAGGTTAAGAAGAGTTCCCTCTCTGCGCCCCAGTGGCTGTATAAGAGAAATATCAGAGAATTCTAGCCTCACATATAGGTGCATATTAACTTATAAACTGTGAAAACTGCCGTGGATACTAGGACAGTGTAAATTTTGTTGGAACTGAAACTATTATCTAACAGCAGAGGAGTTAATCTGCAGAACCCAGAAATATTATTTTACTGAACCCCCTGAGAATGTCACAAAACTTGTGTGTAGGTACTCTCATATTTTTATAAGTACATTTGCAGAACACTGAGAGAGAGAGGCTATAGAGATTTCTAAAAGATTTTTTGAAGTGGAAGCTGATCAAAGCAAGGAAATTCTGAAGAAAAGCCCATTGGGTTGCATTTTGCCACATTGGAAAGAACAGGGAGGTTCTCCTGGGGGCTTGGCAAACAAGAAAATGTTGGTAAGAAATTGTAAGCAATGGTGGCCTTTATATACTTTGGAAGATCAGAAAAAATGGCCTAAAAATGAAGCTCTGAACTATAATACATTGTTACAATTAATTTTGTTTTAAGGTCACAAGGAAAATGGGATGAAGTAATGTATGCAGATATGTTTTTCACTTTAAGAAACCACCTTGAGTGACAGACTGAATGTAAAACTAATATAGCTCCACCAGATCCCTTAATTTTTGCTTTGGAAAAGGACAGGGAAAAACTGAAATTTAAGGTGGAGAAATGTTGTTCAGCCTGTGATATTGAGGAAAGATATTTAAAGTTTAAAAAACAGTAATCAGGATGTATCACAAATACCTGCAAGAGAATCACCCTCTGCCTCTGTCCTATCAAATATTGATCAGGAGGAGGAGATTGCTGTCACTGGCAACAAACAGCAGGATCACATTCAAAGTTAAAAAAGGGTTAAAACAAAAGTGCTATTGCACAGGCAGGCATCCGCAGCCCTTGCAGAGGAGCGTGAACAACTGTGAGGGAAAAATAAAAAAGAAAAAAAAAGAAAACCAAGGAGGAGTGCCATGGGGTGGCTCCGGTGACTGAATTGGAACTAAACTGACAGGGACCGGGGAAATCTTCCCTAACATATCCCCTGGTTATAATGAAGCTAGGGAAGAAAGAAAAAGAAGTGGAATTTTTAGTTGATACGGGCACAACGTATTCAATTTTAAACAAAGCTTTAATGTCTTTGGGGAATGATTATATTATGGTAAAAGGGGTGACTGGCTTATTTTTATAAACCATTAAAATATCAATTGAAAAAGGAATGGGGCATTCATAAATTCTTGTATAAGCCTAACTCCTCAAAAGCTCTTTTGGGGAGAGATTTATTAAAACATTTGGGTGCGACTATTATTTTCAAAGGAGGCTAGATCACTTTAAAAGTAAAAGACCAACAGTATATAAAGATGTTAAACATAGTTTTGGTTACTAACCACATCAAAGAATAAGTCAGGGAAGATATACTGGATCAGGTATTTCCAGGGGTATGGGCTACAAACATACCTTGAAGGGCCAAAAATGCATTCCCCGATACAGATTAAGCTCAAGGAGGGAAAACAGCCAGTCAGGATTAAACAATACCCCCTGAAGAAGGAAGATAGGGAAGGAATTTGCACAGAAATTGCCTACAATTAGGACTGCTAAAGGAGTGCCAGTCTGATTTTAACACCCCTATTTTACCTGTTAGTAAACCTGAGGGGCCATACTGAGTGGTGCAGGACTTATGGGCTGTTAACAAAATAACTGAGCATCGTTACCCTGTGGTAGCAAATCCATATACCCTATTAACATGCTGGACACCAGAGTTAACTTGGTTTACTGTTTTAGATCTGAAAGATGCCTTCTTTTGCCTCCCTCTCCCCAAAGCCAGCCAAAAAACATCTTTGAATTTGAATGAGAATGCCCTAAGAGTGGGTGCAAAACCCAGCTCATGTGGACGGTGTTGCCTCAGGAATTTAAGAACAGTCCCACCCTGTTTGGAGAGTGTCGTGGTTTAAACCCAGTCAGGCAACTTGTTCACTCACTCCCAGTGAGTGGTGCCGAGCTGACAACAATCAAGGTCCGTGTCCGTCTCTCCCCCCCCGCACCGGGGCTCTCCCATTCCCCACTCCCGGAGGAACGGGGAGGAGGATCGAGAGAGTGCAACTCCTACGGGTTGAGACAAGAACAGTCCAGCAACAAATCACCACCGCTACTATCAGCTAAAACAATGATAAGGGAAAATAACAAGAGAAGAGAATACGATACCACCGGCCAAGAAAACGAGTTCCACCCGGAAGCTCCTGTCCTTCCGGGTAACTCCCAGTTACCCCCCACCCCGGGCATGACGTGCTGTGGTATGGAATACCTCCCCGGCTAGCCCGGGTCAGGCGCCCCGTCTCTGCTTCCTCACAGCTTCCCCTCCTCCCTGGCAGAGCATGAGCCTCACAGAGTCCTTGGTCAGGGTAAACATCACTTAGCAACAACTGAAAACATCGGCTTCACCAACACTGTTCTCAAGCTAGAAGTCAAAACACAGCACTGCACCAGTTAACACAAAGGAAAAAACATGACTGCTACTGCTGAACCCAGGACAGAGAGCAACTCTCAAAAGACTTAGAGTCCACAGAAGGTATACGCCACGGGGTACCCTATGGTTTTACCTGCTGGATCACGGAGAAGACCTGACAAAGTGGGATGGAAAACCTACTTCAGCTTTGGAGGAACGGGTGAGTGAACTGAAGAGGGGAGCAAGGGCCAAGACTGATCGTCCCATGAGAGCTACGGCTTCAGTCTCTGGTGAGCAGTTTCCCAGATGGAGTGGAAGAGCTGATTTTACTCCAGCTCCTGTGATAATGAAGAATAATCCCTTTCAACACGACTTAAGTGTCCAACGCTGTGACGACCATTAGAGGGGCCCTGCCTCCAGCCAGGTGGAGGTAGGGGACAATCGGATTTACTGGACTGTGTGGATCAGATGGCCTGGCACATCAGTCCCACAGAAGTATAAGGCTCTAGTAGATACCGGTGCACAGTGTACCCTGATGCCATCAAGCTGTCAAGGGGTGGAACCCATCTATATTTCTGGAGTAACAGGAGGATCCCAAGAGTTGACTGTGCTGGAGGCTGAAATCAGCCTGACTGGGAGGGAGTGGCAAAAGCACCCTATTGTGACTGGTCCAGAGGCTCCATGCATCCTCGGCATAGACTACCTCAAGAGAGGGTACTTCAGAGACCCAAAAGGGTACCGGTGGGCTTTTGGTATTGCTGCTTTGGAGACTGAGGAAATTGAGCAGCTGTCCACCTTGCCTGGTCTCTCAGAAGATCCCTCTGCTGTGGGGTTGCTGAAAGTTGAAGAACAACAAGTGCCAATTGCGACCACAACGGTGCACCGGCGGCAATATCGCACCAACCGAGACTCCCTGATTCCCATCCATCAGCTGATCCGTAGACTGGAGAGTCAGGGGGTGATCAGCAGGACCCGCTCACCCTTCAATAGCCCCATATGGCCAGTGCGAAAGTCTAATGGAGAATGGAGACTAACAGTAGACTATCGTGGCCTGAATGAAGTCACACCACCATTGAGTGCTGCCGTACCGGACATGCTAGAACTTCAGTATGAACTAGAGTCAAAAGCAGCCAAGTGGTATGCCACGATTGATATTGCCAATGCATTTTTCTCAATTCCTTTGGCAGCAGAGTGCAGGCCACAGTTTGCTTTTACTTGGAGGGGTGTCCAGTTCACTTGGAACCAACTGCCCCAGGGGTGGAAACACAGCCCTACCATTTGCCATGGACTGATCCAGACTGCACTGGAACAGGGGCAAGCTCCAGAACACCTGCAATACATTGATGACATTATTGTGTGGGGCGATGCAGCGGAAGAAGTCTTTGAGAAAGGGAGGAAAATAATCCAAATCCTGCTGAAAGCCGGTTTTGCCATAAAACGGAGTAAGGTCAAGGGACCTGCACAGGAGATTCAATTTTTGGGAATAAAATGGCAAGATGGACGTAGACAGATCCCCACAGATGTGATCAACAAGATAACAGCAATGTCTCCACCAACTAATAAGAAAGAAACGCAAGCTTTCTTGGGTGCAGTGGGGTTCTGGAGAATGCACATCCCAAATTACAGTTCGATTGTAAGCCCTCTCTATCATGTGACCCGGAAGAAGAATGATTTTAAATGGGGCCCTGAGCAGCAACAAGCCTTTGAGCAAATTAAACGCGAGATAGTTCATGCAGTAGCCCTTGGACCAGTCCGGACCGGGCCAGATGTAAAAAATGTGCTGTACACTGCAGCTGGGGAGAACGGTCCTACCTGGAGCCTCTGGCAGAAAGCTCCAGGGGAGACTCGAGGTCGACCCCTCGGCTTTTGGAGTCGGGGATACAAAGGATCTGAGGCCAGCTATACCCCAACTGAGAAAGAGATACTGGCAGCCTATGAAGGGGTTCGAGCTGCTTCGGAAGTGATTGGCACTGAAGCACAGCTCCTCCTGGCACCCCGGCTGCCCGTGCTGGGCTGGATGTTCAAAGGCAGGGTCTCCTCTACACATCATGCAACTGATGCTACATGGAGTAAATGGGCTGCACTAATTACACAACGAACTCGAATAGGAAATCCCAGTCGTCCAGGCATTCTAGAAGTCATCATGGACTGGCCAGAGGGCAAAGATTTCGGAATGTCACCAGAGGAGGAGGTGGTGCGTGCTGAAGAGGCCCCACCATATAATAAACTGTCAGAAAGTGAAAAGCAGTATGCCTTGTTTACTGATGGCTCTTGCCGTATTGTGGGAAAGCATCGGAGATGGAAGGCAGCTGTATGGAGTCCTGGACGACAAGTTGCAGAAACTGCTGAAGGAGAGGGTGAATCGAGTCAATTTGCCGAGGTGAAAGCCATCCAGCTGGCCCTGGACATTGCTGAACAAGAAAAGTGGCCAGTATTTTATACTGACTCATGGATGGTGGCAAATGCCCTGTGGGGGTGGTTGAAGCAATGGAAGCAGAGCAACTGGCAACGCAGAGGTAAACCCATCTGGGCTGCTGCACTGTGGAAAGATATTGCTGCCAGGGTGCAGAACCTGGTGGTGAAGGTACGTCATGTAGATGCCCATGTACCCAAGAGTCGGGCCACTGAGGAACACCAGAACAACCAACAAGTGGATAAAGCGGCTAAGATTGAAGTGGCTCAGATGGACTTAGATTGGCAACATAAAGGTGAATTATTTTTGGCCCGGTGGGCCCATGACACTTCAGGCCATCAGGGCAGAGATGCAACATATAGATGGGCCCGTGACCGAGGGGTGGACTTAACAATGGACACTATTGCCCAGGTTATTCATGAGTGTGAAACATGTGCTGCAATTAAACAAGCCAAGCGGTTAAAGCCTCTTTGGTATGGAGGACGATGGTTGAAGTATAAATATGGGGAGGCCTGGCAGATTGACTATATCACACTGCCACCAACCCGCCAAGGCAAGCGCCATGTGCTTACCATGGTGGAAGCAACCACCGGGTGGCTGGAAACATACGCTGTGCCCCATGCCACTGCCCGGAACACCATCCTGGGCCTTGAGAAACAGATTTTGCGGCGACACGGCACCCCAGAGAGAATTGAGTCAGACAATGGGACTCATTTCCGGAATAACCTTATAGATATTTGGGCCAAAGAGCATGGCATTGAGTGGGTATATCACATCCCCTACCATGCACCAGCCTCTGGGAAAATCGAACGGTACAATGAGCTGTTAAAAACTACACTGAGAGCGATGGGTGGGGGAACTTTCAAGCATTGGGATACACATTTACCAAAGGCCACCTGGTTGGTCAACACCAGAGGATCTGCCAACAGGGCTGGCCCAGCCCAGTCAGAACTTTTACATATTGTAGAGGGGGACAAAGTTCCCGTGGTGCATATGAAGAATTTGCTGGGGAAGACAGTCTGGGTAATTCCTGCTTCAGGTAAAGGCAAACCCACTTGTGGGATTGCTTTTGCTCAGGGACCTGGATATACTTGGTGGGTAATGCGGGAAGATGGGGAAGTCCGATGTATACCTCAAGGGGATTTGATTTTAGGGGAAAACAGCCAGTGAACTCAATTGTATGCCGTTGCCTGCTGTGTAATGCTTTTATAGCCCATCAACTAGATGTCTCCAGGTCACCAGCGACTGGCCCTGACTTCCCTCCAGCCATCACCCCAACAGAGAATGAACTTGGAACATCATGGACCGAATGGACTCGGCAGCATTATAGGGATTGGTCCATGCACTAAGAAAATGATTTTTTCCTCTTGGTCTGTATGTATATGGATGTATATATGTGGGAGATCGATGGTGTATTGAAAATGTGGGATCTGAGCACGACGTGAATGGTATGGAATAAGGGGTGGATAATGTCCTGGGTTCAGCAGTAGCAGTCATGTTTTTCCTTTGTGTTAACTGGTGCAGTGCTGTGTTTTGACTTCTAGTTTTGAGAACAGCGTTGGTGAAGCCGATGTTTTCGGTTGTTGCTAAGTGATGTTTACCCTGACCAAGGACTCTGTGAGGCTCATGCTCTGCCAGGGAAGAGGGGAAGCTGTGAGGAAGCAGAGACGGGGCGCCTGACCCAGGCTAGCCGGGGAGGTATTCCATACCACAGCACGTCATGCCCGGGGTGGGGGGTAACTGGGAGTTACCCGGAAGGACAGGAGCTTCCGGGTGGAACTCGCTTTCTTGGCCGGTGGTATCGTATTCTCTTCCCTTGTTATTTTCCCTTGTCATTGTTTTAGCTGATAGTAGCGGTGGTGATTTGTTGCTGGACTGTTCTTGTCTCAACCCGTGGGAGTTGCACTCTCTCGATCCTCCTCCCCGTTCCTCCGGGAGCGGGGAAGGGGAGAGCCCCGGTGCAGGGGGGGGGGGGAGACGAACACGGACCTTGATTGTTGTCAGCTCGGCACCACTCACTGGGAGTGAGTGAACAAGTTACCTGACTGGGTTTAAACCACGACACCCCCCCAGAAGGGAAGCTATTGCAGTACGTAGACAACATCTTAATAGCCACCCAGACAGAAGAGGCCTGTGTTGCCTGGACAATAAGCCGCTTAAATTTTCTGGAATACCAGGAATATAGGGTATGCAAAAAAAAAACAAACCCAGATATTAAAGCACCTAAAATATGAGATTAGTGCTGGACAGGGAACACTGGGACAAGACCGAAAAGAGACAATATGTCAAACACCAAAACCCCAGACGGTGAAAGAATTATGGATAGTGTAGATTGTGGATCTACAATTATAGACTAATTGTTAAACATCTATATGCACTAATCCTAACAGACAGCAAGAATCTTCAGTGGACAAAAGAAGCCACTCAAGCCTTCCACCAGCTGAAGAATGCGCTCATGTCAGCTCCAGCTCTAGGACTTCCAGACGTGAGTAAACCATTCTTTCTATTCTCCGATGAGAAACAGGGGATTGCCCTGGGGATACTGGCACGGAACTTGCGCCCATACCGACGAGCAGTTGCTTATCTGTCCAAGCAGTTAGACACAGCGGCCAAAGGATGGCCCGGATGCCTTAGAGCCGTTGCAGCAGTCATGCTGAATATCCAAGAAGCATACAAATTTACCTTGGGCCAGAAAATGACAGTGCTAGTGTCCCATACAGTGTTTGCAGTGCTGGAGGTGAAAGGCAGACATTGGCTTTCCCCTCAGCAGTTCCTGAAATATCAAGCCATCATGGTGGAACATAGAGATAGTGGTGACTAACATTGTCAACCCAGCTTCTTTCCTCAGTGGAAACGAAGGAGAACCGGTACACCACAATTGCTTGGAAACCACTGAGGCCACATACTCCAGCTGTCCAGACCTGAAGGATACCCCTTTAGGAGATGCAGAAACCTGGTTTACTGACAGGAGCAGCTATGTCATCAGTGGAAAACGGCATGCTGGATATGCAGTTGCCACCTGCAGAGAGGTAATAGAATCTGGGCCTTTGCCCAAAAAAAAGCAGCAAAAGGTGAGATGACAATAGAATGGGCCCTAATTCCAGACGGGCAAATTTCCCTGGAAGGTAAGCCAAATTATAATATGGAAGATCAGAAATTAATCACAGACCAACGCGAAACATTCAATGAGGAAGGGTGGGCTAGCACAACACAGAAAAAAATAATTATCCCCTCCTCTTTGTTATGGTCCCTAATAAGAAGTGAACATCAAAAGCGCACTGGGGGCTGAATGCCCTACATAAATATCTAATAAGCAAAATTATAGCTAGAAACTTGTATGCTACTTTCCAGCAAGTAACTCAGCAATACGATCTCTGCCTCCAAATGAATTCCAAAATCAACCCTAGGCCAAAGACAGGCCAAATTGGGAGAGGTAATGGATCAGGACAACAGTGACAGATTGACTTTACAGAACTTCCAAGGGGGGTATAGTTATTTGTTGGTATTAACGGACACCTTTTCTGGTTGACCAGAATCCTTTCCAGCTAGAACTGTAAAAGCTCAAGAAGAAACACAATCAATGCTAAGGACATATGCCTCAATACAGAACAAGGCATCTGTCATTTTGAAGTCCATCCAGACAATACTTAAAAAAAATATACTCTCATGTATTGGCCAGGACTATATTTGTTTCAGAATTGCTTATGTTTCAGTGAAGATAGATAATGATGAAATTATCACTGTTGGAAATTATTCCAACCTTTATATTTATAACTTTATCAAAATTATTTGGTGTGACTTTACATACTTAGCCCCAGTTATATCCCATCATTGTCACCCACACCCACTGGAATGAATCTTACTCTAGTAAGACATTTAATAAGACACCCTGACTTAATTAACATTCTAAAAGAAGTAGAGGAAAATAAAAAGAAAACTTTAATTACTACTCATCAGGATACGGAAGAAATACAGGGTTTTACAAAAAGCAATACAAAATACAAGTCATCACTGGTGGGATGTACTTTTTGGGTGGTCACCTACTGCAACTGGTGTTCTAAATATGCTTCTTCACCCTATAGTTGTTCTTTGAATATTAGTAGGAATAAATTTTATATTCTCTATTATGCTGTTCATTTGGAATTAAAGAATGTTGCAACGAGTACCAGCTCTAATTTCTTTACCAATGGCACATTATAAAGCGCTAAGAGATACCTTTTATAGAAGCTCGCTAAGAAAAGACCCTATGTATTAGTAAAAGAATTTACTAACTTTATAGAAAAGGGGGGACTGATGCGAAGGGTTAACTGATGTACAGGGGGGTAGGTCAAGTTGCTTGCTTAAGTGTTACTGCTTGCTCATGATTATCATACTTGCAATGTACAAGGGGTAGATCAAGCCGCTTGCTTAACAATGTTACTACTCGTTCATGCTTATCGTACTCACCGTGTATGCTAGAACAAGATATAAGGGCATAACTATTGTTAAGAGGTAGGGACCGTGACTTGATTCCCATCAAAATCGTAACTATAACAAGCGACAACATAAGTCAAACACCAGAAAAATCCAAAACCTTTTCTATAGGACATCCACTGTGTCTTGCAGGACACAAACCACAAGATGCTCCCTGCTTCTTGTGATTGTATACTGGTAAAATCCAAAACCTTTTCTACAAGACGCCGACTGCGTCTTGAGGGACCCAAACTACAAGATGCCCTCTGCTTCTTGTGGGTGTATACCAAATGGACGCCAGCAGCTGGGTATACGCCTTCACCTACGAGATTTCCTATCTCGATTTACGGAAGGCTTCCAAACCTTGAGTACGCTTACCAAAACAATTTACCAAACCAAGATGCCCCCTGCATCACACATAGTAAGAGAAAAGAATACCTTTTATGAAGATGGTCCTTGTCTGCTCCCACAGTGATCTGAATGAATATAGTCATGGAGGGCTATGTCCTTTTCAGGAAAGACAGGCCAGCCAGGTGGGGTGGTGGGGTTGCTCTTTATGTACGGAAGCAACTACAGTGCACCGAGTTCTGTCCAGGGACAGATGATGAGCGAGTTGAGAGTCTGTGGGTGAGAATGAAGGGGCAGGCTGGCAGGGGGGATACTGTTGTGGGTGTCTGTTACAGACCACCGGATCAGGGTGAGGAAGTTGACGAGGCCTTCTACAGGCAGCTGAGAGCGGCCTCACAGTCACAGGCCGTGGTCGTCGTGGGGGATTTTAACTTCCCTGATGTTTGCTGGAAGGACCACTCGGCAACCCAGCCACAGTCCAGGAGGTTCCTCCAGCGTATGGGTGATAACTTCCTCCTGCAAATGGTGGATGAGCCGACCAGGAGAGGAGCGCTGCTGGATCTCATCCTCACTAACAAGGAAGATCTGGTCGAAGCAGTAAGGGTTGAGGGCTGCCTTGGTTGCAGCGACCACGAGACGGTGGAGTTCAGGATCTTGTGTGGTAGGACCAGTAGAATAGCAAGTAGAATTGCAACCCTGGACTTTAGCAGGGCAAACTTTGGCCTTTTCAAGCAATTGCTAGGGGAAATCCCATGGGCAAGGCTGTTTGAAGGTAAAGGGGCCCAAGATAGTTGGTTGACATTCAAGGATTGCTTTTTCCAAGCTCAAGATTGGAGCATCCCGACACGTAGGAAGTCAAGGAAGAGGGCCAGGAGACCTGCGTGGCTAAATAGGGAATTGCTGGGTATGCTCAAGTGGAAGAGGAGAGTTTACAGGTCATGGAAGGAGGGCTGGCCACTTGGGAGGAATATAAGGCTGCTGCTAGAGGATGTAGGAAGGCAGCTAGGAGGACTAAGGCATCCTTAGAATTAAACCTGGCAAGAAGGGTCAAGGACAGCAAAAAGAGCTTTTTCAAATACATGGCAGATAAAACTAACACCAGAGGCAATGTAGGCCCACTGATGAACGGGATGGGTGCACTGGTGACAGAAGATACAGAGATGGCAGAGTTACTGAATGCCTTCTTTGTCTCTGTCTACTCTGCTGCGGGCAGTCCTGAAGAGCCCTGTACCCCTGAGACCTTAGATGAAGTCAGGTCGACGGAGCGGTTTGCCTTAGTCGATGAGGAATGGGTTAGAGACCAGTTGAGCAATCTGGACATCCATAAATCCATGGGTCCAGATGGGATGCACCCGCGGGTGCTGAGGGAACTGGCGGAAGTCATTGCTAGACCACTCTCCATCATCTTTACCAAGTCTTGGGAAACGGGAGAGGTGCCTGAGGACTGGAGGAAAGCAAATGTCACTCCAGTCTTCAAAAAGGGCAAGAAGGAGGACCCGGGTAACTACAGACCGGTCAGCCTCACCTCCATCCCTGGGAAAGTGATGGAACACCTTATCCTTGATGCCATCTTAAGGCATATCAAGGATAAGAGGGTTATGAGGGGCAGTCAACATGGCTTCACCAAGGGGAAATCATGTTTGACCAATCTCTTAGCCTTTTATGAGGAAATAACACGGTGGATGGATGATGGCAGAGCGGTGGATGTGATCTACCTTGACTTCAGCAAAGCATTTGACACAGTCTCCCACAGCATCCTCACGGCTAAATTGAGGAAGTGTGGTCTGGATGATCAGGTAGTGAGGTGGACTCTGAACTGGCTGAAGGAGAGAAGCCAGAGAGTTGTAGTCTATGGGGCTGAGTCTAGTTGGAGGCCTGTAACTAGTGGAGTGCCTCAAGGGTCAGTACTGGGACCGGTATTATTTAATATATTCATCAATGATTTAGATGAGGGAATTGAGTGTACTATCAGCAAGTTTGCTGATGATACTAAGCTGGGAGGAGTGGCTGACACGCCACAAGGCTGTGCTGCCATCCAGCGAGACCTGGATAGGCTGGAGAGTTGGGCAGGGAATAACTTGATGAAATATAACAAGGGAAAGTGTAGAGTCCTGCATCTGGGCAGGAACAACCCCAGGTTCCAGTCTAGGTTGGGGAACGACCTGTTAGAGAGCAGTGTAGGGGAGAGGGACCTGGGGGTCCTAGTGGACGACAGGATGACCATGAGCCAACACTGTGCCCTTGTGGCCAAGAAGGCCAATGGCATCCTGGGGTGTATTCGAAGGGGGGTGGTTAGTAGGTCGAGAGAGGTCCTCCTTCCCCTCTACTCTGCCCTGGTGAGACCGCATCTGGAATATTGTGTCCAGTTCTGGGCCCCTCAGTTCAAGAAGGACAGGGAGCTGCTGGAGAGAGTCCAGCACAGGGCAACGAAGATGATTAAGGGAGTGGAACATCTCCCTTATGAGGAAAGACTGAGGGAGCTGGGTCTCTATAGTTTGAAGAAGAGGAGACTGAGGGGTGACCTTATAAGTGTCTATAAATATATAAAGGGGGAGTGCCACGAGGACGGAGCCAGGCTCTACTCAGTGGCAAACAATGATAGGACAAGGGGTAATGGGTACAAACTGGAACACAAGAGGTTCCACTTAAACTTGAGAAGAAACTTCTTCTCAGTGAGGGTGATGGAACACTGGAACAGGCTGCCCAGGGAGGTTGTGGAGTCTCCTTCCCTGGAGACATTCAAAACCTGCCTGGACACATTCCTGTGTAACCTTATCTAGGTGTTCCTGCTCCGGCAGGGGGATTGGACTAGATGATCTTTCGAGGTCCCTTCCAATCTCTAACATACTGTGATACTGTGATACTGTGATGCTAAGGTAGTTTTCTGGTAGTCTGTGTATTTCAAGGGTTGTCACATCCCATCCAAATCCTCTGCAGTGCAAAAAGGAGCTCTGCTTGCTGATATTTTGCTCCAAAACTCAGAGCTTTTCCTTGCATTAAATATATATATTTCTGGAGAACAGAAAGCAAACACAGTCCTATTTCCCAGTAGTCCTAAGCTACATTTTTGTAGTAGTTTGTTTTTTTGCTTTTCTGATTCAATGCTTGGTTTTACCACAGTTGTGAAATGTGGTTACATTCAAAACCATGTGAGTTTTCCGATGGCTTTGCAGTTTCCTTCTGGGAATTTCTTCTTTTATCCTGTAAGAATCCATTTCCTGACATTTTCTATACAAGCCCAGGGCATCACCATCATTGCCATCATCACGTAAGGATGATGGCCTGAAAGTAGAGGCAATATTTATTTATTCATTTGGACAAAGGAGCACAGACCTGTGAGATGTTAGGGCAGAGCACAGCTCCTCGGTGATGGATGGCACAGCAAAGGGCAGGCATGCTGCAGAGCCTCTGCCTTGTGCCAGCCCTGCCATGTCCCTCTCTGGAGCACCTATGAGCTGCCGAGGGATGTCTGAGCCAACACATATTAATCCAGAGTGTTTAAAGCCTCCTGCATCCATGACCATAAAAGTACAGCAATTCCACGGATGCAGATGCCTTGTACATGTACACTGCTGGAGAGAGGTTGCCAGTTTGGCACTTGGCAGCCGATGCCTCACACGGTAGTAAAACCCATTTGTCACCAAGAATCATATTTAGAATCATAGAATCATAGAAGAGTTAGGGATGGAAAGGACTTTAAGATCATCTAGTTCCAAGCACCATGCCATGGGCAGGGACACCGCACATTAAACCATCTCACTCAAGGCTTCGTCCAACCTGGTCTTGAACACTGCTAGGGAAGGAGCATTCACAACCTCCCTGGGCAACCTATTCCAGTGCCTCACCACCCTAACAGGAAACACTTTCCTCCTTACATCCAGCCTAAACTTCCCCTGTTTAAGTTTGAACCCATTACCCCTTGTCCTGTCACTACAGTCCCTAATGAAGAGTCCCTCCCCAGCATCCCTATAGGCCCCCTTCAGATACTGGAAGGCTGCTCTGAGGTCTCCACGCAGCCTTCTCTTCTCCAAGCTGAACAGCCCCAACTTTCTCAGCCTGTCTTCATACGGGAGGTGCTCCAGTCCCTGATCATCCTTGTGGCCTCCTCTGGACTTGTTCCAACAGTTCCATGTCCTTTTTATGTTGAGGACACCAGAACTGCACACAATGCTCCAGGTGAGGTCTCACAAGAGCAGAGCAGAGGGGCAGGATCACCTCCTTCAACCTGCTGGTCACACTCCTTTTGATGCAGCCCAGGACACAATTGGCTTTCTGGGCTGTGAGCACACACTACCTGCTCATGTTCATTTTCTCATCGACCAGCATCCCCAAGTCCTTCTCCACAGGGCTGCTCTGAATCTCTTCTCTGCCCAACCTGTAGCTGTGCCTGGGATTGCTCCGACCCAGGTGTAGGACCTTGCACTTGGCATGGTTAAACTTCATGAGGTTGGCATCAGCCCACCTCACAAGCGTGTCGAGGTCCCTCTGGATGGCATTCCTTCCCTCCAGGGTATCAACCGAACCACACAGCTTGGTGTCATCGGCAAACTTGCTGAGGGCGCACTCAATCCCACTGTCCATGGCAGCGACAAAGATGTTAAAGACCGGTCCCAACCCCGATCCCTGAGGGACGCCACTCGTTACTGGTCTCCAGCTGGACATTGAGCCATTGACCACAACTCTTTGTGTGCAGCCATCCAGCCAGTTCTTTATCCACTGAGTGGTCCATCCATCAAATTGATGTCTCTCCAATTTAGAGACAAGGATGTCGTGTGGGACAGTGTCAAACGCTTTGCACAAGTCCAGGTAGATGACATCAACTGCTCTGCCCCTGTCCATCAGTTCTGTAGCCCCATCATAGAAGGCCACCAAATTGGTCAGGCAGGATTTCCCCTTAGTGAAGCCATGCTGGCTGTCACCAAGCACCCTGTTGATTTTCATGTGCCTTAGCATGCCTTCCAGGAGAATCTGCTCCAAGATTTTGCCAGGCACAGAGGTGAGACTGACTGCTCTGTAGTTCCCCAGGTCAGATTTAATCTCTGCTTATAGAAATCCTAATGCCTTCCCCCAAGCGAATGGGTCTTTCTGCCACAGACCTGCCGTGCTCAGAGGGGAAGCCAAGAGCAAGGACAGAGATCAAGTAGAACTGGCACTGCTGCCATCAAAAAGGGTGACATTTGGAGTCAGGGATCTCTGCAGAAATCCCCCTCCAAAACACAGCCTGCCAAGGCAGCCAGTGGCTTCCTGCAAGCAAAAGGAACACTGCCCTTTCCTGTCTCAGTCCTGTCCTCCTGATGTGGCCATTTCTCCGGGGAGTCACATCTTTAATGCCCCTCTCATGAGGGATCCCTTCCTCTCTGCAGAAGAAGCAGGAGAAGACCTGGCTTCTGACCCTCATAGTCTTTGGGAAAAAAATAGTGAAAAGACTGTTGCTGAAAGGCTCCAAAAGCAGAAAACAACACTGGATTTACCTGAAGGCTTGGAAAATAGCTCCACACCATGCATGATCTCAGCCATGTAATGAGTTGCAAAAGAGCTGGCTTGATCAGGTGAACATGGGATTTTACATCCATCACATGCAGTGCAGACCTCTGTGCTCAAGCACAAGTCCTTCCCAGGAAATGCCACCATGGACTGCAGCTGGGAAATTTCCCAGTTTCCCTATGATGTGCCATCCATATTTTACTTCTTATATGTTGTTCACGAACTGGGACTACCTGTATCAAGTGGTGGGTGCCTTGGGTCAGGGTTGCTGCTTGGAGGCTGGTGGGCTTGTCCTGCCTGGTCTGCATCTCACAGGGGCTCACAGTCCATCCCATTTGCTTGTTCATTGAAATACAGCCCTTCTCATCAGTGTGGAGTTAGTTCTTGCTGGAAATCAAGCTGTGCTGTCCCATCTGATAAGTAGATGTTGTGAGCTTTTTCATTTGAAAGGGGTTTAAAAAGACAGAGAAAATGGTGGTTGCAGACTACAGAAATCAGATGACTTTTCCATAAATGGAATCAGGAAGACGGGATGGGAAAGCAAAAACTACAAGAGAAGTTGTAACTGAATCTATAGGGTTTGGCCAAGAGATTCATAATCAGAGGGATGCTTACAGGCTTCCAAGCTGATTGAATGCATTTCCTTTCCCCCATACAGGACTGCTTTGAGGTTGATTGGGCTCTCAGTGTGCAGCCAAATTGTGCTTTAAAATTATAATAATGGAGCATGGAAGCAAATGAAGTGCTATACCAAAGGCTGAATGGAGCAGTGTTTGTAGGATGTGGGAGTATCTCTCATTAGGACAACTGCTATGGCCAGAGGGGAGAAGCAGGTAAAATTTCAGGCTTTCAAATTATTTTTAGGAGACTTTTAAGCATTGTTGGGATTGATGCTTTTCTCCCTACATCTCACTCTGACATCAAAACACCCAAGCACGGTAGCTGATCATCCTCAGGGTGAGCTCTCCCAGGCTGATTTCATCCAGCCTGAGTTTCTTCCTGCATGTTTCAGTTTTTCCAGTATAAGGTAGTCATGCTTCGTATTTATAATCCCACTTTTATTCCTTATTCCTGGATGTTGTTCAGATGCATTTTTATATCACTTTGGATTCTCTTCTTTGGAAAGTCCCTGTAGAAGTATCAGCCAAAATGAATAATAACCAGAAACAATAAAATGGAGAAATATAAAATCAGGAAGAGTAAGTTTTGTTTATAGATGTGAACAACTTTTACAGTAAACCACCAAATAAAGAGGTTCTTTGAAAGTCTGAAAATGGGGCAGTTGGGAAAGCAACTGTGCTCAGAGCTTTGGATTGGGGGGACAAAACACAACAAAAAAAAGAACATGACTTTTCTCTTGAGAGTATGCACTGAATGATAGGAGAGAGTCAAAATGTGAGCATCACAGATGCGGCATCACCTGCCCCTGAAAAGGGGAAAAGGGGGGGTGCTCCAGGGAGGTAAAAATGTGCTTACAGAAAGCTGCTCTTTGCCTCATTTTGAGCTCATAAATGCATTTATGTAAGATAAATAAACAAGGGGGGGGGAGCAACAGAAGTGGCTGCTGTAAAGGCAAAATGTATTTTAATCTGTTAAAAAAAAAAGATAAAGGTATGAGTTAGGGCAAACTAAGCACCATGAACACCTCTGCTCACACATGAAGAGAATTAGCATTAATTACCCAATCATTCAAGTAATTACTATTTCATTTGCAAAGACAGACCATCACTTGTGAAAGGAGAAATACAAATTATAGCATTTTTGCTTTCCTGGCATTTACATGAGCTCTCTGGTTACCCTCTCCCTGGTGTCTCACCTTGAGGTCTTCTCAGGGAATGGAAAGAGGGAGCAGCTTTTCAGCAAGCTTGATTTTTGACATAAAGAGGGACAGCCCAGTTATTTTTTCTTCGTTTTCAGTTATGGTGATGCCTGCAGACACCTGTGTGGTGGCTTTGCCTCCCCTTGGCATTCGGAGCCAGGGATCTACTCCGAGACGATGTTTGTCCATATATCCTGTGGTGTGGGAAAAGGGAAGATGCTCCATGAAAAGCAATATTTTAGTGTGAGGCATGGACCTGGGCATGGGATGGGACCAGGAGAAGATCTGGGAGGGTCTTCCAGTACTGTTCAAGGCGGGGGCTGACTTCCAGCCCTTCCTCAGGCCTCCATGGCCACCATCTTCCAGCCTGCAGGATGTCATGGGGAATTTTGCTGCCCTGACAAGACTTCCCATGAAAAGCTGATGGGAAGGATGTTTTGTTGCTGCTTCCCAGATAGGCTTTTAGATGCTGCTTCATCCTCCCCTTCGATCTCACTGCACAGTGATGTGTGCTCCTTGCTTACTGGAGAGCTGGAGGTGGCAAGGAGCATTGTGCTGCCAAAAAGGAAGAGAGCAGGAGATGGAGAGTTACAAGGTGACAAGGAACACAACTGGTGGGCTGATGGTGATGATGATAGGTTTGACATGAATGTAGCTTGGTGGGGATCCAGCTGAACACAGGAGTAAATGTGTGTCTCCATGCATGCAAGTAGCTATGAAATAAGCTGCTTTTCCTTAGAGGAAGTGTCTCCATGATTGGTGTTGGCTGGGCATATTATCAGGGTGTTTGACAGGGGGAAACTTGCAGCAAAAGGAGAGAGCTCTTTGCTACAGGGAATGCACTGGGATTCTATCCCTCCGAAGTTATTAAAAGGACCTTGTCCTGTCACACTCACATGAAATACACTTTATTGCACTTCTTTGAATTCCAGAACAACTAAGCAGGTCATCCCTTAAGTAGTAACTCAGCATCGCAAACACAAACGTGTTGGTTTCCATTTGCTGGATGGGGCTTATGGTTTGTGTCCTGCACTCCTTTGCAGCCTGTTGACTCCCTTCTGTTTCTAATCTAGGATGCCTTATTTTCCCAACATCATTTAATCAAACTTAGATCTAATCAGTGCCAGAGCATTAATAAGTGTGAGCCTTCACAATCCTAAGCAGCCATGTAAAATGCTGGATACAGTAATTTTCCCTGTTGGTCTTTTTGCATCAGGTCCTGAAATCCCCCAATTAAGTTTTGTACCAAGAAATGAGTAATGTTTGTTGCAAACTCATGTTAGTGGAACACTTCCAAGGTCCTGCCTCCCACTCTTGTGACACATTGTACTCAGTTCAGCAGTAGCAGTCATTTTTTCTCCTTCTTAGTAGTTGGTGCAGTGCTGTGGTTTTGACTTTCAGTATGGGAACAGCGATGATAACACCAATGTTTTTAGTTGCTGCTTAGTAATGTTTAGTCTGACCAAGGACTTTCTGAGTCTCATGCTCTGCCAGGGAGGAGGGGAAGCTGGGAGGAAGGAGAGACAGGACACCTGACCCAAACTGACCAAAGGGTTATTCCATACCACAGCACGTCATGCCCAGGATGTAAAACTTGGGGCAGTTACCTGGAAGGGCTGGTTCACTGCTCGGTTGGTCTGGGTGTTGGTCAGCAGGTGGTGAGCAATTGTATTATCTTCCCTTGTTATTTCCCTTATAATTATTATTATTGGTGGTAGATGTGGAGACAGTGTTCTCACAGGAGAATGCATAATTGGTACATAAACTCTGAATAATCCTGAAAGATACAGCAAGGCCATGAGAGGCCCAAAGAAGCTTAAGCAAGCAAGATAAGAGGCTGGAATTCACTGAGGTAATGAGAACTGCGGACTGTTGGCAAGCTTTGGAGGTCAAGTTCTCACACCTGTGCTTAACCAATTATATGTTAGTCACTAAGGATCTTCAAGACATGTATCCAATCATAATATGCCAAATCACTGTAAGTGCATGTAAGAAATAGTATATAAGGAGTTAAGGCTTTGTAATAAATTTGGCAATCGCTTGATCACATTGATCGTCTCTGCGTTGTCCGTGACTCCCGTGTCAACAGGTAGCAGTAGTGATTTGTGTTATACCTTAGTTACTGGACTGTTCTTATCTCAGCCCGTGGGAGTTACATTCTTTCCATTCTCCTCCCCATCCCTCTGGGAACAGGGGGTTGTCGTGGTTTAAACCCAGCCACGCAGCTTATTCATTCACTCCCCCCCTTCCTCCCCCCACTCCCAGAGGGATGGGGAGGAGAATCAAAAGAATGGAACTCCCACAGGTTGAGATAAGAACAGTTTAGTAACTAAGGTATAACACAAATCACTACTGCTACCACCAATAATAATAATGATAAAGGAAATAACAAGGGAAGAGAATACAACACCTCACCACCCGCCGACTGATAACTCGCCCCCCCCAGCCCCACCGAGCACCTACCAATACCTAGTCCAACCCTGAAGTCCACTAGCCCTTCCGGATAACTCTGTTACCTCCTGGGCATGACGTGCTGTGGTATGGAATACCTCTTTGGTCAGTTTGGGTCAGGTGTCCTGTCTCTGCTTCCTCCTGGCTTCCCCTCCTCCCTGGCAGAGCACAAGGCTCACAAAGTCCTTGGTCAGACCAAACATCTGAGCAGTAACTAAAAAAACGATGTTATCAATGCTGTTCCCAGGCCAAAAGTCAAAAACAGTGCTGCACCAGCTATTTAAGAAGGAGAAAAATGACTGCTACTGCTAAACGCAAGATGGGGGGGGGGAGGGGGGGAGTGAGAGAGAGACTGTGTGGTTCTGAGTTATGGCTGGGCTTAAACCACGAGACACATTAAGAATGAGGGGAACAAAGCAAAGCCCAAGTGTGGAAGGATCACAAAGACTGGATTCTGGAATCACCACCATGACACCCACATGCCTCCTCATCTGCAGCCACAAGGTGACTTAAAACCTTGAGGCTGCTTTCCTATTGACCCTAAAAAAATAATAAAATAATGCAATTAATAAAGCTCTCACTTTCTGAACTTTTTTTCTTCTTTTTTTTAAGTCCATTGAACCAGCCCCTGAGGGATCAGAACCAGGAATATGGTTTCTTTGTGAGCAGGTAATTCCATCTGTAGATGCGGCAAAGCTTTCTTGTCACATCCTGGGAAGATTCTGGTACCGACTCCTGTCAAGTACAGATATGGGATTACACAGGACATTTATCTGGCTGAGGAATTTATATGATCTTAACTTCATCCTGTTAGCAGCATCTTAGGAGCTAAGCCTGAATAAACACTTTGACCAACTCTTGATCAAACTAGAAGGGAACAGAATGAGAGCAGGAGGGAGAAAATTATTATTTTTCTTCAAGGGTTCAAGCATCTGCAATTAAAAAAAAAAACAAACAACAACATACAACAGGGGTTTTACATCAAAGGGTAGGTAGTGGATTGTTAGGAGG
Source organism: Pezoporus flaviventris (assembly GCF_033815535.1). NCBI lineage: Eukaryota > Metazoa > Chordata > Aves > Psittaciformes > Psittacidae > Pezoporus > Pezoporus flaviventris. The sequence goes on from NW_026893009.1 coordinate 198,662, forward strand.
TGTTAACTCGCATAACAAGACTTGTCCATCAGCTCCAGCTGAGCAAAGCACCCACAGCATGGGCAGAGAGCAATTGTGTTGCCTTAAAATGAGTGCAAACCCTCTGTCAGGACAACAGACCGGGAGCTCACTGGGGTGGGAGAGGGGTCTATGCACGAGGGATGCATCACCCACCACAAGAGGTGTTTTGTCCAGGTCTGGTGTTGCTGTAACAAAAATGGGGACAAGAAATAGTTTGAGGGTGGCTGCTGGCTGAAGTCTTGCATCCCCCCATGGAATTTCTCCCTCATGACATGCTCTCTCTTGGTGTAGTGCAAGAGCTGGTCCAGCTCCCCATCAGTGCCTCCTACTCACAGGCACAAGCTGCATTTCAATCTGACCCTCCTCTCTGCCTATTTCTGATTTACTTGTGCTTCACTTATCTTTGCTAGGAAAAATGCAATTTCAAAAGGAAATCTGATGCTGCCGCAGCTTTCTGGCATCCTCAGCTGCATTGAGCCTGTGTCAGGAGCATTTCAAAGGGGCCTGAGGACTCCCAGTGTTCTGCCTGGCTCATCCCAGTAGCCTGAACTCCTACAGCCCAGCCTGTGTTTAAAGGGCTTGTTATTACTTTTTGTTATGATTAATATTATTACTCTGCTTGTTCTGGCACAAAACCCCTTTTCTATTCTCTTTCCCTGCTTAGAAAACTGGTCAAAGTTTAATTAAATTTAGAGGAGCTGGAAAAACTACATAATTACAAAGTAAATGAAAACAGTGGCTATTGCCGGGGTGGCAGCCCTCAGTGGTGTCCCTGGTCATAGCACTGTTGGGGACCCAGGGTGACTGGGGGTGCTGCTAGGGGGCCAGGCTGCTGCAGCCCTGCACCAACAAAGTGTGTCCTGCTTGCACACTCTCTCATGCTTGTATGCACACACAACTGCCCATGGCCCGTTCCCACACACAGGAACCCTTTGGTCTTAAGTGCACATGCACATGACTGCCTGGCAAATGCACACATGGACATACGCAGTCACTGTGTGCACAGAGCATGGCACACAAATGTTCCTGCAGTCACAGTACACATGCAATTGCAGCAAAAAGGTGCAATTAGCACACACATGTAATTGCAGACCATGCACATGCAGTCATGGCACACATATGTATATGCAGGCATGTCACACATGCACTCATGTGCAATCACAGCACAAACATGCAATTACATCATGAATGTGCAATCGCAGCACCCACACACATGCACTCACAGCATACACATGCAATTGCAGCACACATGCACTCACAGCACACACACACTCACAGCACACACACACTCGCAGCACACACTCCTGCATCACCACCACCCCCGTGCTGTACTATCTATCTCATGTTAGCCCACACCCACACATGAACACCCTGCATAGGCACCTACCTCTCTCTTCCCCTACTGCACACACAGTTACCAGGCAGACAGGCATATTTTTATTGCAGCTCTCAGGAACATGAAAAAGAAATCACTCAGCACAGGTAATTTATGAACCTGGTCTGTTTGAATGAGGAGGGGGATTGGGGATCAGAGAATAAATGATGGGAGAGAAAATGGCCCATAAATTGTTCACCATGCCTTACACTATAGTCCATTTGCAGCCTATTCTTTTTTTGGAGCCTCACACACACAGATCTCTCTCCACTCTCCTTCATGCTGGGGTCCTGAGCTGGCCCAGCTGGAGGAAGGCAGTGATAGGAGTTCAGTTGGTGCAGACAGAGCTAAAGTAAACAGACATGGCCATTGAGCAGGCAGTTAGCAACCTTTGGACTGATGAGCAGGGCTTTGCAGGACCACACACGCAAACCTCTCTAGACCACACAGGGACAGGGCTGCGCTGGCTTTGTGCGTAACACATGCAGAGAGATGGTTCTCCTCCCACCGGGTGGGGCTGGGGTTTCTCCCGGTCTCCAGCCCCCTGGATGCTCCGGGAAGCGTTTCCTGCCCTGGCTTCCCTGGTCCCTCTTGCTCGCTGGGTGATTAACTCTGTCACCTGGCCCGGAGAGCATGGTATACATTCCTCGGCAGAAGAAATAGTATGATGTAAAGGGTTAACAAATGTACGGGGGGTTAGGGTTGAGCCACTTGCTTAACAATGTTACTGCTTGCTCATGCTTATCGTACTTGCAATGTACAAGGGGATAGATCAGGACACTTGCTTAACAATATCATTGCTCACTCATGATTATACTAGGACAAGATATAAGGACATAGCTATTGTCAAGAAGTAGGGACTGTGTCTTGATTCCTGTCCTTTGGACGCCTCCGTGTATGCTAGAACTAGGTATAAGGACATAGCTATTGTTAAGAAGTAGGGACCGCAACTTGATTCCAGTCCTTTGGACGCCTAGGCCGGCTGAAATTGGCTCTGGCTTTGAACAAAGACCAAGCCTCCAGGGAGCATGCATAATGACCAGAAGTGAAAAGTTCAGGCTCGAGGAAGACTCATTTACTTCATCTTGAGACCCTCGCTCACGACCAGTAGGAGGCACTGTGCAGGTGCAAAGGACTTCTTAGCTCATTATAATGTGAAGCGGGAATAGGACATGAATATGTATAGGCATGTTGTGCAACCTCATGCATATGTATAACTTTAGAGGATAAATGTAAAGGGAAAACAGCGCTGAGGTGCGCATGCTTTTGGAGGAGTTATCCCCCATGCACCTCAGCGCTGAATAAAGCATACATACTTTACAACTTTAACAATTTGTGGAGTCTATCTGTGTATCAAGTATACTCCTGGAAAAATGCCACCACTACTTCCACAGCTCATAAACTCATCTGCTGACCTCCTTTTCTCCCTTCAAATTCAGGATTTTGGTCTAGTACCTTTTACTTCCATCCCCATTGCTCACTAATACCCATGTTAGCAGCCTGCTTCCCACACTGCCCTTTTGACCAAAAAAACTCTTTTGGAAGCAATGCCCTGTACTGAGGCTGAAAGGCCTCTTGACCATTCTTGAAGCTTCACCTTGGCTAGGGAAACCCTCCCCTGAGCCAGTCTGTGCATATAGTTAATTCATCTGACAAAAGATAGGTAACCAACATGCTCAGGCATTGGCACATCATCCTTCTTCCTTGAGCAGATAACAGGATGAAGGTAAAAGCATCCTTGAACCCCACTGAGCCATTCACTCACATACTCCTCCAGTCCTTGCAGTGTTTGCAAGCATCCCCAATACACATTCCCTCCATCCCAGTCCATTTTCAGATGATAAGCATCACCCCAGCTCTCGCCTTGCCATGGTCTAACTGGGTTTTGTGGCTTAGAGACTGCTGGCAAAGGGATTGCTTGTTTTGGTGCTGGTCCTACCAGGGTGGACCCATCTGGAGCCATGGAGGTGTCAGCACTGAAAAGCCCTAATAGTTCTTCATACCCCCCCTGAGGTCATGTGGCCATGCCACAGGGACAGACTGCTGCTCCAGCATCTCCTACTCTTGTCTGGCCAAGCACAGACCTTGCTGTAGGAGAAAGCAGGGATTTCCTGGAAATGGCTGAAGTAGAAAGGGGCTGGAGGTCAGAGGAAGAGCCTGTTATCATTCCCACTTCACTACTTCTAGCTCCCAGTGGTGCAGCAACCTCTCAGCTGGCACATTGCCTATCCCCAGCCCTGCTGAGATTTCAGCACAGTGGGGTGAAGATTCACAGCTTGCCTCCTCTAACATCCTGTGCCACAAAAACCCTCCCAGAGCACTGAGCTCATCCTCATGTTAACCTCCCTTATTCCTCATCTCAAACACAACCATGCCTTTTCACCCTCTCCTCAAGAAGGTCTCTGCATGATCCCAGTGGAATTCTGAGGGGAAGCTTCCTGCATCTCTGTCCCCTCCTGCAGCAGCCTTGGAGCTGCAGCCGGGCCAGCACTCGAGCATGTGAGATTATAAAACAGATCAGTGTTTGCTGGAGTGAACTCTGAGAAATTACATTTGCCTGTCAGTATCATGTTAAAGCATAGCACAGAGTCCTGGGTTCAGCTGTAGCAGTCATTTTTCTCCCTCTTAGTAACTGGTGCAGTGCTGTGTTTTCAGCTTTAGTCTGAGAACAATGCTGATAACACACCAATGTTTTAGTTGTTGCTAAGTAATGCTTACCCTGACCAAGGACTTTTCAGTCTCATGATCTGTCAGTGAGGAGGGGCACAGGAAGCTGGAAGGAAGCAGAGACAGGACACCTGACTCAAACTAGCCAAAGGGGTATTCCATACCACAGCTTGTCACACCCACTGTATAAACTGGGGTGAGTCACCCGGAAGGCCCAGATCACTGCTTGGGTCGGGCTGGGTATCGGTCGGCAGGTTGTGAGCAATTGTATTGTGCATCACTTGTGCTTATTGTTGGCTTTTTCCCCCTCACTTTATAGTTTTATATTCTCTCCTTTATCACTATTATTATTGGTGGTAGCAGTTGTAGTTTTGTTTTATGCCTTAGTTACTGGACTGTTCTTACCTCAGCCCGTGGGATTTAAATTCTTTTGATTCTCCTCCCCATCCTGCCTGGAGCGGGGGGGGAAGAAGAGGGGGGAGTCAGCAAGCGGCTGCATGTTTCTGTTACCAGCTGGGCTTAAACTACAACACATAGACTCTCAATTTCCCACTACTTTGGCTTTAAGGGCATTTCAGTCCCTGCTGAGAAACATGAAGGTCATGGCCTTCAGGTTTCCAGATCTGCACTTACCATAGGGAGATCTGACAACAGCCTTATTATTTATGTATCCTGGCAGGGGCTGCCTAATGAAACCCAGAGATTTTTATTGACACACGTCGGGACTCGGGGTAAGAGAGAAGCAATCTGACGGGTGGTTCACGTAAACACGATGGCTATTTGTTTAGGGTCAGTCCTATGGGTGGACTTTTCTTGCCAGGTTTGATAGCACTTAATTCACACCAGGGTCGCGCTTAAGATTGCAAGCTGGTGATGTGCCTCAATTGATTGGGTTGCAGCCCGTGCCAAGAGAGCTGAGTTTTTTTCTGGGTGTTTGGGGAGGATGAGTGACAAGAATAGACCCAATTCCTTGCTACAAATAAGGGATGAAAAGTCGTTTTATAAATGCAGTTGTTGTTGGAGGTGGGGTGGAAGCAGTCGTGAGAAATGTAAGCTTTCCACAAATGATTTAGGAGAGGAAAAAGAGATGCAATTGATGACTTTTATACCCAGAAAGACATGATGATTTCTCAGCCTGGAGCTGGTCCTTCTTACACTGCTGATGGAGGGGTTTTTTTAATGGCAAAGAAAGTATTTTGGTTGTCCTGTGCTTTTGCTGCAAAAGGTGCCTATGTTGGGGTGCTTTGCACAGTCCAGTTGCAAGGTCTCACCCCTTGTGACCTGACCCCTAATTTTGCAGAGGGCTACCTGGGTCTGTCCTGGGTTCGTGAGGAAAGAGAAGCTTTTCTTGTCAATGACTCCTAAGTAGTCTCCTCACAAACCAGGAACATGTAGGAAAATTGTCTGAGTACATTTTTAGTCTAGCATTTAAAGGACTGAAAAATGATTGCAGTTCCCTTTGCAATTGCAGCAGGAGCCTGAAGATGTGACCTTTAAGGAAATTCTGTTTACTGCAGCCACAGGCTTGGATAATTGCATGATCTCGGCAAATCTCTGTTCTCTGCATTGGCTCCGACCCTGGCCTGCCATCCAAACCTATAACCTTGGCATTTATCAAACAATAGAAAGGATACCTTGCAAATACTGTATAAATCATGCTGATCCTTTCCCATAGGATCTGAGAAGATGAGAACTGCACATGGCTGTACATCCTCTGCCCAGCATCAGATGTCTCCACAAGGTGCAAGGTAAAACACTTGCAGAGCTGGTGTTTAGGCAGCGTGAAGGAGGCAATGCCACTTTTTGCTTTTAGAGATAAGCTGTCAAAAGTCAAATAGCCAGGATTTTTTTCTCAGAGGACTAAAGTAACAGTGATGACAGGAGTTCTCCCTGCTCTAGCTTGAAGCAACTGTGGATTTAGCAGCCTCTTGAACCATGTTGAGTTGCACTGATTTAAGACAAGGGGGGGGGAGGGGGGGGGGCACAAAATTACAAAATGGAATATATAAACCTTTAAAATCAGTTTTAAGTAATGTTAAGTTTGATGGCTTTGTAACAGTAGCAATGGAAAATTACTGAGGTGCATGATACATAGAAAAAAGTAGACTACAGCTAGAGAAAATACTGAGAATTCTTGTACAAGATAAATTGTTATAGTTGACATAGTTTTAAGAAAAACAGTCTAGAAGAACAGGACACAGGGATAAGGAGTATCTGGGAATGGCAGGTGTCCAGGATGGGCTGCAGTTAAACTAACTGATAAGGAGGAGGACAGGAGGATTATTATGTCTGTGGTGCTAAAGAACCAATAAAGCTGGTATAAGCATCTACTGGGCGTGCTTCAAAGGCTGCCAGAAGTGATGAAGATTGTTGGAAGAAGTAAACGACCCTCAGAGACCACCACCACAATTCTGTACGCATGCGGGGAACTTTCTGGAAAATAATGTAATCCATATGTAGCCTCATGAATATGTATGTATACCCAGGGACTACATAAAGACGGCTTGTGTAGCAATAGGGGGACACACGTTAGGAGGAGCTATCCCCCGTGTCTCCCGGCGCTGCAATAAAGAATACCTGCTTGTCAGCTTGAAAACTTTGTTGGCAAGTTTGTTCCTGGAGTTTTCTCTGAATCAGATTACACCATGTCGTGGTTTAAACCCAGTCAGGTAACTCGTTCACTTACTCCCCCCCCTTCTTTCCCTCCCCCTACTCCCAGAGGGTCGGAGAGGAGAGTCGAAAAGAATGCAACTCCCACAGGTTGAGATAAGAACAGTTTAGTAACTAAGGTATAACACAGATCACTACTGCTACCACCAATGATAATGATAAAGGAAATAACAAGGGAAGAGAATACAACACCTCAGCACCAGCCGACCGATAACTTGCCCCCCCAGCCCGACCAAGCTCCGACCGATACCTCCTCCAACCCTGCAGTCTCCCAGCCCTTCCGGCTAACTCCCAGTTACATCCTGGGCATGACGTGCTGTGGTATGGAATAGCTCTTTGGTCAGTTTGGGTCAGGTGTCCTGTCTCTGCTTCCTCCCAGCTTCCCCTCCTCCCTGGCAGAGCATGAGGCTCACAAAGTCCTTGGCCAAACCAAAACATCTCTATCAGCTCTGTTCCCAGGCCGAAAGTCAAAACACAGCACTGCACCAGCTACCAAGGAGGAGAAAAATGACTGCTACTGCTGAACCCAGGACACACCATCAGTCTGTGAAAGCATCTTCTGGGCTCTGAGCAGGGTACATCATAAGCACACACCAAGTTACAGTGCTTCAGGAAAGCACCAAAAATCTCCCACCTTCTCTGTATTCCTAAGAGCTTTTGCTCTTGCAGGCTTGAAAATAGCTACAGTTCAATTGCTTATCACTTAATACCCAGGTCCCCTTTCCTCCTCCCTCCCCTTCTCTTTCTTCAATCCCAGACTGTCCTAATTCTCATAGAATCATGCAGTCATAGAAAGGGTTGGAAAAGTCCTTAAAATCATGAAGTTCCAACCCCCCTGCCATGGGCAGGGACACCTCACACTAAACCATGTCACTCAAGTGCCGCAGAAAATATATGGACTCAGTCAGAGATCAATATGATCAGACAAAAGCCGTTTATTACAAAGCCTTAACCCCTTAAATACTATTTCTTACATGCACTTACAGTGATTTGGCATATTATGATTGGATACATGTCTTGAAGACCCTTTGCAACTAGCATATAATTGGTTAAGCACAGGTGTGAGAACTTGACCTCCAAAGCTTGCCAACAGTCCGCAGTTCTCATTACCTCGGTGAATTCCAGCTTCTTCTGATCTTGCTTGCTTAAGCTTCCTTGGGTCTCTCATGGCCTTGCTGTATCTTTCAGGATTATTCAGAGTTTATGTACCAATTATCCATTCCCCTGTGAGAACACTGTCTCCACACTCAAGGCTCTGTCCAACCTGGCTTTGAACACTGCCAGGGATGGAGCATTCACAACTTCCTTGGGCAACCCATTACAGTGCCTGTCGTGGTTTAAACCCAGTCAGGTAACTCGTTCACTCACTTCCCCCCCTTTCTTGCCCTCCCCCTGCTCCCGGAGGGACGGAGAGGAGAATCAAAAAGAATGCAACTCCCACGGGTTGAGATAAGAACAGTTTAGTAACTAAGGTATAACACAGATCACTACTGCTACCACCAATGATAATAATGATAAAGGAAATAACAAGGGAAGAAAATACAACACCTCAGCACCAGCTGACCGATAACTCGCCCCCCAAGCCCGACCAAGCACCGACCGATACCTCCTCCAACCCTGCCGTCTCCCAGCCCTTCCGGCTAACTCCCAGTAACATCCTGGGCATGACGTGCTGTGGTATGGAATAGCTCTTTGGTCAGTTTGGGTCAGGTGTCCTGTCTCTGCTTCCTCCTGGCTTCCCCTCCTCCCTGGCAGAGCATGAGGCTCACAAAGTCCTTGGCCAAACCAAAACATCAGTGTTATCAGCTCTGTTCCCGAGCTGAAAGTCAAAACACTGCACTACACTAGCTACCAAGAAGGAGAAAAAATGACTGCTACTGCTGAACCCAGGACAGTGCCTCATTACCGTAACAGTAAAGAACTTCCTTATATCTAACCAAAACTTCCCCTGTTTAAGTTTGAGCCCATTACCCCCTGTCCTATCACTACAGTCCCAATAAAGAGTCCCTCCCCAGCATCCTTTTAGGCCCCCTTCAGATACTGGAAGGCTCCTATGAGGTCTCCATGCAGCCTTCTCTCCTCCAGGCTGAACAGCCCCAACTTTCTCGGCCTGTGAACCCTCTGTGGCTGATTGAAACTGGGTTTGGCACCTGTTCAGCATCATTCTCCTCTTCCAAAAGTACAAACTGCCTCTGGAATAAGGATGTTAACTTCTCCAGAGAGGGATGGTTTCACGCCCACTGTGGACTAGTATGGCAAACAAGCAGCAATGTGTTTCTTTTTGCTGCCTTTGACCCTAGTTAGAGAGTAATAATTGCAGGAGTTTACACAGAGATTTGCTCCTGGGTGTTTGTGAGAGCCCTGCAAGGGACGGTGAGGCACCTGGTTCCTGCTGGACCTCCAAGCTGGGTCTCTGAAAATTTCCCCCTTCCCTAACAGGACTCTCTCAAATTACAGTGAGGTTTTATGGAAGTCTTTATAAAGATTTTATAGTAATTTCTCTTCCATATTCAAGGAGGGTCCCACAAAAACCTGGAAACCCCATGGCACAATCTTCTCCCTCCTGTCCCTTCTCGTCTTCGTCCCTCCTATGCAAACAAAAACAAGAGGAAAAGATTTTAACCCCAAGTCTTTGCTAATAAGTTGGTGTATCTGTAACATAGAATTATGTTTAGTGTCCTCCAGCTAAGTTTGAACACTAAACAAGGAGTCGGATAGGTTTTCTTGCAATTATAGGATGAGATTTAGTTTGTAGTTGATTTTGTAATGGATAACCTGTTTTATTAATTTCTTGTTGTTGTGCTATCTGTTGAAAATCAAGAGATCTAGGCAGAATAACAAGTGTGAATACTTTACAAACCAAGATATTTCAAATATATGCCCATATAATATATCTAGCTAATGGCACTGGGGCCCAGAGTTATTTTCAGGAAGGTATAAGTGGAGAGTCTCTCATTTTGGTTGCAAATGGAGCTATTAACTCTTTCAGCACTCTGCTACATATCAAGAAGTTCCTTGTAAGGGAAACACGTGCATGGTCTGGTAGTTTACAGAATTGATTTTTGGATTAAATAACCAGGAAAAATAAGTTCAGCTCCAGAAGATCCACCACTACCAAACAGGACATTTATGGGAAGGATGATCTGTTGCTGGAAAACACTTGGTTTTGGTAAAGCAGAGAGCAAATCTGCAGCTGAGCCTTCTTCTTTTGCCTAAATGTTTGTAAAGTTAAAGCTTTCTCTGCAAAACAGAGCGACTATGACAAAAAGTGCAATTGTTGCTCTTTTAATTATTGTGCAATTATTGTTGAAAAGTATTAAAAATTATATATTAACACACTAACTTGCACAATCTATTTGTAAGTACCTGTGCTGGCTCAGTCACCTCACACCTGGTGTGAAAAGAGTGACTTGTATTTATCTTGGTCTGGCTTCTCCATGCTGGGAGCATTTCAGAGGTTCTCTGTGCTGCCATCTGACAAAACTGAAGTTCCCCTGCATCTGAAGCCCCTGCTGCTGCTGAATAAAGTGCTTCTAGCTTCAGACTCTGGGGATCCTCCTGATCTCAAATCTAATCACTCCGAGTGGCCAAGACGTTAATCCCTGGGGACTCAGAGCTGCCTACATTAATAAATGAGGCATCGTTTAGAAAGTAGCGAAATTTGGACAGGACTCGCCTTGGCTCAGCTCAGCTCCTCACATTCCAGGCACACATAGACCACTCACTGATGATTTATGCATTCAAACAGTAGAATAACCTCCTGCATATTTATTAACATGTAATTTGGATATAGCTTTGTTTCCTTCCCCTCCACACCTTTAGTGAGCTGAGCCCAGCCAATCTCTCGGCCCAAAGTCCCCCCAAGGGTCTGTGTTTTAACATGCTCTTACTCTGCCCAGGTAAGCTTTGCCTTCAGTGTTTCTGCAAATTCATTTTGTCCCATCATCACAAGAAGAGATTTGGCCAACTCTGTTCCTTCTGCTGCCTGAATCTTTTCTTGCAGCACAGGGGTTTGCTCTGCTTCCTCTTTAAAAATTAATAAACCTGAATGGTCCGAATAATAATTATGAGCTGAGGGCTAAAATTTAAGATACAGAAGTAATGAGTTTCTCCAAATGCCTTTTAAAAATCAGCACAGCACAAACTGCACCTTCTCTGCAGTTTGAGAACTGATGTTGTCTGGGAAGCTAGGGACCATGTTAGGAAAGCTAAGGCCCGGTTAGAATTAAACTTAGCTAGAGGTATTAAAGATAACAGGAAGGGATTCTACAAGTACATAGCAAATAAAAAACAGACTAGGGAGAACGTAGGCCCCCTCAGGAAGCTCTCGGGAGAACTGGCTACACAGGAGTTGGAGAAGGCTGAGGTTCTGAATGACTTCTTTGCCTCGGTCTTCACTGGCAAAGGCCCTGACCAAACCACCCAAGTCTTGGAAGGCAGATGCAGGGACTGTGAGAATGAAGACCTTGCGCCCACTGTAGGAGAGGAACTGGTTTGAGGCCATCTTAAAGATCTGAATATGCACAAGTCTGTGGGTCCTGATGAGATTCATCCACTGCTCCTGAAGGAGCTGGAAAATGAAGTTGTGAAGCTACTGGCCATCATATTTGAGAAATCATGGCAGTCAGGTAAAGTTCCTGATGACTGGAAAAAGGGAAATAGAACCCCCATTTTCAAGAAGGGGAAAATGGATGACCCGGGGAATTACAGAGCAGTCACTCTCACCTCTGTGCCTGGTAAAATCTTGGAGCAGATTCTCCTGGAAGGCATGCTAAGGCACATGAAAATCAACAAGGTGCTTGGTGACAGCCAGCATGGCTTCACTAAGGGGAAATCCTGCCTGACCAATTTGGTGGCCTTCTATGATGGGGCTACAGAACTGACGGACAGGGGTAGAGCAGTTGATGTCAGCTACCTGGACTTGTGTAAAGCGTTCAACACTGTCCCACACGACATCCTTGTCTCTAAATTGGAGAGACATCAATTTGATGGATGGACCATTCAGTGGATAAAGAACTGGCTGGATGGCTGCACACAAAGAGTTGTGGTCGATGGCTCAATGTCCGGCTAGAGACCAGTAACGAGTGGCGTCCCTCAGGGATCGGTGTTGGGACCGGTCTTGTTCAACATCTTTGTCGCTGCCATGGACAGTGGGATTGAGTGCGCCCTCAGCAAGTTTGCCGATGACACCAAGCTGTGTGGTTGGGTTGATACGCTGGAGGGAAGGAATGCCATCCAGAGGGACCTCGACACGCTTGTGAGGTGGGCTGATGCCAACCTCATGGAGTTTAACCATGCCAAGTGCAAGGTCCTACACCTGGGTCGGAGCAATCCCAGGCACAGCTACAGGTTGAACAAAGAAGAGATTCAGAGCAGCCCAAGGAGAAGGACTTGGGGGTGCTGGTTGATGAGAAAATGAACATGGGCCGGCAGTGTGCACTTGCAGCCCAGAAAGCCAACCGTGTCCTGGGCTGCATCACTCTGCTCTTGTGAGACCTCACCTGGAGTATTGTGTGCAGTTCTGGTGTCCTCAACATAAAAAGGACATGGAACTGTTGGAACAAGTCCAGAGGAGGCCACGAGGATGATCAGGGGACTGGAGCACCTCCTGTGTGAAGACAGGCTGAGAAAGTTGGGGCTGTTCAGCTTGGAGAAGAGAAGGCTGCATGGAGACCTCATAGCAGCCTTCCAGTATCTGAAGGGGGCCTATAGGGATGCTGGGGAGGGACTCTTCTTTAGAGACTGTAGTGACAGGACAAGGGGTAACGGGTTAAAACTGAAACAGGGGAAGTTTAGGCTGGATATAAGAAGGAAATTCTTTCCTGTTAGTGTGGTGAGGCACTGGAATAGGTTGCCCAGGGAGGTTGTGAATGCTCCATCCCTGGCAGTGTTCAAGGCCAGGTTGGACGAGGCCTTGGGTGATATGATTTAGCGTAAGGTGTCTCTGCCCACGGCAGGGGGGTTGGAACCAGATGATCTTAAGGTCCTTTTCAACCCTAACTATTCTATGATTCTATGATGTCACGCCAGCCCGAGGAATGTGAATATTTGTTCTTTAAATAACTGGACCTTGTCCAAACTCTATGGAAATAAAAGAGAATCATTGCTTTCCATGTGTTTGGAACAGCATCCAGATTAATCTTTCTTTTTAACTAATTGGAAAAGCTAAATGAAATGTCAGTGTCATGCATCTGCTTGAAAGTCCTGGTCATGCTTTTCTTAATTTACACTGTGCTTTTGGACTCATCAGTTTAACACAGCCTTGATTGCAAATGTAGGAGCAATTTGTCTTTTAGATCCCCTCTGACATGCCATTTACTTCCTGATGGAATTACAAAGAATTTAAGAGTGAGTGTTCACAACCAGGTTGTATTCCTACCATTTACAGGGTACAGCTTTGACCTTTATTTATGAAGTTTTTTACTTCTGAAAAAAAACATGCTTTAAGTGTAGGCAACTTCTCTGGATATCTGCTCTGTACAGAGCTTTGTGAGTACTTTTGTACAGTGTTGATGCTACAGATATTTCTTATTAAAAAAAAAGCAAATCATGAACTTTTCAAATTACTGCTGGGTGTGGGTGAAGGAAGATCATATGGATAAAAGGAATCTGAGAAGGGAAAAAAAGAAATTATTTTAAAAAATTAAAAAGTGGTTCTTATGATGAATATAAAATTAAGAGAATGAGAAATATCGTGATAGCTCTCCCTACTTTCCTTTTTAGAATATACTTTCCAGACATAGCAAAATGGCTTATTTGAAGAAAATTAGAAATACATTTATGGCTGCTGGGTTATTTCATTTTTGATTTGCAAGGAGACATGATCTGAAGTAGAAATGCTGCTTTTTAAGTGGGAAAAAAGGTGAGCTGTAGCATGTAACTGTGTAAACTAAGGACTGGGTAGCCAAAAGTAGTTTTTACTGTTTTACAGGCAACAAGATTAAGGGTATAAAGAAGAAAATATCCAGATACTCAGTCAGATACAAAGCAAGGAATGAGACCGGGACCTTCCTTGAACAATAGTGCCAGTGTGCAGTCAAATTATACTGATTAGCCTGAGTTCGTATTTATGAATCTTGATTTACTTCACTCCCATGTTCTAAATATATCAATAAATTAGGCTGTACCTGCATTTGTATGCCCATATATGTATGTTTGTATTTATATATGGATTTTTATGTTATACACTATGCACAGAAGATAGTAGTGAATTAGGTATTAGGTAAGTTAGTACCATTAAGAGGAGTTTGGAGTGTGTAAAAAGGGTCTAAGTCCCCTGTATTTCACCTTATATGGGTGCCCTATCACTGTTCTGGGGAGGAATCTGCCATCTCCCTCTTCTAAATCCCTTTCTCCATCCTCCATCTTCCCTGTCAGCCTTTGCCCAAGTGATAAACTTCTTTCCTTTCAAAACAGAGCAGGGATGTGGGAAGAGGAGGCTGAAAAGCCATGTCTGGCCATGGGATGCAAGCCTTGTGATCTAGACCCACAACTCCAGTAGCAACCCTCAAACTGCAGGTTTTCCCCCCAGATGTGTCCCTGTCTCGTCAGTTGTGCACGGTAATAAGGGACAGAGCTCGGTGAATTCCTGGTCCTCTCTCGGTTGTGGGGCTTTGCTGCTCACTTCGGCAGGGTCAGTGTTTCACCCCATTATCTGCCTCTGCTGAAGGTCTGGTTTTGCTGGCATTTTCCATACTGAGGTTGAACGTGTCCGTATGGTCGTTCTTGCAACAATATTCATTTATAAATTATAGTCACTAGCTATTGGACGATTTAATCCTGGGGTTATATAAATAAAAATACATATACTAAACTTTGTAATATTTCAAATAAAATGAATTTGTTAATTTTTTCCTCTCTCCAGAGCAATTAAAGAGATAGAAACTTTTATGGGAGTATGGAAGTTCATCTTGGATCTTATTATATCAACCCCCACCGCCACCACCCAGCATATCTGGGATTGCTTTCTGCCTTGTCTCCTCAATTATGATTACATCATCTTGTCTGTGGTTTCACTTTTTGTTGTGAAATCAAGTTTTATTTTTCCAACACAGAGAAACCAACCTATCTAAGCACTGCAACTAAGATACCACAGAGGGATTCACCCCTCCTCTACCAAAGGGCAGGAGAGGAGAAGTTAGTTTATTACAAAACGCAATGCACAAGTTGTTTAAAGCTGAATATGAGATTTTTTGGGGGGTGTATTAACCGGTTTCTGTTACCACAGAGCTCCATGCTCTTATCAGTTTATCTCCAGTTTTTAACCTAGAGAAAAAAAAACTCTCACTGCTCCTATAAATAAGCAGAATATAATATACAGTCCTCCAGAAGAGAGCAGTGGTGCACACCCAGCTGTGCAGCCCAACCACCCTGCTTCACAGAGGTACCAGCCACAGGGATTCATTGTAAGCGGCGAGGAGAAGCAGACAGGCCAACCCAATATGGGTGATAAGCAACTTCTACTTTATTTGTGACGCAGTTCACACATATATAGGAGTGGTATTCAGCCACTCCTTCTTGGCACAACAGTATTGGTTAGCCCCCACAGCTTCCTCCACATTCTCCTCCCAGGTCCGGTCTCTGGCTACCTGTGGGGGCCACCCCCTGCCTTGCTTGCACAGTCCTCCAGGTCTCTACAGTCCTGCTCTTAGAGTCATTCTGCAACAATTCCCCCCTTTTTCTTTGTGCAAGCAAGGCATTATGGGTTATTCTGTTCACCTGTTGTATCACACAACTATAAACAAGTCTAATAGCTACAATGATTAACCTAACAATGATACATAAGTGCAATACTTTAAACAGCAGTGTTTGACTCAACCTGTAATGCCCCGTGAAAACAACCATCTAATTATTCTTAGAATACTGCTCAATTACTATTGCTGGGTAAGCTGAGCCAGGGTTCTCAGCTGTGCGTACATCAAATTAGCATAATCTGAGACTCATACAACACATTCCATCAAACTCTTCACATCCATGTCCCTGTTCCAACAACAAAAGGTTCTGCAGTGTTGCATGTCTCACAGAGTCAACATTAAAACAAATCAGAAATTGCCTTTGATGTAGAATTGTCTGCTTAGCAACTCAGCAACCCAGTCTGCTTAGTTGAGCCAAGGCCCTGGCTGAAGCACTTACAGTGATTTGGCATATTATGATTGGATACATGTTTTGAAGACCCTTAGTGACTAACATATAATTGGTTAAGCACAGGTGTGAGAACTCAACCCTGAAAGCTTGCCAACAGTCCACAGTTCTCATTAACTTGGTGAATTCCAGCCTCTTATCTTGCTTGCTTAAGCTTCTTCAGGCCTCCCATGGCCTTGCTGTATCTTTCAGGACTATTCAAAGTTTATGTACCAATTATGCATTCTCCTGTGAGAACACTATCTCCACATCTTCCCCCTCTTGTTTTATCCAGTAACAAGTCGCTACTACAGCAAGGCACACACACATTTACATTAGCAGAGTAACTATTACAGGGTGCAGCAGCATGTTGAAGATGCTGATGGCAGTGAAGGACTAGCCAAAGAAATTTCTTACCAGTGGAATTCTCCCACCCTCTTAATTTGTTCCATCACCTGCTTTATAACACTACCATTGTATTAAAATCTTTCTAGCTTTTGCCTTAGCATTTTCTAGCAGCTACTGCAAATTTCCATACTCTAACATCTCTTTTACAAGTGACAAATCTATACAATACAAGGTGCAGTTTCTTATTAGCAACTAGCTAGTAAATACAGGTGGTTTTATACACAAAATCACAGCCTCTAATAATAGCTACTTTACAAGCACACATATTCAGGATGTTACTTTTCAGTTGCCCCCAAGTGATGTTTTGCAGTTATTTGCTCTTTCTCTTCCTCCATCTCATTCTGCTTGGGGTATTCACGGTCAGCTCCTGTAGCTGAGGCATCAGGTTTATCCATTCGTCTGTCCAGCTCATGGCAAGGCTTGACAAACTTTGCAGGCAGTCACCATGGACCTGTAGGCAGGAGGACACAAATATACCCCCTCCCCCAGGTTATCAGTTCTTCAGTTCTTGAGAAGTAGACAGGTTAAAGTTAAACGTAACATCATTACTCTCTCTCTCCCCCACACACTTTTTTTTTTTTTTAAGTCCCTGCAAAAGCCATCATTACTCCCACTACAGTCCCACGTACAGAACGTGGCACAAGAACCCTGTGGAGACTAACAGCAAACCAGCTCCGAGAAGCATCATTGCAGTGAGAGGTGGCAGGCTCAACCTTAGCGGGCGTCCCCGCAGAGGCTCCACCTCCCCCACATCGTATGAGGCTTGGGCTTTTATACTGACCAAAATGCACACTCATTCCGACACAGGTGGCCAGCCTGTGCTGGAAGAAGTGGCCAGCAGTATCTACAGAGGTCTCCAAGGGTTGATAGAAACCTGGACATACTTATATTTACCAACTTCTAGTACATGAGTGTCACAGAGAAACTGTATGGGCTCCCCCTGTCAACTGCAAGAAAAAATCATAACATATACAGCTTGAGTATAAGAGGATTTTAACGCATACGCGGTCACTGTTTGTCAGGCCTCCTTAACTATTTTGAGATCAAGAGCTTCCCACTCTTTAGCCCCCTGCTGCGTAGTAAACACAGGATATGCAAAGATGCCCATTGCAGAAAATTCCCCAGTAATGTTCACCTCTTTGGTTACCCATTGTTACAACTGAGCGTCTCCAGGGCCAGTAAGTCTGAGCAGACCGACCCGGGAGATGAAGAGTCAGGGTCTGGAAGCAGAGGATATAAATCTGGCTCGGATTCAGGGGATTCGGGGGCTGATCCTGCGCCGAACTCGGGGTCTCCGTTGCTCGCAGCTGTGTCTGTCTTATCAGGTGTATCTCGTTCGGTATGTGGCCATCTGCAGACCTGGCTCCTCCGTGACTGAGTTAAAAATTTTTTCACTCTAAGGCACAGTGGGTTGGAGAGGCTCGCGGTTCCTTTAAATCTCCCGCTCGCGCATGATCCCTATTTTCTACTGCGTGCTTCAAAATGGCGCCGCAATCGGTCCGGCGCCGAGGCACCGCCCTCTTTCTTTCGGATTCCTCGACATTTATCATGCGTATCCCTTCTAATATACTTTCTCTGTCCTTTTCAAAGTCCCTACTTTCGGAACTGGGGTGGTGGGGGAGCAGGGGGTTACACCTCCTCCGCGGCACCTTCTGATGGAGGGGGAGAAAAGGAAGGGGGGGGGGGGGGGAACCCTGTGCTCCCGCGAGTTGGGGGGGGGGGGGGGAACGAGTTGTAATCTTCCCCCGGTTTCAACCGACCGGGGACGTCTGTTCCTAGTTTCTCCGTTGCTACCGCGGCAGTTTTCTTTTCTGCCTTGTATCTTTTTATACAGTTCATTACTTCCCTCCGTGGTTTACCGAGTTTCTTTGCCTTTTTATAATCATTAAGCACTGAGTCAAATAGTTCATCACCAAACTTTCGACACTCACTCTCCTCAAATATTGTATTAGGATCTGCAAAAAAAATCCCTTAGCCTTCCCTAGCCACTAGACCTGCTAGCTGCTTTAGAGTCTCAGGCTCAATTCCCCGCTTTTATAAAAAGCACTGTAAAAAGTTCAGGGCTCAGTTCCCCGCTTTTATAAGAAGCACTGTAATAAGTCCAGGGCTACCTCTCGGTCCATTTTCATGGCCAGCCTTTTCCGGATCGTCTTCTTCTGGGTCGTCCTGTAACCTCGGTCTCCGGATCGGCCTCCCGATGCAGCAGTGTCTGGTTCGCCCCAGCGGCGGATTCCTTTCGGTTAGTCCAAGCACCCGGGTCCATCACGCCACCGCAGCAGCATTGCCCGCGCTTCCCGGCCGCTGCCGCCGGCGCCGCTCACTCGCCGTTCCGGGTCCCCGTCGACCGGAGCCCTGTATCCTGGGTCCCCGTCGACCGGGACCCTGTATCCGGGTCCCCGCTAGTCGGGGCCCTGTATCCGGGTCCCCGTCGTCCGGGGCCCTGTATCCCGGGTCCCCGCTAGTCGGGGCCCTGTATCCCGGGTCCCCGCTAGTCGGGGCCCTGTATCTGGGTCCCCGCTAGTCGGGGCCCTGTAGTCCGCGTCCCTGTTCGGGCGCCATTTGTAAGCGGCGAGGAGAAGCAGACAGGCCAACCCAATATGGGTGATAAGCAACTTCTACTTTATTTGTGACGCAGTTCACACATATATAGGAGTGGTATTCAGCCACTCCTTCTTGGCATAACAGTATTGGTTAGCCCCCACAGCTTCCTCCACATTCTCCTCCCAGGTCCGGTCTCTGGCTACCTGTGGGGGCCACCCCCTGCCTTGCTTGCACAGCCCTCCAGAACTCTATGGTCCTGCTCTTAGAGTCATTCTGCAACAATTCGTCACCCACCGGGGATGCTGGTGTGAGGGCTGTGGGTGGTTAGGGGTGGAAAGCCAGCACAGGAGGACTGGGAAGACACAAATGCCCACAAGACACTGATAAATGACCACATTGATTCTCTCTGGGGTTTAAAGAGAGAGGGCAAGCTAGAAAAACATCATTTACAAAGATATTCTGGAGGTGAAGGAGCTGGAAATTCAGGGATGTGCCCAGTCCAGGAACAAGAGGGGTGATATAAATGAGATAAAGTACTTGCCTTGGCAGAGCTTGTTTAAACATGTCTTAGCAGGGACCCTGTATGTTTCCTGTGCTTGAGCTTAAATATATTGGTTTTGTTAAGGAAGGGTGTGCAAGGGATGTCTTGGAGAGACTGAGGGTCTCCACTGCTGGGAGAGAAAAGGGGCTGAAGATAAGTCTCTCAGGAATGGGTCTGGAGGAGCTGACTGAACCTGGAGGTAGGTGAGGTGACCTTTTTTATGCCCCTTCCAGACCTATTTCTATACAAGTCTGTCTATGTGCAAGTCGACAGAGTATTTTCTGGGATTCTGTGTGTAGGTAGGTATATTTATCTCCCCACACGATTGCTATGTATATAGGCAGAGGGGAAACACTACCATTTTCTAGGTTTGCCTAGTCCCTCCCTGCATGCATTTCGGTTTCTTTGAGTATCCTTCAGGTCTAACCACTTTCATCAATACTTTGCATGTGTCGTGGTTTAAACCCAGTCAGGTAACTTGTTCACTCACTCCCAGTGAGTGGTGCCGAGCTGACAACAATCAAGGTCCGTGTCCCCCCCCCCACCGGGGTTCTCCCCCACTCCCGGAGGAACGGGGAGGAGGATCGAAAGAGTGCAACTCCTACGGGTTGAGACAAGAACAGTCCAGCAACAAATCACCACCGCTACTATCAGCTAAAACAATGATAAGGGAAAATAACAAGGGAAGAGAATACGATACCACCGGCCAAGAAGACGAGTTCCACCCGGAAGCCTGTGTCCTTCCGGGTAACTCCCAGTCACCCCCCACCCCGGGCATGACGTGCTGTGGTATGGAATACCTCTCTGGCTAGCCTGGGTCAGGCGCCCCATCTCTGCTTCCTCACAGCTTCCCCTCCTCCCTGGCAGAGCATGAGCCTCACAGAGTCCTTGGTCAGGGTAAACATCACTTAGCAACAACTGAAAACATCGGCTTCACCAACACTGTTCTCAGGCTGGAAGTCAAAACACAGCACTGCACCAGTTAACACAAAGGAAAAAACATGACTGCTACTGCTGAAACCAGGACATTATCCACCCCTTATTCCATACCATTCACGTCGTGCTCAGATCCCACATTTTCAATACACCATCGCTCTCCCACATATATACATCCATATACATACAGACCAAGAGGAAAAAATCATTTTCTTAGTGCATGGACCAATCCCTATAATGCTGCCGAGTCCATTCGGTCCATGATGTTCAAAGTTCATTCTCTGTTGGGATGATGGCTGGAGGGAAGTCAGGGCCAGTCGCTGGTGACCTGGAGACATCTAGTTGATGGGCTATAAAAGCATTACACAGCAGGCAACGGCATACAATTGAGTTCACTGGCTGTTTTCCCCTAAAATCAAATCCCCTTGAGGTATACATCGGACTTCCCCATCTTCCCGCATTACCCACCAAGTATATCCAGGTCCCTGAGCAAAAGCAATCCCACGAGTGGGTTTGCCTTTACCTGAAGCAGGAATAACCCAGACTGTCTTCCCCAGCAAATTCTTCATATGCACCACGGGAACTTTGTCCCCCTCTACAATATGTAAAAGTTCTGACTGGGCTGGGCCAGCCCTGTTGGCAGATCCTCTGGTGTTGACCAACCAGGTGGCCTTTGGTAAATGTGTATCCCAATGCTTGAAAGTTCCCCCACCCATCGCTCTCAGTGTAGTTTTTAACAGCTCATTGTACCGTTCGATTTTCCCAGAGGCTGGTGCATGGTAGGGGATGTGATATACCCACTCAATGCCATGCTCTTTGGCCCAAATATCTATAAGGTTATTC
Organism: Pezoporus flaviventris; assembly: GCF_033815535.1. Classification (NCBI taxonomy): domain Eukaryota; kingdom Metazoa; phylum Chordata; class Aves; order Psittaciformes; family Psittacidae; genus Pezoporus; species Pezoporus flaviventris. Next base: position 219,784 of record NW_026893009.1, read on the forward strand.
CGGAAATGAGTCCCATTGTCTGACTCAGTTCTCTCTGGGGTGCCGTGTCGCCACAAAATCTGTTTCTCAAGGCCCAGGATGGTGTTCCGGGCAGTGGCATGGGGCACAGCGTATGTTTCCAGCCACCCGGTGGTTGCTTCCACCATGGTAAGCACATGGCGCTTGCCTTGGCGGGTTGGTGGCAGTGTGATATAGTCAATCTGCCAGGCCTTCCCATATTTATACTTCAACCATCGTGCTCCATACCAAAGAGGCTTTAACCGCTTGGCTTGTTTAATTGCAGCACATGTTTCACACTCATGAATAACCTGGACAATAGTGTCCATTGTTAAGTCCACCCCTCGGTCACGGGCCCATCTATATGTTGCATCTCTGCCCTGATGGCCTGAAGTGTCATGGGCCCACCGGGCCAAAAATAATTCACCTTTATGTTGCCAGTCTAAGTCCATCTGAGCCACTTCAATCTTAGCCGCTTTATCCACTTGTTGGTTGGTCTGGTGTTCCTCAGTGGCCCGACTCTTGGGTACATGGGCATCTACATGACGTACCTTCACCACCAGGTTCTGCACCCAGGCAGCAATATCTTTCCACAGTGCAGCAGCCCAGATGGGTTTACCTCTGCGTTGCCAGTTGCTCTGCTTCCATTGCTTCAACCACCCCCACAGGGCATTTGCCACCATCCATGAGTCAGTATAGAGATAAAGTACTGGCCACTTTTCTCATTCAGCAATGTCCAGGGCCAGCTGGATGGCTTTCACCTCGGCAAATTGACTCGATTCACCCTCTCCTTCAGCAGTTTCTGCAACTTGTCGTCCAGGACTCCATACAGCTGCCTTCCATCTCCGATGCTTTCCCACAATACGGCAAGAGCCATCAGTAAACAAGGCATACTGCTTTTCACTTTCTGACAGTTTATTATATGGTGGGGCCTCTTCAGCGCGCACCACCTCCTCCTCTGGTGACATTCTGAAATCTTTGCCCTCTGGCCAGTCCATGATGACTTCTAGAATGCCTGGACGACTGGGATTTCCTATTCGAGTTCGTTGTGTAATTAGTGCAGCCCATTTACTCCATGTAGCATCAGTTGCATGATGTGTAGAGGAGACCCTGCCTTTGAACATCCAGCCCAGCACGGGCAGCCGGGGTGCCAGGAGGAGCTGTGCTTCAGTGCCAATCACTTCCGAAGCAGCTCGAACCCCTTCATAGGCTGCCAGTATCTCTTTCTCAGTTGGGGTATAGCTGGCCTCAAATCCTTTATATCCCCGACTCCAAAAGCCGAGGGGTCGACCTCGAGTCTCCCCTGGAGCTTTCTGCCAGAGGCTCCAGGTAGGACCGTTCTCCCCAGCTGCAGTGTACAGTACATTTTTTACATCTGGCCCAGTCCGGACTGGTCCAAGGGCTACTGCATGAACTATCTCACGTTTAATTTGCTCAAAGGCTTGTTGCTGCTCAGGGCCCCATTTAAAATCATTCTTCTTCCGGGTCACATGATAGAGAGGGCTTACAATCGAACTGTAATTTGGGATGTGCATTCTCCAGAACCCCACTGCACCCAAGAAAGCTTGCGTTTCTTTCTTATTAGTTGGTGGAGACATTGCTGTTATCTTGTTGATCACATCTGTGGGGATCCGTCTACGTCCATCTTGCCATTTTATTCCCAAATATTGAATCTCCTGTGCAGGTCCCTTGACCTTACTCCGTTTTATGGCAAAACCGGCTTTCAGCAGGATTTGGATTATTTTCCTCCCTTTCTCAAAGACTTCTTCCGCTGCATCGCCCCACACAATAATGTCATCAATGTATTGCAGGTGTTCTGGAGCTTGCCCCTGTTCCAGTGCAGTCTGGATCAGTCCATGGCAAATGGTAGGGCTGTGTTTCCACCCCTGGGGCAGTTGGTTCCAAGTGAACTGGACACCCCTCCAAGTAAAAGCAAACTGTGGCCTGCACTCTGCTGCCAAAGGAATTGAGAAAAATGCATTGGCAATATCAATCGTGGCATACCACTTGGCTGCCTTTGACTCTAGTTCATACTGAAGTTCTAGCATGTCCGGTACGGCAGCACTCAACGGTGGTGTGACTTCATTCAGGCCACGATAGTCTACTGTTAGTCTCCATTCTCCATTAGACTTTCGCACTGGCCATATGGGGCTATTGAAGGGTGAGCGGGTCCTGCTGATCACCCCCTGACTCTCCAGTCTACGGATCAGCTGATGGATGGGAATCAGGGAGTCTCGGTTGGTGCGATATTGCCGCCGGTGCACCGTTGTGGTCGCAATTGGCACTTGTTGTTCTTCAACTTTCAGCAACCCCACAGCAGAGGGATCTTCTGAGAGACCAGGCAAGGTGGACAGCTGCTCAATTTCCTCAGTCTCCAAAGCAGCAATACCAAAAGCCCACCGGTACCCTTTTGGGTCTTTGAAGTACCCTCTCTTGAGGTAGTCTATGCCGAGAATGCATGGAGCCTCTGGACCAGTCACAATAGGGTGCTTTTGCCATTCCCTCCCAGCCAGGCTGATTTCAGCCTCCAGCACAGTCAACTCTTGGGATCCTCCTGTTACTCCAGAAATATAGATGGGTTCCACCCCTTGACAGCTTGATGGCATCAGGGTACACTGTGCACCGGTATCTACTAGAGCCTTATACTTCTGTGGGACTGATGTGCCAGGCCATCTGATCCACACAGTCCAGTAAATCCGATTGTCCCCTACCTCCACCTGGCTGGAGGCAGGGCCCCTCTAATGGTCGTCACAGCTTTGGACACTTAAGTCGTGTTGAAAGGGATTATTCTTCGTTATCACAGGAGCTGGAGTAAAATCAGCTCTTCCACTCCATCTGGGAAACTGCTCACCAGAGACTGAAGCCGTAGCTCTCATGGGACGATCAGTCTTGGCCCTTGCTCCCCTCTTCAGTTCACTCACCCGTTCCTCCAAAGCTGAAGTAGGTTTTCCATCCCACTTTGTCAGGTCTTCTCCGTGATCCAGCAGGTAAAACCATAGGGTACCCCGTGGCGTATACCTTCTGTATCTCCTCTCTTGAACAATAGGACGTCTTTTGTTAATAGCTGAGACGTGTGTTGGTACACGTGAGGAGCTGGATAAATCAGATACATCGTCCCTCAATTTGTCGAGGTCCTGGGACAGCTTTTTCACAGCTGAGATGATGGAAGGGGTGAGATTGTCTTCGAACTCTCGGAGTTTATGAACCATTTCATCCACTGTTAGTTGTACTATGTCATTCCAGGTCACTGTTGCCAATGAATGGGCATATGATGACGGTGCATTCCGTGTAAGTTTTCGCCACATGGGTCGTGTACATTCAACTTCATCTGGATCTATAGGTGTATCCCCGTTATTCGGCTTGATGTGATAGATCATCTCTACGATGGCCGATTCCCTCAGAGACTGGATGCCTTTGCCTATAGTAGTCCACTTGGCCGAACGACTCGTAACATCGTCCTTGTACGGAAACCTTTCTTTCACAGCTGCCAAGAGCCGCCTCCAAAGGCTGAGGGACTTTTTCTCTCTTGCAATTGCTTTGTCAATTCCCCCTTCTCTAGCAAGTGATCCCAGCTGCTTGGCTTCTGTACCTTCTAGTTCGTGACCGTCGGCCCCATTGTCCCAGCATCGGAGTAACCAGGTGATGATGTGCTCCCCTGGTTGACGGGTAAAATCTTTTCGCATATTCCGCAGCTCGGTTGAGGTCCCAGGTCGAGAAGTTACTTCTTCTTCTTCTTCGTCATGTGAGGATGACTCCTGATCAGATTCTGGACCGGGTGGTGAATTCATTGGTTCTTCATCTCGCTTCACCCTTTTTGCCTCCTTTTTGCTTGTTCTCTTGCGTACAGGGGCAACCGATATTGGTACGAATTGGTCCTCTGGTTTGGCTGCAGTGATTATCACTGTGGTTTGAGTAGCGACTGTACTTGTTGCTGGGGGTGGTGTAGCTACCGTGCTTGGAGCTGGGGTAACCGCGCTGTCTGTTGCAGTTGAAGTTTGAGCAGCTGCTGTACTTGCCGCTGGGGTAGCTGCGCAGTTCATTGCAGCCAAAGTTTGAGTAGCGACTGTCGCTTTGCCCTCAAATCCGCCGACATTCTTTTCCTTTTGAAGGTGCTGGATAGTGTTGAACAAGGCCCTGTAAGCATAGGCCAAGCCCCAGCACGTTGCCGTGATTTGTCCATCTCTGGTATGGCCAGAATGACCACACACCTCATGCAAGTGTTTTACTAATTCTTCTGGATTTTGCAGTTGTTCGGTAGTGAAATTCCAAAATACTGGAGGGGCCCACTGACCTAGATACTTGCCCATACTATCCCACACACCCTGCCACTCATGGCTGTCCAGCCTCAGGGAAAATCTCTCGGTCCTCCTACATCGTCGTTTGACCCCAGACAAGACCCAAACCTGAATCCGCTTAACTCTTGAAATCAGTAGTGGGCAAAACACACTCTGTATGCGTGTTAGCATGGTGATTCCCATCACCATCAGCAAACAAGTCTCAACAGCATTAAAAGGCCATTCAAAAAATTCAAAACTCTCAAATGTAAATGGTCTGGGGGGACGACTAGGAGGGTAAAAGGATGTCTCCTTCACAGGTTGAGCACCTGAGAAGGAGAAAAAAGATGTGTAATTGCTAAGCACCTCCATCATATACCTCCCAAAGTATAAAGGTGGTGACCACACTGGGAACATAAGCCAGATCAGTTTCATGATCAATGATTCTATTGTATTACAAGTCATTACCATAAAGTACAATGGGATAAAAACCTTAGCCCAAGCCCCACACTTGAAAAACACTAATACAGCAAATACCGGATGGACGTAAGATATGGTATACTGAAACTGTGAGATCAAGAGGAACAACCTTGAGAGCCAATAAATCAGCATTGTGACGAGTGACTATCAATCCAGTCAGATCTGTTCTTATCTCAACCCCTCGTGCCCCACGTTGGGCGCCAAAAAGAACTGTCGTGGTTTAAACCCAGTCAGGTAACTTGTTCACTCACTCCCAGTGAGTGGTGCCGAGCTGACAACAATCAAGGTCCGTGTCCGTCTCCCCCCCCCCTGCACGGGGGCTCTCCCCCTCCCCGCTCCCGGAGGAACGGGGAGGAGGATCGAGAGAGTGCAACTCCTACGGGTTGAGACAAGAACAGTCCAGCAACAAATCACCACCGCTACTATCAGCTAAAACAATGATAAGGGAAAATAACAAGGGAAGAGAATACGATACCACCGGCCAAGAAAGCGAGTTCCACCCGGAAGCCCCTGTCCTTCCGGGTAACTCCCAGTTACCCCCCACCCCGGGCATGACGTGCTGTGGTATGGAATACCTCCCCGGCTAGCCCGGGTCAGGCGCCCCGTCTCTGCTTCCTCACAGCTTCCCCTCCTCCCTGGCAGAGCATGAGCCTCACAGAGTCCTTGGTCAGGGTAAACATCACTTAGCAACAACCGAAAACATCGGCTTCACCAACACTGTTCTCAAACTAGAAGTCAAAAGACAGCACTGCACCAGTTAACACAAAGGAAAAACATGACTGCTACTGCTGAACCCAGGACACTCATCTAGTCACAAGGCATGTTTCCTTCCCCCCCTCCACTTCCACAGCCCTTTCAGGAAGGGGCCAACAGTTGGCATGTCTGCCCAACGTCAGGGAGACATCTGCAAGCACAGACATGGAAAGCAGTTTAAGAGGTGTTTTGGGATTGTTGAGAGCTGAGACTTCTTCATTTGTGATACAAAGCACCCATCCAGCACTCCTAAATGTACCCCAGGATGCAGGGATCATGCAGCAAACACAGATGATGCAAATAGCCTTAACACTCAGACAGCACCCTGGGTCTGGACATGTTAGGCTCATTGCAAAGTCTTCCAGAACTTCCAGTCATCAGGCCTACTAGTGTAATCCACCTTCCAGATGCTGGACATCATCTTCAGCTGCACTGAAAAGGAAAGCTACTGGACTGTGCACCTACCGACACTGGACCTAACCACCAGTGCCCTGAAAAACTGGTGTGGTATAAATCATACTGTATAGGTCCACTACACCATAGCCCTCAATTTGGTTTTCCAGACTAGTTTATGCACAATCGACTTTTTCCAGCCCAGGCTTTCCTAATGAACACTGCAAAGCTTATATAAACAAAGAAATGAAGCACAGCAGTTCAAGACTAAGGAGAAAACATCACAACCATACTAACAATATCAACAACTTAAAGAAAATACCTGAAGCTGTCAATATCCCAAGATGAGTGGTGAAAGGTTTGGGACGTATTCCAGTTTAGAGTAATAGACAGCTTGACATTTTGTTTGCAAATCTCTGAGGAAGACTGCACTTTGGAGCGGCAATTCAGAAATAGCACCAACTACATGGAAATAAGAACATGGAAAAGCCCAAACCAGGATAAAAGCTAGCAGCCATGAAAAATCTGAAATTCAAGAGCCTCTTTTCTAAGAGAGGAGATAATAGCTTGGCTCCCCAAAGCTCAGGTCTTAAAATATATCGCAGCACTTCAGAGCTGTACATTCCTAACCCCAGACTGCTGTCTGCACACATGTCCAGGGCATACAAAAAAGTCAAAGTGATCCTGGTAGAGGTGCCTCGAGCAACACTTTTTTCCTTCTATAAGCCATACTGATATCTTAACTCTGTGCTGAGACTGGGCATGACTCTACACGCAAGTCCAGGCTCACCATTTGGGCACAGCTTTCAAAGCAGACTGGGAACAGAGCCTACAAGTGGATCTCGACCAAGACAAGAAAAGCCAAGCTCAGCAGATACATATAGACATATTTAAATCCAGCTGCCAACACTGGAGATAACAGAAGTGAAGAAATCAAAGGCATTACTTGCATGCAACTTGGACCACAAGCATAGCCAGGACCCCAACTAAGATGAAGAACCAGCAACGCCAGTGCAGCACAGTAAAACACCACCCAATGACCTACCCCCAGAAAAAACAGCTGCAGTCAGACTAAACTGAAAAAGAACACTTATGCATAAGCTAGTAGAAATAGACCCCAGGAATGCAAACCCCACCTACACTGATAATGGGATTTGCTCACCTCTGAGGGGCAGAGGGAACCAATCTTGGCTAACGATACTCCTGTGCTCCTAACAAGAACCCTATGCTTCTCAGGAAAATGATTGGGATCAGGTGCTGAGCAACGACCTTGAGAACCTCTGCAGGGCTCAGGGTGAGAAATTCTGCTGCATTAATGGAGTTTCAGCACAGCTGATGGTCCTTTTGTAACTCCCACCCCAGCAGGCATCCTCATTTCTCTGCAGAAGATCCAGGCTTGGGGTATCTGTGGGGCCTCATAAGGCTCAGGACCTTGGAACAGCTGTTCTGCAGCTGCATTTTGCTTGTACACCAGCAGCTGGGCTGTGTAGATGGGTTTAGAGAGACTTGCAGCTTCCTTAAACTTCTGAGCTCAGGCTCAGCTCCCATAAAGCCATTTTTACAGGCCTCCCTGTATGTGTGTATGCAATCACTGGGGTTTACAATACATATAGGCATTACTTGGGGCTAATGTTTTCAAATGCTATATCCAGAAACTTGGATCCACTGGGTCTTTGGTTTATTTTAAAGCTGGTTTATTTTGGATTTGAAAACACAGCCCTTCAGCACAAATTGACTTCCTGAGCTTGCTTGCTTGCTTCCCCCAAACTCTTCTACTGGCAGCTCACATTGCTTTAGGATTTCTACATAACACTCCATCATCTCCTGGGGACTTACCTCCACTCTCAACCTTTTCCCCTTTTGATCACTGCATGTATAAAGTTGTTAATTCAATTGGCAATAAAATACTCACTATCTGAAGCAAAACGAAGAGAATGAACCAGGTAGAGTTGTGTCAAATCTGAAAGGCTTTAATGAATTTAAATTTGCAATATTTGTCTTTTTCCTTTCTCATTTGGTTTCACCTTTATGACTTTCTTTCATAGTTACATTTCTACGCTATCCATCTTTCTAGACCTCTGGTTTCTCAGTTCATATTTTTATGTTTGATATTGCTTAGTTTTCCTTAGTGAAGGGGAGTCCAAACTCTCAACTTAAAGCCTTCATCAGCATAGATTTACAGTAAGATGTGTGGTTTCTCATGAGATTCGTCCCACACAACTCTGCTAGAATGGAAGATGTGGAGAGCCATGGAGAAACTGCATCTTAAACAGGTTCGGCAAGACTCGGAGCATAACTGTCAGCAGCAGAAGTGGCTGACCAAGGAGAAGGGTTTGGTAACGAAACTAAGGTGTCCAAGCTGCTGACAGCTGCAGAGCAAGCCAGAGGAGAGGTGGGTTTGAAAGCAGAGGGGACTATTTCATCTTTTCTGACTTGATGAGTTTGCATTGGCACAGGACAATGAGGAGCAGATGTCAGACGGAGATGACAAACTACCCCATGCATTTTTACAGAAAAAATAATGACACTCTTTCAGGCCACTAATGTTTTCAGTTTCTTAATAGCGTTGTCTCATTTTTCTTAGAGAAATCCTCCTTGAAGTTCTCCAAGAATGGTTTTTAACCAGGGCTCATCACAGTGCTTCAGCAGCAAACCTTTCATAGAATCACAGAATCATAGAATAGTTAGATCTGGAAAGGACCTTAAGATCATCCAGTGCCAACCCCCCTGCTGGTCTCCAGCTGGACATTGAGCCATTGACCACAACTCTTTGCCTGTGGCCATCCAGCCAGTTCTTTATCCACTGAATGGTCCATCCATCAAATTGATGTCTCTCCAATTTAGAGACAAGGATGTCGTGTGGGATAGTGTCGAATGCTTTGCACAAGTCCAGGTAGATGACATCAACTGCTCTGCCCCTGTCCATCAGTTCCGTAGCCCAATCATAGAAGGCCACCAAATTGGTCAGGCAGGGTGAAAAGCCGGTTTTGCCATAAAACGGAGTAAGGTCAAGGGACCTGCACAGGAGATTCAATTTTTGGGAATAAAATGGCAAGATGGACGTAGACAGATCCCCACAGATGTGATCAACAAGATAACAGCAATGTCTCCACCAACTAATAAGAAAGAAACGCAAGCTTTCTTGGGTGCAGTGGGGTTCTGGAGAATGCACATCCCAAATTACAGTTCGATTGTAAGCCCTCTCTATCATGTGACCCGGAAGAAGAATGATTTTAAATGGGGCCCTGAGCAGCAACAAGCCTTTGAGCAAATTAAACGTGAGATAGTTCATGCAGTAGCCCTTGGACCAGTCCGGACCGGGCCAGATGTAAAAATGTGCTGTACACTGCAGCTGGGGAGAACGGTCCTACCTGGAGCCTCTGGCAGAAAGCTCCAGGGGAGACTCGAGGTCGACCCCTCGGCTTTTGGAGTCGGGGATACAAAGGATCTGAGGCCAGCTATACCCCAACTGAGAAAGAGATACTGGCAGCCTATGAAGGGGTTCGAGCTGCTTCGGAAGTGATTGGCACTGAAGCACAGCTCCTCCTGGCACCCCGGCTGCCCGTGCTGAGGTAGATGTTCAAAGGCAGGGTCTCCTCTACACATCATGCAACTGATGCTACATGGAGTAAATGGGCTGCACTAATTACACAACGAACTCGAATAGGAAATCCCAGTCGTCCAGGCATTCTAGAAGTCATCATGGACTGGCCAGAGGGCAAAGATTTCGGAATGTCACCAGAGGAGGAGGTGGTGCGTGCTGAAGAGGCCCCACCATATAATAAACTGTCAGAAAGTGAAAAGCAGTATGCCTTGTTTACTGATGGCTCTTGCCGTATTGTGGGAAAGCATCGGAGATGGAAGGCAGCTGTATGGAGTCCTGGACGACAAGTTGCAGAAACTGCTGAAGGAGAGGGTGAATCGAGTCAATTTGCCGAGGTGAAAGTCATCCAGCTGGCCCTGGACATTGCTGAACAAGAAAAGTGGCCAGTATTTTATACTGACTCATGGATGGTGGCAAATGCCCTGTGGGGGTGGTTGAAGCAATGGAAGCAGAGCAACTGGCAACACAGAGGTAAACCCATCTGGGCTGCTGCACTGTGGAAAGATATTGCTGCCCGGGTGCAGAATCTGGTGGTGAAGGTACGTCATGTAGATGCCCATGTACCCAAAAGTCGGGCCACTGAGGAACACCAGAACAACCAACAAGTGGATAAAGCGGCTAAGATTGAAGTGGCTCAGATGGACTTAGATTGGCAACATAAAGGTGAATTATTTTTGGCCCGGTGGGCCCATGACACTTCAGGCCATCAGGGCAGAGATGCAACATATAGATGGGCCCGTGATCGAGGGGTGGACTTAACAATGGACGCTATTGCCCAGGTTATTCATGAGTGTGAAACATGTGCTGCAATTAAACAAGCCAAGCGGTTAAAGCCTCTTTGGTATGGAGGACGATGGTTGAAGTATAAATATGGGGAGGCCTGGCAGATTGACTATATCACACTGCCACCAACCCGCCAAGGCAAGCGCCATGTGCTTACCATGGTGGAAGCAACCACCGGGTGGCTGGAAACATACGCTGTGCCCCATGCCACTGCCCGGAACACCATCCTGGGCCTTGAGAAACAGATTTTGTGGGGACACGGCACCCCAGAGAGAATTGAGTCAGACAATGGGACTCATTTCCGGAATAACCTTATAGATATTTGGGCCAAAGAGCATGGCATTGAGTGGGTATATCACATCCCCTACCATGCACCAGCCTCTGGGAAAATCGAACGGTACAATGAGCTGTTAAAAACTACACTGAGAGCGATGGGTGGGGGAACTTTCAAGCATTGGGATACACATTTACCAAAGGCCACCTGGTTGGTCAACACCAGAGGATCTGCCAACAGGGCTGGCCCAGCCCAGTCAGAACTTTTACATATTGTAGAGGGGGACAAAGTTCCCGTGGTGCATATGAAGAATTTGCTGGGGAAGACAGTCTGGGTTATTCCTGCTTCAGGTAAAGGCAAACCCACTCGTGGGATTGCTTTTGCTCAGGGACCTGGATATACTTGGTGGGTAATGCGGGAAGATGGGGAAGTCCGATGTATACCTCAAGGGGATTTGATTTTAGGGGAAAACAGCCAGTGAACTCAATTGTATGCCGTTGCCTGCTGTGTAATGCTTTTATAGCCCATCAACTAGATGTCTCCAGGTCACCAGCGACTGGCCCTGACTTCCCTCCAGCCATCATCCCAACAGAGAATGAACTTTGAACATCATGGACCGAATGGACTCGGCAGCATTATAGGGATTGGTCCATGCACTAAGAAAATGATTTTTTCCTCTTGGTCTGTATGTATATGGATGTATATATGTGGGAGAGCGATGGTGTATTGAAAATGTGGGATCTGAGCACGACGTGAATGGTATGGAATAAGGGGTGGATAATGTCCTGGGTTCAGCAGTAGCAGTCATGTTTTTTCCTTTGTGTTAACTGGTGCAGTGCTGTGTTTTGACTTCTAGCTTGAGAACAGCGTTGGTGAAGCCGATGTTGTCGGTTGTTGCTAAGTGATGTTTACCCTGACCAAGGACTCTGTGAGGCTCATGCTCTGCCAGGGAGGAGGGGAAGCTGTGAGGAAGCAGAGACGGGGCGCCTGACCCGGGCTAGCCGGGGAGGTATTCCATACCACAGCACGTCATGCCCGGGTTGGGGGGTAACTGGGAGTTACCCGGAAGGACAGGAGCTTCCGGGTGGAACTCGCTTTCTTGGCCGGTGGTATCGTATTCTCTTCCCTTGTTATTTTCCCTTATCATTGTTTTAGCTGATAGTAGCGGTGGTGATTTGTTGCTGGACTGTTCTTGTCTCAACCCGTAGGAGTTGCACTCTCTCGATTCTCCTCCCCGTTCCTCCGGGAGCGGGGAAGGGGAGAGCCCCGGTGCAGGGGGGGGGGGGAGACGGCCACGGACCTTGATTGTTGTCAGCTCGGCACCACTCACTGGGAGTGAGTGAACAAGTTACCTGACTGGGTTTAAACCACGACAGAAGTATCATGGCAAAGGGTACTAGGTGGTAAAGGGGCTCAAGATAGTTGGTCAGCATTCAAGGACCACTTCTTCAAAGCTCAGAGCTCAGGATCAGAGTGTCCCAATGAGTAGGAAGTCAAGTAGGGGAGCCAGGAGACCAGCATGGTTAAACAAGGAACTGCTGGGCAAACTCATACGGAAAAAGAGAATCTATGGATTATGGAAGGAGGGGCTGGCCACTTGGGAGGACAGCTGTTCGAGGATGTAGGGAAGCAATTAGGACAGCTAAGGCCTCCTTGGAACTTAATCTGGCAAGTCGGGTCAAGGACAATAGAAAGGGCTTCTTCAAATACATAGCGAATAAAACTAACACAAGAAGCAGTATAGGCCCACTGCTGAATGAGGTGGGTGCCCTGGGGACAGAGGATATAAAGAAGGCAGAGGTGTTGAATGCCTTCTTTGCCTCTGTCTTTACTCCTGCAGACTCTCCCCGGGGGACCCAGATTCCTATAGCCCCGGAAGGAGTCAGGATAAAGGAGGAGTTTGCTTTGGTAGATGGGGATTGGGTTAGGGATCAGTTAAGTAATCTGGACATCTATAAATCGATGGGTCCAGATGGAATACACCCGCGGGTGCTGAGGGAGCTGGCGGAGGTCATTGCTGAGCCACTCTCCATCATCTTTGGTAAGTCGTGGGAAACAGGTGAGGTGCCTGAGGATTGGAGGATGGCAAATGTCACGCTGGTCTATAAGAAGGGCAAGAAGGAGGACCTGGGTAGTTATAGACCGGTCAGCCTTACCTCCATCCCTGGAAAGGTGATGGAACAACTTATTCTTGACACCATCTCTAGACATATCAAGGATGAGGGGGTCATTAAGAGCAGCCAGCATGGCTTTACCAAGGGGAAATCATGTTTGACCAACCTTATAGCCTTCTATGAGCAAGTAACTAGGTGTCTGGATGATGGTAGAGCGGTAGATGTGGGTTTTCTTGATTTCAGTAAGGCATTTGATACTGTCTCCCACAGCATCCTCATAGATAAGCTAAGGAAGTGTGGGCTTGCTGATCAGGTAGTGAGGTGGATCAAGAACTGGTTGGAAGGAAGAAGGCAGGGAGTTGTGGTCAATGGGGCAGAATCTAGCTGGAGGTCTGTGACTAGTGGAGTCCCTCAGGGGTCAGTGCTGGGACCAGTGCTGTTTAATATTTTCATCAACGACCTGGATGAGGGAACTGAATGTACCCTCAGCAAGTTTGCTGATGATACTAAACTGGGAGGAGTGGCTGACACACCAGAGGAACTTGATGAAATTCAACAAGGGCAAGTGGAGAGTCTTGCATCTGGGGAAGAACAACCCCATGTACCAGTACAGGTTGGGGGCTGACCTGCTGGACAGTAGTGAGGGGGAAAGGGACCTGGGGGTCCTGGTGGATAGGAGGATGACCATGAGCCAGCAATGTGCCCTTGTGGCCAAGAAGGCCAATGGCATCCTAGGGTGCATTAGAAAGGCTGTGGTTAGTAGGTCAAGAGAGGTTCTCCTCCCCCTCTAGTCTGCCTTGGTGAGGCCGCATCTGGAATATTGTGTCCAGTTCTGGGCCCCTCAGTTCAAGAAGGACAGGGAATTGCTTGAAAGAGTCCAGCGCAGAGCCACAAAGATGATTAAGGGAATGGAACATCTCCCTTATGAGGAGAGGCTGAGGGAGCTGGGACTCTTTAGCTTGGAGAAGAGGAGACTGAGGGGTGACCTCATCAATGTTTACAAATATGTAAAGGGTGAGTGTCAGGATGATGGAGCTAGGCTTTTTTCACTGATGTCCAGTGATAGGACAAGGGGCAGTGGGTGTAAACTGGAGCATAGGAGGTTCCATGTGAGCATCAGGAAAAATTTCTTTACTGTGAGAGTGACAGATCACTGGAACAGGTTGCCCAGGGGGGTTGTGGAGTCTCCTACGTTGGAGATATTCAAGGCCCGCCTGGACAAGTTCCTGTGTGATGTACTCTAGGTTACCCTGCTCTTTCAGGAGGGTTGGACTAGATGATCTTTTGAGGTCCCTTCCAACCCTTAGGATTCTGTGATTCTGTGAAAAGGCACCAAAAAAAAAAAAAGGCAGAATCTTCAACAAGGGTAACTTTAGCTTTGCCCTGTGCTTCCTGCAGGTCCGTGGGGAACCCAGTCTCCCAAGCAATGGGCTCCAGCTATCAACCCTCAATGGCTTGACCTTTCTGTGTTTTGGCTGCAAATCATTGTGTACTCACTCAACATCAGCTGTACTTTCACAATTATTTGAAACTGCCACAAAACTTCCTATTGAGCAAATGGATTAAAATGACCACATCAGTTTCCCTCCCTCACCTGCTTGGTATCTACAAAACAACTCAATTGGTACAATTTGTAAAAATTTCTACAATGGGGGTACATTGTAATTTCCTGCTCCCACACCTGATGATTTTGTGTCCCACACTGACTTGGAAAAGTATTATTTTTGAGCTCATTAACACTGCTAATTGGGCTGAACAGAGGCTTGGGGGTGAGACAGAGACCTGAAATGGTCATTTAAGGGTGATAGATCAGTAGGAGAGAAGTGATGGCAATGAAAGCAAAGGGATCAGAGCAAGCAGGAAGGGAGCACCAGCACTGGGAGTGTATTGCCTGGGTCTGGCCACTTGAAGCTTTAGGACCTCTTTGGGCTGGAGTCACCATCTAGATGTGCTCTTCTTCCCTGGCAGTGGGAGGGTCTAGTTAGCTTTCCTTTAACAGAAATCATGAGCTGTGGCATCTGCCTGCTGTTCTTTGCCTCATCCCTATTTCAGTATCCCTCCCTACCAGGGCTTTTCAGAGGAAACCAGTTCTCCATCTTAGAGGCACAGAAGTTAACTTGCTCATTGTTGAGGAAAAGGAGGATGATGCAGCTTAACACTGCAAAACCCACTCCAGCCACTGAGAAATACCCATCTCCCTCCCCAGGAGAGGCACATGTCTATTAGCTGTAGCTCCTCTAGGATAATTGGTGGCTGATCTTGCCCATAGGATTGCAGGAAAATATAGAAGAGGATAGAAGTAGTTCAGTTATGTATAAACCTTCCTTCTTTGAGGCTTGTCCTTTTCTAAGAGTATCCTCAGTGTGCCTTCTGAAAGGTGGCAAGTGAGCAGCTGCCACCCTGGTGTCCCTGACCATCCTGTACTGAACCTGGGCAGTGGTTTTCTGTTTTGTTTTCCCTCTGGTTGTGCTGGAGTTGCACAGGTCCTGATCCTTGCACTTCTCTTGTCTCATGTGTGTGCTTATCAAAGCTTGGTAATTAAGATGTCATTTGAGCAACTGGATGAAAGCTGGAACTGTACATGGAAAAAACAGAAGAAAACTTCCTCTGGAAATCACAGATTGAACTAGTCCAGAAGTAGCTAATCTGCAGCTCCTGGTTCTCATGCCCATTCCCTGGCTGCTGTGGCAGTGAGCCATCAGGAACTGCTGGATCAAGCATTGCTGGGTCACTCCAGCATCTGTCGGCATGATCAGCCTGGTCTAATTCTGCAGAGAACACTGGAGTCCCTGGGGAGCTGCTGGAATCCCTCCTCGACTCCCATCTTCCCAGGCTTTCCAAAATGGGAGCTAAATCTTGGTCAAATGAAGTTGTGCATATGGTCTGCACTGCTGGGCAGCAGGTTGGGTAATCTCTATTCCTGCATCTCCAGTCTGCTTTTCATCTCTCTTTAATGTAGGGATCCACCTGCTGTGATGCCTTGTGGATCCTGTTCTACCTTGAAAAAACAGCTCTCCTGCTGTATGCTTCGAACAGTGGTTTTTTGAAGAATAGTGGGATTATCAAGGTTTGGATTAGCAAGCAATTTCCTGAGTTTCTCAATATCATAAATGAGGTCAAAAAGGTCTTTTGAATGGACCCCATTAATCTCCTTGTTGTTAGCAAGGAAATGTTGGTAAGTGCAGGTGTTAACAGTCACTGTGTTATTTTTGGGAGAATGTGAACTGAAACACTCACAGGAAGCATAGTATTCCCCTGACAGCATCCTGGAGTATTATTTTAGGCAGCAGAACTAAGGGTTATGTGCAGGATTAAGCTTTCATCACACCTTTAGGGCTAGAGCACTTCGTGTTCAAGAATTTTGCATGGAGCATTACTTTTCTGGCTCTCTTCTGTTTTTGAAAATTAATCACTGTGGTCCCTGTCAACCAGCAGCATTACGATGCACCTCCTGGGTAAAAGCAGGACAGAAGCTGGTCACCAGATTACAGAAGGGATGCTACTCTGCTTAAAGGATCATTTCAGATTGCTCTGAAATATTGCAAGGTGGGGGCATTTGTGCCCCCAGCTACTCTTTGAGAGGTTTCTTCAGCAAAACCTTTTTACAAATATACTGCTGGAAATGAGCCCAGGTAGGAGCTTTTGGATCTGGATCCTATATCCAGACTGTTTGCTGACTTATGACCAGACTCTGGAATGGGCAAAATAAATGAATGGGAAGGGATTGGGCACATGTGAAGGTGAAGTGATAAGGTGAGGGTCCCAGAGTGCCTTAGTAGCAGAGCAAACCTGAATTAGGAAGAGTTTCACCCATCAGACTACTAACTGAACTCTCCTAATTGAACTCCCAAGCCATGTAGCTGAAGCAAGATCTATGCCCCCATAACAGTGCAGGCTTGTGTTTTGCATCTAAATGTGTTCACCAGTTGAAAGATTACCAAAATGTGTGAACTTCTCTGTGTGCAGTGGACAGAGCTGTAATATGTTCTGATAGCAAATAAAATGGGGAGAGGGAATAAAATAAGAAAAAAATGCAAATTACTGTTAAGGGTAATGAGTAGTAAAGAAAGCAATTTGTTTGAAGCATGGTTTTCCCAATCATTGATGCCTTAATATAATGTGGCTTTGGAATTTACATGCATACATATTCATGAGGCTACGTATGGATTACATCATTTTCCAGAAAGTTCCCCGCATGCATACAGAATTGTGGTGGTGGTCTCTGAGGGTCGTTTACTTCTTCCAACAACCTTCATCACTTCTGGCAGCCTTTGAAGCATGCGCAGTAGATGCTCATACCAGTTTAATTGGTTCGTTAGCACCAGAGACATAATAATCCTCCTATCCTCCTACTTATCAGTTAGTTTAACTGTAGCCCATCCTGGACACCTGCGGTTTCCAGATACTCCTTATCCCTGTGTCCTGTTCTTCTAGACTGTTTTTCTTAAACTATGTCACAACTATAATGATTTATCTTGTGAGAATTCTCAGTATGTTCTCTAGCTGTACTCTATTTTTTTTCTCTATGTATCATGTACCTCAGTAATTTTCCATTGCTACTGTTACAAAGCCATCAAACTTAACATTACTTAAATCTAATTCTAAAGGTTTCTATATTCCATTTTGTGATTTTGTGCCCCCTTGTTTCAATGGTAGGGGATGTGATATACCCACTCAATGCCATGCTCATTGGCTGTAAGGTTGTTCCAGAAATGAGTCCCACTGTCTGACTCAGTTATTTCAGGGGTGCCGTGTTGCCACAAGATTTGTTTCTCAAGGCCCAGGATGGTGTTCCGGGCAGTGGCATGGGGCACAGCGTATGTTTCCAGCCATCCCGTGGTTGCTTCCACCATGGTAAGCACATGGCGCTTGCCTTGGTGGGTGGGTGGGAGTGTGATATAGTCAATCTGCCAGGCCTCCCCATATTTGTACTTCAGCCATCGTCCTCCATACCAAAGAGGCTTTAACCGCTTGGCTTGTTTAATTGCAGCACGTTTCACAGTTATGAATAACCTGGGCAATAGGATCCATTGTTAAGTCCTCCCCTCGATCACGGGCCCATCTGTATGTTGCATCTCTGCCCTGATGGCCTGAAGTGTCATGGGCCCACCGGGCCAAAAATAATTCACCCTTATGTTGACAATCTAAGTCCATCTGAGCCACCTCAATTTTAGTAGCTTTATCCACTTGTTGGTTGTTCTGGTGTTCCTCAGTGGCCCGACTCTTAGGTACATGAGCATCTATGTGGTGTACCTTCACCACCTGGTTCTGCACCCGGGCAGCGATATCTTGCCACAGTGCAGCAGCCCAGATGGGTTTCCCTCTGCATTGCCAGTTGCTCTGATTCCATTGCTGCAACCACCCCCAAAGGGCATTTGCCACCATCCATGAGTCAGTAGAGAGAGAAAGTACTGGCCACTGTTCTCGTTCAGCAATGTCCAAGGCCAGCTGGATGGCTTTCACCTCTGCAAACTTACTTGATTCACCCTCTCCTTCAGCAGTTTCTGCAACTTCTCTGAGGAGACTCCATACAGCTGCCTTCCATCTCCAATGCTTTCCCACAATATGACAGGACCCATCAGTAAACAAGGCATATTGCTTTTCTCTTTCTGACAGTTTATTATATGGTGGGGCCTCTTCAGCACACATTACCTCCTCCTTTGGTGACATTCCGAAATCTTTGCCCTCTGGCCAGTCCATGATGACTTCTAGAATGCCTGGATGACTGGGATTTCCTATTCGAGCTTGTTGTGTAATTAGTGCAGCCCACTTACTGTTCTTGCAAAGAATGACCTTATGTGGATGCCTCTGCATAGCCAGACAAAGTTAACAAAGCCACATCATAGGGTAAATATCAGGCAGCATTGGTGGCGAAGTGAATATGGTGACTAGAGAAATGAATGTTCCCCACTGGCATGAGATAGTTATAAGAAGAATCATCTCCACAGAGATTCATAGGGAAGGCATCCAAGATCCCTCAAGAAATTAACGACCCTCAAAGATGAAGGGCTTGATGTTCCTTTCTGACACAAAAATGCTGAGTGGAGGAGCAGTCATTCCAGACCTTACCATTTATTTGTTTTAGTTTGTTCTCCTTTTTAAAGAGTGGTTACTTGAGTCTATCAGCTCTTCCGCCAATAGAACTGATAAGTCCATCTATAACCTGAGGTTTTTCCCATCAGCTGATTAAAATGTAGAATATAATCAAACAAGAATTTCATTGAATATGTAAGAAATTCACTTTCCATCTCCACCAACCTGTCTTACACTGCTGCTCTGGTGGGCCAGGCAATTTTCTTCCGAATATCTAGAATTTGAGATG
Source organism: Pezoporus flaviventris (assembly GCF_033815535.1). NCBI lineage: Eukaryota > Metazoa > Chordata > Aves > Psittaciformes > Psittacidae > Pezoporus > Pezoporus flaviventris. Next base: position 238,778 of record NW_026893009.1, read on the forward strand.
GGTTAGTCATCTCCAGGCACTTTTCCAAGGAACTCTTTATCAGCTACAAGTTCTTTTTTAGTATTTGTGGAGTTTTCCCTAACAAAGGAGGCACAGCTTTTAAATGCTGAAGAAACATTCATGGCCAAGCCATGTGTGAAAGCTAGAGGTTTGCTCTAGCCATGATTATGGACTTTAAATTGGGTGGTGGGATCTCTGTTTGGTTACTAAGTCTGCAGATATGAGTGTTTAGCTAAGTGTTGCCTCCATAATTATGAGATTTACATCCAGTTACTATAATTATATGACTAATCAGGTACATAATAAGACTTCCTCATTTTTAGAGGAGACTTAGAAATGCCAGGAAAAGCTAGGTTTTTGCTAGCATATTTACCAAACAGCAAACAGGGGACATAAGAAGCTCCCAAGAATATGAGGAGGGCAGCTGTACAACACAATCCATATCAAACCTTTTCCTCAGGTAGTAGGCTAATAATGACTCAACATTTTAAACCCTGTATTTACTTTGTGTCTTCAGTGTTGCTTCCCAAGGTGATAGAGATTTAAGCAAAACAGGCTGATAAGCAAGCATCCTAGCCTGATGCGCAGGTAGACTCCACAACTCATTAAAGTTGTAAAGTAGGTATGCTTTATTCAGTGCTGAGGCACGTGGGGGATCGTTCCTCCAAAGGCATGTGCACCTCAGCATTGTTCTCCTTCATATTTACCCTCTAAAATATTACATATTCATGAGGTTATGCAACACGCCTATACATATTCATGACATATCCCCGCTTCATATTATAATGAGGTGTCCTGGTTTAAACCTAGTCAGCCACACGGTTTTACTACCCACCCCTCTTTCTTTCCTTCCCCACCCCCCGCCTCCCCTCTCCCAAATGGATGGATTGGAGAATCGAAAGAATGTAACTCCCACAGGTTGAGATAAGAACAATCCAGTAACTAAGGTATAACACAAATCACTACTGCTACCACCAATAATAATGATAAGGTAAATAACAAGGGAAGAGAATACAATACCACCCACCGAAACGAGCCCGACCGAGAAGAGAGTGCCCTTATGGGTATCTCCCAGTTATCTCCCCGGGCATGACGTGCTGTGGTATGGAATACCTCCTTGGCTAGTTTGGGTCATGTGTCCTGTTTCTGATTTCTACCTGCTTCCCCTCCTCCCTGGAAGAGTACGAGACTCACAAAGTCCTATGGCCAGTCTAAACATTTGAGCAGTAAGTAAAAACATCGGTGTTATGAGCTCTGTTCCCAGGCCAAAAGTCAAAACACAGAGCTGCACCAGCTACTAAGAAGGAGAAAAAATTGCTGCTACTGCTAAACCCAGGACATGAGGTAAAAGGTCCTTGCTTGCATAGGGTCTCCTGGTGGTCGTGGGCGAGGGTCTCAAGATGAAGTAAACGACTCTTCTCTGAACTTTTCATCTCTAGTTGTTGTGCATGTTCCCTGGTGATTTAGTCACTGTCCAAACTGCAAAGCTGATTTCAGCTGGTTTAGGGGTCCAGAGAACGGGAGTTACTGTTCCTTCCTCTTATCAATAGCCTCGGTCCTCCCACCCTGTTCCAGCAAGCACAATAAGTGTTGAGCACGCATTTGTTGAGTAAGCTTGAAGAAGCAGTAACATTGTTAAGCAAGCGGCTTAACCCTAACCCCCTGTACATCAGTTAAACCTTTGCATCAGTCCCCCACTTTTCTATAAAGTTAGTAAATTCTTTTACTAATACATAGATTCTTCTTTTAGCAAACTCCTGTGAATGGTATCTTTCAGTGCTTTATCGTGTGCGTTTGACAAAGTCAAAATCGCCACTTATTGCAGCATCCTCCAATTCCAAACCAATAACACAATGGATAACACAAAGCAAATACTGACAAATATTAAAAGAACAATAGTGGGGTGAAGTAACATATTTAGAATTCCAGTTGCAGTCGGTGACCATCCAAAAAGTTTATCCCACCAGTGGTGACTTGTATCTTGTCTTACCCTTCTCAAGACTCTCCTTATTTCTTCCATATGAATGGTAATTAAAGTTTTCTTTCCATTTTTCTGGACCTCTTTCAAAATGTTAATTAGGTTTTGATTCTTTATTAATTGCCTTATCAATGTAGGGTTCATCCCAATGGGTGTAGGTGATAATTTGTGGTACATTGTGTAATTAGACTTTATCACTTGGTGCAATACAACCAGTGCTAAATATGTAAAGTCACACCCAGTGATCTTAGCAAAATTACAAATACAAAAATTAGAATGGTTCTTAACCGTCATGATTTCATTATCTATCCTCACAAAAGCACAAGCAGTTCTTAAGCACACGCAGCCTTGGCCAATATATATAAATGCAGTCCTTTGAGTAATGTCTGGGTGGATTTCAAAATGACAAATGCCTTGTTCTGTATCGAGGTATATGTCCTTAGCATCGGTTGTGTTTCTTCTTGAGCTTTCACAGTTCTAGTTGGAAAGGCTTCTGGCCAACCTGAAAAGGTATCTGTTAATACTAACAAATATCTATACCCCCCTTTTTTTGGGAGTTCTGTAAAGTTGATCTGCCATTGCTGTCCTGGTCTGTTGCCCCTCCCAATTTGACCCATTTTGGGTTTAGGATTATTTTTGGCAGAGATCACATTGGCGGGGTACCTGTTGGATAGTAGCATACAAATTTCTGGACATAATTTTGTTTGTCAAATATTTATATAAGGCATCTACCCCCAGTGCATTTTTTGATGCTTGTTCCTTATGAGTGACCATAACAGAGAGGAGGGGACAATTATTCTTCCCTGTGCTGTGCTGGCCCACCCCTTCCCATTGAATATTCCTTCTTGGTCTGTGATTAATTTTTGGTCATCTTTGTTGTAATTTGGCTTACCTTCCAGGGAAATTTTCCCATCAGGAATTAAAGCTCCTTCAGTTGTTATCTCACCTTTTGCCGCTTCTTTTGCCTCTCTATCCGCCAGTTCATTTCCTTCTAATTCTGAGCTCACCTTCTGGTGTGCCTTGATTTGCATAATTGCTACCTTCTCTGGTTGTTGGACCTCTTCCCACAGTCTCACTATTTCTTGCGCATGTTTGATGTTTTTCCCTTGCGAGTTCAACAGTCCTCTTTCTTTCCAAATGGCTCCATGTGCGTGTACGACCCCAAATGCATATCTTGAGTCTGTATAGATGTTTATATTCTTCCCTTTTACTATTTCTAAGGCTCTAGTCGGAGCAATCAGCTCCACCTTTTGTGCAGAGGTGTTTATTGGCAAAGGTCCAGATTCTATTACCTCTCTGCAGGTGGTAACTGCATATCCAGCATGATGTTTTCCACTGACAACGTAGCTGCTCCCATCAGTAAACCAGGTTTCTGCATCGTCTAAAGGGGTATCTTTCAAATCCAGACGACTGGAATATGTGGCCTCAATAGTCTCCAGGCAATCATGGTGTACCAGTTCTCCTTCGTTTCTGCTGAGGAAAGAAGCTGGGTTGACAGTGTTAGTTACCAGTATCTCTACATGTCCTGGGTTCAGCAGTAGCAGTCATGTTTTTCCTTTGTGTTAACTGGTGCAGTGCTGTCTTTTGACTTCTAGCTTGAGAACAGTGTTGGTGAAGCCGATGTTTTCAGTTGTTGCTAAGTGATGTTTGCCCTGACCAGGGACTCTGTGAGGCTCATGCTCTGCCAGGGAGGAGGGGAAGCTGTGAGGAGGCAGGGACGGGGCGCCTGACCCGGGCTGGCCGGGGAGGTATTCCATACCACAGCACGTCATGCCCGGGGTGGGGGGTAACTGGGAGTTACCCGGAAGGACACAGGCTTCCGGGTGGAACTCGTTTTCTTGGCCGGTGGTATCGTATTCTCTTCTCTTGTTATTTTCCCTTATCATTTTTTTAGCTGATAGTAGCGGTGGTGATTTGTTGCTGGACTGTTCTTGTCTCAACCCGTAGGAGTTGCACTCTCTCGATCCTCCTCCCCGTTCCTCCGGGAGTGGGGAAGGGGAGAGCCCCCGTGCGGGGTGGGGGGGCGGACACGGACCTCGATTGTTGTCAGCTCGGCACCACTCACTGGGAGTGAACAAGTTACCTGACTGGGTTTAAACCACGACACTACATCATCTTGTTCCACCATGATGGCTTGATATTTCAGAAACCTTTGTGGGGAAAGCCAGTGCCTGCGTTTCACTTCCAGCACTGCGGACACTGTATGGGACACCAGCACAGTCATCTTCTGGCCCAAGGTGAATTTGCGCGCTTCTTGGATGTTTAGTACAACTGCTGCGACGGCTCTGAGGCACCCTGGCCACCCTTTGGCTGTTGTGTCTAACTTCTTAGAAAAATAAGCAATTGCTCTCCAGTACGGGCCCAAGTCCTGTACTAGTATCCCTAAGGCAATTCCTTGTTTCTCATGGGAGAAAAGAAAGAACAGTTTACTCAGGTCTGGGAGTCCTAAGGCTGGTGCCGACATCAAGGCATTTTTTTAATTGGTGGAAGTCTTGAGTGTCTTCCTTTGTCCACTGAAGATTCTTGTTGTCTTTTACAATTAGTGCATATGGAGGCTTAACAATTAGTCCATGATTGTAGATCCACAATCTACACCATCCTGTCATACCATCCAGGCCACACAGGCCTCTTCTGTCTGGGTAGCTATTAGGATGTCGTCTATGTACTGCAGTAACTTCCCTTCTAATGGTGGGGCTTCCCAGGACTCTAAGTCTTTTGAAAGCTGTTCTCCAAACAGGGTAGGGCTGTTTTGAATCCCTGGGGAAACACCATCCATGTGAGCTGGGTTTTGCGCTCACTCTTAGGGCTTTCCCATTCGAATGCAAAGATTTTCTGTCTGGCTTCGTGGAGAGAGAGGCAAAAGAAGGCATCTTTCAGATCTAGAACAGTGAACCAGGTTAGCTCTGGTGTTAAGCATGTTAGCAAAGTGTATGGATTTGCCACTATGGGGTAAAGATCCTCAATTATTTTGTTAACAGCTTGTAAGTCCTGTACCACCCAGTATGACCCATCAGGTTTATGAACAGGTAAAATAGGGGTGTTAAAATCAGATTGGCACTCTTTTAGCAGTCCTAGCTGTAGGAAGTTTTCAATTATTGGGCAAATTCCTTCCCTATCTTCCCTTTTCAGGGGGTATTGTTTGATCCTGACTGGCTGTTTTCCCTCCTTGAGCTTAAACTGTATTGGGGGTGCATTTTTGGCTTTTCCAGGTACATTTGTGGCCCATACTCCTGGGAATACCTGATCCAGTATATCTTCCCTGACTTCTCCCTCAATGTGATTACTGATCAAAACTAAGCTTAACATCTCTATATACTGTTGGTCATTTACATCGAAAGTGGTCTCCTCTTTCGAAAGTAGCAGTCGCTCCCAAATGTTCTAAGAAATCTCTTCCCAAAAGGGCTTTCGGGGAGTTAGGCATATACAAAAACTTATGGATGCCCCACTGTTTTCCCAATTGATATTTTAATGGTTTACAAAAGTATGCCTTCTCACTTTGGCCAGTTGCCATTTTTACCATAATATAATCTTCTTCTAAAGGTATCAAGGCTTTGTTTTGATTCAGAGAAAACTCCAGGAACAAACTTGCCAACAAAGTTTTCAAGCTGACAAGCAGGTATTCTTTATTGCAGCGCCGGGAGACACAGGGGATATCTCCTCCTAACGTGTGTCACCCCAATTGCCACACAAGCCGTCCTTTTATAGCCACTGAGCATACATACATAGTCATGAGGCTACGTATGGATTACATCATTTTCCTGAAAGTTCCCCGCATGCGTACAGAATTGTGGTGGTGGTCTCTGAGGGTCGTTTACTTCTTCCAACAACCTTCATCACTTCTGGCAGCCTTTGAAGCAGGCGCAGTAGATGCTCATACAGTTTAATTGGTTCGTTAGCATCAGAGACATAATAATCCTCCTATCCTCCTACTTATCAGTTAGTTTAACTGTAGCCCATCCCGGACACCTGCAGTTCCCAGATACTCCTTATCCCTGTGTCCTGTTCTTCTAGACTGTTTTTTCTTAAAACTATGTCAGCTATAACAATTTATCTTGTGAGAATTCTCAGTATGTTCTCTAGCTGCACTCTATTTTTTCTATGTATCATGTACCTCAGTAATTTTCCATTGCTACTGTTACAAAGCCATCAAACTTAACATTACTTAAATCTAATTCTAAAGGTTTCTATATTCCATTTTGTGATTTTGTGCCCCCTTGTCTCAGTTTAAAACTGAATATGTCGATCCCGTATCAACCAAAAATTCCACCTCTTTCCCCATATCCCCTATCTTCATTATAACAAGTAGATCTGCTAGGGAAGATTCCCCTGGTCCCCATCAGTCTAGTTCCAATTCAGTCACCGGAGCCACCCCATGGCACTCCCACCCCCCCCCCCCCCCCCCCCAGGGCAGTCTCACTTCCAGCGTTCAAACGCCCCATAGCATGCACACCGATCCGCTTCCACAGAAGGAGAGCCCACTCCCCCACCTCCGCCCGACATTCCTCCTCTACCAGTTTCAAAGCAACCACCGCAGCCGTAGCTATAGCACGACCCAGCTTTTTCTTTTCTCCCTGTTCCCGATTCCTAGACGCTCTCCATGCTTCCTCCTTCACTCCCGTACACATTTATTCAACAACCCCTCAGTCCCGTCTGTCAATATGTCTGTTCCCACTTGTTTGCCTGCCCCAGCACCCATCCCATGCTCAAACACAGGAGCTGCGCGAGCTCCCCTCCTTTCCCCCTTGTTTTCCCTTTTTTTTTTTTTTTCTCACAGCTTCTCACCCTGCTCTGCAGGGGCTGCAGATGCCTGCCTCTGCAACAGCACTTCTGGTTTAACCCTTTCTTAACTTTGAATGTGAATCTGCTGTTTGTTGCCAGTGACAGCAGTCTCCTCCTCCTTATCAATATCTGATAGGACAGATACAGAGGGTGATCCTCTCAGAGGTATTTGTGATACATAATTTTCCTACCTATCTTTCTGATTATTGTTTTTTAACTTTAAACATCATTCCCCCAATAGCACAACCTGAACAACATCTCTCCATCTTAACTTTCAGTTTTTCCCTGTCCTTTTCCAAAGCCAAATTTAAGGGATCTGGCGGAGCTATATTAATTTTGCATTGCATCTGTCACTCCGAATGGTTTCTTAAAGTGAAAAAACTTATCTGCATACATTACTTCATCCCATTTTCCTTCTCTCCGTAAGAACAACATTAGTTGTAACATAGCATTATAATCTAAATTTCCATTAAGTAGCCATTTCACCCCATCCTCCAACTTATATTGTGGCCACCACTGATTGCAATATTTAATGAGGGTCCTTTTATTTTTTGTCCCCCCAGTTCCTACAATTTCCTTCCAATGTGCCAAAATGCAACCTAATGGGCTTTTCTTCAGAATTTTGCTTTGACCGGCTCCCTTTTCAAACAATCTTTTATAAATCTCTATAGCCTCTCTCTCCCAGTGCTCCTTAGATGCAATTATAAAAATAATATGAAAGCACCTACACACAAGTTTTATGATATTCTCTGGGGGCTCAGTAAAATAATATCTCTGGGTTCTGCAGATCAACTCCCTTGTTGTTAGATGACAGTTTCAGTTCCAGCAGAATTTACACTGTCCTAGTATCCACGGCAGGTTCCACTGTTCAAAAATTATTATGCACCCATATGTAAGGCTATAATTCTCTGAGTGTAAAGTCCAGGTCTCAAGAGTACGACTACAGATATTAGAGGTTATACTTCTCTTATACAGCCACTGGGGTGCAGAGAGGGAACTCTTCTTAACACCCCAATTAGCCACAGTTTACTTTCATCTACTCCTCCCCCACCACTTAAACACTGTAATCTTTAACACTAATGAGAGACATATACACAAGAACAAATAGACAGAACACAAGACAAATACGCTTTGTAGCGATGCCGCTTCTCAGTCTCACAAAACACTTAGACACAACATAAAACAAATACACTTCATCTGTCTCCAGCCACTCTCCTCGCGGAGAACACGGAACCGCAGATCAGGACTCCACACTCACTTTGTAGCTATGCCACGTCTCAGCCACACAAAACACTTTCACACCCACACGGGATCCCACAGATGCACTCCACGCAGTGGTTCCGCTTACCCTTCTCCTGCTTCCTACATAGTCATTAGCAGGTATGTCCTGGCTCCCGAAACCCGGGATGCAGCAGAGACTCTGGACTTGCCTGGTCCACAGCTGCTCTATTGGCTGACGAGTCCTTGGACTCACCCGATCCACCCCCAGGATTGCTAGCGGCCACTCTATCAGTCAACGAGTCCCCAACCTACTGCTTGCAAGCCCTGCCTTTCCCAGTACGGGGACTACACTGCGCACCAGACGTCTCTGCACGGCTTACCAGCAACCCCAGCCAAGCGTACTACTTATAGGCCCCCTAAATTACAAGCATACCATTTTCCACAGCCGGCACAGGTTGTTGTCTGTCCCCACAGTGAGCAGACGAGAAGTGGACGTCCTCCAGGAAACGGCCTGGGGCGCCTAGGATGTCCACCCCTCAGCCAATCCTGCAGCTGAACAGACGTCTCCTGGCTGGCTCGTCAAATTAATGAATGGGTTGACTCCACAACTTGTTAAAGTTGTAAAGTAGGTATGCTTTATTCAGTGCTGAGGCGCATGGGGGATCGTTCCTCCAAAGGCATGCACATCTCAGCGTTGTTCTCCTTCATATTTATCCTCTAAACTATTACATATTCATGAGGTTACACAACATGCCTATACATATTCATGACCTATCCCCACTTCATATTATAATGAGGTAAAAGATCCTTGCTTGCGTAGGGTCTCCTGGTGGTCGTGGGCGAGGGTCTCAAGATGAAGTAAACAACTCTTCTCTGAACTTTTCATCTCTAGTTGTTGTGCATGTTCCCTGGTGATTTAGTCACTGTCCAAACTGCAAAGCTGATTTCAGCCGGTTTAGGGGTCCAGAGAGCAGGAGTTACTGTTCCTTCCTCTTATCAATAGCCTCGGTCCTCCCACCCTGTTCCAGCAAGCACAATAAGTGTTGAGCACGCATTTGTTGAGTAAGCTTGAAGAGGCAGTAACATTTTTATGCAAGCGACTTAACCCTAACCCCCCTGTACATCAGTTAACCCTTCGCATCAAGCCCACCAACATTGTTGTGTTTCCGATAGGGAGTAATTGCTGGCCTCTAAAAGGCAAAGGGAGGATAACTTTCCAGTAACCAAAGTCATAAATACTCTCCTTAACCTTAAATGGGATTAATAAAGATACTCCCTTCTCTTAAATGCACTAATTTAAAATAATATACTAACTACCCAGCACTTTTCTTTTTACCTGACATCTGTTCAAACATCTGCTCAGCAGGACAAGAATGAATCATATTGCACTGATTATATTTGCTTAATTCTGCCATGTAGTCTGATTCACATCAGGACAACATGCCTAGCCATATACCTTGAAAAACGAACTTCAGTCTGTGTGTTATTGCACCAAACAATGACAATAAAAGGCACAGATCTTGATTGTTGGCTATATAGACACAGCAAGGAGGAAAGCCATTTCTTGTTCACAGGCTGCTGCTTCCAAATAGATTGTGGGTGTTGGGAGGAAAGCTTTTGCATTGTGTTGCTCAAGTTTCTCCTCATAAAGGGTAGCCTGTAGTAGTCTGTAGGTTTCCTCTGGTGAGTAAAACTCTTCTCTGCTCCCACTATAGATGAGGTTTTGCTGAATCTGTGCACAGAGCTGGTACCCCAAAGGGTACCATTCCCTTGATCCTCCTCAAGCATATTTGACATCTGCACTGGGCCCCCCAGGGCTGCTCCTTCATCAGTTGTTCCAAAATCCTCATTAAGGCTTTGGAAGGGGAAAACTTATTTTCCTCATGACATCATCCTGAAAGGGATGCTGCAGTAAGAGGAGGATCGCAAGCAATTTGATTTTTTCCTGTGTGTACCATAACCTTTGTCATTCAGTCTAAATGAGCTCTACGAACATGTGTGACAACTCTCCTCTGCTGCTATATAGGATTTCCAGAGTGTGCCCTTTCCAAAATGATGTTTAAAATGATCTAGTTATGTGACTCAGAAGGTTTCTTTTGATTAAAAAATAAAAGGAGGAGGAAAGAAGTATTAAAAATCACCTAAGCCAAATTATTTTATTCCATGGTTTTAATTAGGTTGTTGGGAGCATACCAAAATCGAGTTACCACACATTTGGAAGCATCTCAGGCAGCCATACAAATTACTTAGTTAAAAATAAAAGCTTCAGAAATCCCATGGATTATGTAGAGGCCCAACTAAAGCTTCATGGGCCAAGTCAGAATAGGAAAAGCTCCTTTTATTTACATTTGTTAAAGTGCTCATTGGGGTAGACTATGCAGTGCTGCAAAATGATAGTCTTTTCACAATTTTTTTTAATGTGTGTATACAGATTTTTTCCCCTAAGATGTCATCAAAACTCTCAGAGCCCAAGGCAGTAAAACAGAGAACTTTGGAACTAGAAAAGTGGGAGGACCAAACCAAGCTCTTTCTATCCAGTACAACTTGGTTATTTCCTCCTAGTTTCCTGCGATGTGTTATGACAGACCAGAGATCTTCCCCTGCTGACATTGTTCATGAAAAAGTTGCCTGCACCTTAATTAGGAGGCAGTCCCAAACTGGTTAAAAATCAACAAAAAAGGACAGAGAAAGCCAAAAGAAAGAAATTGTGCTGTAGAAATTATCTGAGCATCCCATTTTTCTCCACTAATAAAAAGGAGAACAAAAAACCTCTATAAAAAAAAACGAGCCCAGATAAAGCAAATGACTTCTCCCAGATATCTTTGGTTAGTCAAAGCCTTCTTGTCTTGGAAAGGGAAAAATGTGTGTTGAATAGCTACCAGCTAGTTTTAATTTGGGTATCACTTGCTTTTGTTCCTTAGAGTTTTATGTCAGGGTCACCTAGAGCTGGTGGATGAGTAGCATCAGCACAAGTCCAAGGTAAATAACAATGGATGTTTCTATCCCTGATGTGCTCAGGAGTCCAGCGCTCTCCAAGGAGGGAAGGGGGAGCAGAGGACAGATGCCCGCTCCAGGCACTGTACAGTTTCTTCATCTTAATGTGTTTTAATGTTTTCTCAAGCCAAGTTTCCTTGCTTTTGTCCTGCTCCCTGCTCCTTTCCTGGTACAATTCACAGACAAAAAAAAAAAAAAAAAAAGCTGTTTGTAGTGCCTAAGATGCCTCGTAAATAAGCCAGGAGGTCTGTAAGAATTTACTGGAGTCCTGCTGGTACCTGGCTGCTTCTAGTGTTTAGACATGGGTGTCCTTTGAAGGGATTTTTGGTTCCTTTCAGTCATGGATGGTGTTTGGAATGTCCCTTGAAAAGGTTTGGGTGCTGGAGGTTTGGAGCTTGATGCCTCCAGGTTTCTGGAGTCAGCTAGCTGGTTCCCCCCAGCTCCCTCTCCCCACTTTTCTGATTCAAGATTAACTTGTAATTTTGACTCCCTTGTGGGCTGGAGCATTCTGTGGGCTGGAGCATCGGTGCCTGCCTCTAGGCTTTATCATCTTATTGAGACTCCTATGCTAAAGCAGCCACAGAATAATTTAGGTTGGAAGGGACTTCTGAAAGTCCTCTGGCCTGTCAAAACAGGACCAGCTTTGAAGTTGCACAAGGTTGCTCTGGTCTGTCGAATTTCTTATAGGCAGGCATCACACTGGAAAGCCTTCTACCAGAGCTGGCGGTGATCAGCTTCTTTCTGGAAGAAAGGCCAAGCACTTTAAGCATCTCAGTAAACCATATAGTTTCCTTATTCCCCCTGGAGCAATCTCTCCAGGCTGGGTTGGAGGTAGCTTAGCAGAGGGCCGTGGTGGATTGAAGCTTTCATTCCTGGTTCCAAAGACTAATGCTTGTAACACCTTGCCCTGCTCAGGATGAGGAGGTTGGAATTAAATATTAATGAATAGCAAAGATCAATTGGCCAGTTAAATAATCCAAAAGCAAAGCAGATGCAAAAGGATGAGTTTCTTGTTTGTCTGCTAGCCAACTCTGTTCCTCAGGATTTCAATTACAAACCTCAGTGCCTGGAAGTGGCAGGAAAGGCTTAAATTGTTCCATGCAGAATTGCAGCTCAGATGGAAGAAAACATATTCATTTTTCCTGATGAGGATGGGGTCATGGTGATTTCTCCTTGCTGGGTTCCTCACCATGGACATGCTACAGAGGGAAGTGTGGGCACTTGTTGGGCTTCCAGAGAATTTACTTTGGAACCCTTCGCAATGCCTCTGAAAGTAAGAAAAATGTTCCCATTCATTAATGCTCTGGTGCAAGAGGGAGGGAGAGGAGAAGCAAAGTACATGGTCAGCTAGAATAAATGCTACATTGCTGTGATTAAAAATAGAGAAAAGGCAGGGGGAACAATCATTTTCATAGGGAAAAAACTAAACTTTAAAAGAAATGGTTTTGCCATAGATCAGTGCAGCCTTTTTATTTTTATTATTCTAACTGTTGTGATTAAAAGTGATCTAAGATTTCTTCTAGTCTGTGGTTTTGGCTTCCTAGCTGATAGCTGACCACCTCTGAAATATGAGAAAACCAGACTGGATCAAACCTCTACCCATGTGCTGACCAGTCTGTGCAGTTACCCAAGTGGTTGCAATTTTGACAAGATGGGAGAAATGACGTCCCTATATGTCACATCTCTGCCATATCTTTTCTCTGTCCCTGGAAAGCCTCTATCCAGACTTGAGGAGTACATTCCTGTCCTAATCATATTCTTATTTTATTTTTAATTCAACCAGATCAATCAAGTTTTTCTCCTACATCAGCGGGTTCTATGCTGGACATGTGTGATGGCTCCAGTTTTTGTTGTGGTTGAAAGAAGCCACTGTCTTTTTGTGTGTGTGAAGAAACAACCAGGAAAAGAGTGGTAGGGCTAGAGGTAAGATTTTGGCTGGTGCAGCCAGGGATATGCTGCAGCATCTCCTCTGAAGCCTCCTCTGTCCATCCTCATCACGTCAGAGAGGAAGCCAAGAGATCAACCAACTTCAGACCATGCTTAGTACTAGGCTCAGACCATCTGCCTGAAAAAGTGCCTGGCAAAGCCAGCGACAAGAACTGTTTTCTTGGCTTGCAAGCTACAGAAAAAAACATTATCACATTCTTCATAACAATAATTAAGGCAAGATTAAAAGGGATCACGCAAAGCTATTGGGGTTGAAATTACGTAGGGTCTGGCAGATGCAGGAAGAGGAAAGTTTCCATGTGCAGAAATCTGATTTACCCTTCATAAACTGAGCTTGGCATTCATTTTACCATCTGCAAAGACCTAATTTTATATACTTATATTTATATATATTTCTTTAAAACATGCAGAGAAACTTTCCTGTTTTTCTGGGCATTGAAGCTTGCAGGAAATGTATCACCACATGATTTTTTTTTCTTTTAACTTTTCCATGTCTGCAATCACTTAGACCTTGATGGCAATCTTTACAAACATATTCCTATTCAATTTTACTCATGTTGTTCAGTGTATATTATATCATTAGAAAGAAATTGTCAATGGAAGTGACAGGACCTGGCAGTTAAATCTCATTCATTGAGGAGCTGCTTACCCTTGTTTTGCTTTCAGTGAGATTATAGGGTTGTTAAATGAATCAAAGCAGAAATTTCCAAGAAAAAAGGATTAATCCCTCATAACAAACATGCCATTATTCTGAGCCCTTCTAAGGACCAGGGTGCTGGGACATCTAGTTCTAGGTCGTGCTTCACCAAGAAAGGTTGGACCTGATGATCCTTGAGATCCCTTCCAACCTGGGATTCTATAATTCCATGCATCAGAGGCTTTTTTTTTTTTTAACTTGCAAAGTCCCAGGGAGACAGTGACCCAACACCTGATGCTGAAATAGTCTCTGCTGGACAAGCCCCCATACAGCTGAAATTTTGTCAGCAGCAGTTTTAAAAAGAAGGCTGGCAAAGCTAAGCCAGACTTATTCAAGAGCAGGGTCACAGGCACATTGTATGGGGCTGGAGAGGATGGGGCAATGGTGAGGAGATATGGCTTCTCTCCAAGAGCTAGAGTGGGATTTTACACTTACTGTTATATACATCTATGTTGTACAATGTGGAAAAAAGGGTTTAGTGCCATCCACATGCTTCTCATGGCCTTAATTCCAACTTCTGAAGTCAAACTTTCCACTGACCTTGGGGAGACCACAGAGGACCCTACAGCTGTGCTGTTGTCAGGGAGATGTTCATTCCCTGCCTTGACCCAGTGCACAAACCTTGTTCTGGCTGTGCTAATGGGAAGGTGAATGCCCAGGGGGGTTCTTAATGCATCTGTCACCAGTGTCTTTCAGCTGTTCTTGTAAGCCAGTCTTCCAACAGGTTTGTGAGCTCCTGAGGTTGTGATGCTTAAGGGTAGGATTATCCAAACCCTTTACATTGACCTAATTCTGCTCCAGGTTGTGCTAGCAGGAGATAGCAGGAGTAGTGCTAGTGAGTGGGAGAATTAGCCCTGGGTGTATGCTGCAATTTGGGTTTTACTTAAAAATCAACACACTGCTTTTTTTTTTTTTTTTGTGAGTTGGAACACTGCAAAAACATAAAAGCTCAGAAATCAAAGGTTTCCTGTTATAAATAATCTCGTACCACTTAGGCACTGAAGGGGAAAATATAGCCTAGATTAAAAGATTTTGGAGGCTTTCTGTGGCTTTTCTGGTTTATTAAAAAAAGAAATAATCTAAAAATAACCTGTTGGTGGGAGGTTGAGGTAAATGTTTCTTTGCAGTCATTTCAGAATATGTTTATTAGTATAGAGTGTCAGTTTGTCATTCTGGCATAAATGTTAGAAATACGTGTGTCTCTACCTCCAGAGATCCCAAATCTCATGCTAAGGGGATTCCTTTCTCCAGAATGAAAACTTCACACTGATAAACACACAGTAAAAAGCTGCAATATCGCATTGCTTTAAAAATCAGTTGCAAAATACAAGGAACTTTAAATCAGTAGAAACAGACATGAGATCCAAAAGTGCTAAAAGGTTTTTCAATATAAATACACTGATTTTATTCAGTGCCTCATGTCTACTCAAATTTTTAATTCTTTTCCCAGTGGCAGCAGAAAGGACAGTGGATTTTTGGACCCATTTGTACACTTGGTACCCTTAGGTACCAAGGGCAATCCTTAGGGAAATGTTTTGTACAGCATACAATGATGAAGTATTAAAAAGAAAGAAAGACTCCATTTGTTTCAGAACCACTGCCTCCTTTAATTTGAAGATTCCGACTTCTGAGAAATAGTGATCAATTGTTCTTTATGTCTTTTGTCTACCACTTATAAATAAATGTTAGTCAAATCTTCTTCCTCTCTTTTTAGCTTTCTGTTTTCCCAAGCTATAATTCATTTTTTTCTCCAAGTCTAAAAGCTTAAGATGAGTTACAGTGAAATTTGTCTACCATTTATTCATTTATTCATACAGTAGAACCTTTAATACTTTACAGAAAATACTAGTTCTGGGAATATACTTAGTATCAGGAATATCTGTCACCATGCTAATCTGTTTCCTTTAATAAGTCTGTATGAAAATGTCTGTTGGTTTAAACAGCATCTCCTATCCCTTTATAGATACTACATGGGTGAAGGCATGTGTAACCTAAGTTGGGAAAAGTGTAGCTGCATCCTGGGAAGAAAGGGTGCTGGTTTATCCCTTCTGCTCTGGACTGTGGGGAGATACTTCCGCTGATGGTGCAGAAAGAAGTATTTTGACAATCCATGATAAACACGTCCGCTGTCCCAAAACTGTGTTATACCAGCAGCTGTGATAGCATGATGAGGTTGGGTTAATCTGTAATTAATGCTAGGAGAGCAAATGAAACCCATAGAACCTATCTAAAAACATGTTTTGGTGTGAAAATCTGCATTCTGTGCAAGGAGAAAGAGATAATGTTTCCATTTCTGAAAGGTATTTTACAAGACAGCAGTAAAAACCTGCACAAGTCCTGTTAAACCTGAGATTGTTGGAGCACCGTGGCTTTGTTGCCAGCAAACTGCACTGGTCACTCACGTCAAAGCAGAGTCCATGGCCACCTACCTCCCTTTGGGGAAGGAGGTCTCCTCCCGGCCATGGGTTGTTCTGTTATGCCCTGTATAGTTTGCTGATAGATGATGATGGGTGCCCATCATGGGGTGGGTGAATTTGGCTAGCATCAGAGGCCTTAAAGCTATTGCTCTTCCACAAAGAATAGATGAGGAAACAACTGCTGAAGCTTATTAGACTAATGAGAAACTCAGTGATCCCAAGGGAGGATGAAAAAGAAGCAATTCGCCCTGGTTTCCACATGTACCTATTTTCTGTCCTAGAAGGAAATTCTCTTGGGCAAGACCATGCAGTCCTCCTGTGCTCATCCATGGACTCCTCTAAAGCCTTCAGTTTGTGTGGCTGTACAAACAATACTGTACTGCAAGGCACGATGATGCTCTTCAGAAAGCTGTGATGGTTCACAGGAAAGTAGCTAGATGGTGTTGATAATTGAAAGGGATGATTAAGCCGATTACTGCTATAAATAGCGTAGAAGAGCTTTCTCTTTTCCCTCTTGACCACTTAGATGTTCTTGATTCATAGTCAAATACCCTAGTGCCTGATCCCTATGGCAGACCTCATGACAAATATTTATTGCCCTCTGACACCCAAGAGTTATGCATGGGCAGGAGCAAGACTTAGGAGGAGGAAAAGAGGAGGAAGAATTGACTCAGGCCAAATTTTTCCAACCTGTCAGGGTTTTACATGGTGACCATATTCTCAAGTTCTCGTATCCTTTGCCTCATCATCTATGTAGGCTTGCAATTTGAAGGCACATGGAACTGAGAATTTTATAACTGTAAAGTGAATACAGTTGCCAGTGATTCCCTCTGGCAGGGATTTTCATTCACTCGTGTTAATGGAAATTAGTTCAGTGATGTAGAAACAAGTGTCCTTGGATTTTTTCTGGACAACCTCCAAAATGTTTTGGTAGGATTATGTCTCTGTTTTATTTCCAGATTTTATAGTATTGTAGATAATATAAAGTTAAATAAACTAGTCACTCTTTTGGTCCACACTTATTTATACCTACCACTTCCATGAAAATCAAGAAAAAACACACATGTAGGGGCAGAGTATTGTTCCATATCACATTCACCCAAAGTTAATTGAATTGCAGGGAATATCTAAGAATGCTGCAAAAGTAACTTTTGGAGAGAGTAACCTGAACATGTCTTGAGATAAATTTTCAGTAGGTATAGAAACAACATGTGTGCATGAAGAGACTGTTTACCCTCCTTTACCCCCCTCTTCCCCCCACCCCCTCGCCCCCCCAGAATGCAGCTTGAAGTACTTTTAGCAAGTTATTCTCTGGTGAAAATTAAAAACATTAAGGGCATATGCCAGTTTGCTGGAATGAACTACCTCTTGATACTAAATCCAAAGAAAGAAATTCTGCTTGGCAAAATGACCTGGTGCAAATTTGTTCAGATCTTGCACGTTAAACTCATAGCCAACTATGTTACAATGTGATTCTTTGACACAGCTGCAATAGAAAGTTATTAATAGAAGGATTAATGGTTAGAATAATAGTAATCCTCAGGAAACCATATGATGTGGGAATACTGGAATATGCAATGTGAAAACGTAGTCATTACTGTAAAATATCTTGCACACTATGTATGAATCCATACTCACACATATGGTTTTGTAATATATCCTACATTTCAAAGAAAAAATGGAATTTAGGAATTATTTCATTTACAGGTCCCTGTCCTGGGTTCAGCAGTAGCAGTCATTTTTCTCCTTCTTGGTAGCTGGTGCAGTGCAGTGTTTTGACTTTCAGCTCAGGAACAGAGCTGATAACAAGGATGTTTTGGTTTGGCCAAGGACTTTGTGAGCCTCATGCTCTGCCAGGGAGGAGGGGAAGCCAGGAGGAAGCAGAGACAGGACACCTGACCCAAACTGACCAAAGAGCTATTCCATACCACACGTCATGCCCAGGATGTAACTGGGAGTTAGCCGGAAGGGCTGGGAGACTGCAGGGTTGGAGGAGGTATGGGTCGGTGCTTGGTCAGGCTTGGGGGGCGAGTTATTGGTCGGCTGGTGCTGAGGTGTTGTATTCTCTTCCCTTGTTATTTCCTTTATCATTGTTATTATTGGTGGTAGCAGTAGTGATTTGTGTTATACCTTAATTACTAAACTGTTCTTATCTCAACCCATGGGAGTGGCATTCCTTTTGACTCTCCTCTCTGTCCCTCCGGGAGTAGGGGAAGGGCAAGAATGGGGGGGGGGGGGGGGGGAAGTGAGTGAACGAGTTGTCTGGTTTGGTTTAAACCACGACAGTCCCTTAAGTAACATTATCTTGTTAAAGACATTAACCTCAGGCCTTTACTGTTATATATTTGCTTTTATTGTTTTCATCCTGGGGAGCAACCTTTAGGAGAGACACTCAAGAGGAAAAGAAAGTTCAAAGAGCATCAAAACATTGATTTTTCAAGATGGCTGAGCAGCTGTCTTGGGAGCACTGTGCAATTATGAAAAACAGACATCCCTGTTTAGCCTTCCTTATTATTAAAAACCTTCACATACCTTTCAAGCACTAATAACTGGGGTAAGATTTAGTTTGGCATCATCAGTTTTGCTCAGTGGGCTTTGGTATCCCCACTAAACAGAATTTAGATTAAATATATTCTCCTGCACACTACATATAACCAGGTACTGGCAGAAAGACTGAAAATGAGTCAGCCTCTTCCACAAAGATTTTCCACAGTGCAACTGTAGTGATCTATGTGGGATTTGTTCTATTTACCCATGGGGCTTTTATGCAGTGTTTGTTTGTTGTGGGTTTACGGGTTAAGTATGCACAAATCTTAGAATAAATTTCAGGAATAACATTTCTATTTAAGTTGCTTGACAAGTCCATTTTAAAACCCCTCTGGAAACCTCTGCATATGCTCTCTAGATTTGCTCCTGTTCCTTAAAACAGATGCTCTTCCTTGGTTTTCCTTTTCCTTGATGACCGCCAAAGCAGCTTTTTAAATGCCTTTGGCAAACCCTACATTGGCTAGCATGCTATCTAGGGACAAATTATATCACATGCTGAGTTGTGCTGTTTCCAGAGCATTTGCCACAGCTTCTCACCTGTGCTTTAAATGAGCTGGGGATGGGGTAATGCTGTATGGTCCCAATTGCATCATCCCTTCATAGGCTCAGCTGTGCAAATGCTCTGAGCAGATTGGTTCTAAACTGCCTCTGGTTTGAATCAATGAGCCTACATGTGCAAATACCTCCTGGCTCCTCTGTTGCCTTCCCTAAGCACATTGCCCAGTGGACAGCACCGTTCTCACAAGTGGAGGCAGTTTGCATCTCAGGGGCTGTGTATGGAGTCCTCCTCCCCTAGGCAAAGCAAGTAACATAAAGATGATGCCAAAATAGACAAGACAATGAGAATGGGATATTCTGGGGAAAACCCAGCTGCTCCCAAGGGAAGGGAAAAAAAAAACCCTCAAGGTAAAATATATTCATTCTTTGAGATCCATTACTCAAAGAGAACTCAAAGTTCCATTAATTTCTTTCCCAAATAAAATAGCTTCCTCTGGAAAGTATTTGGTACACAGATGCCCCAGATGCTATGACTTCCGAGTTCTTGCTTCAAGGTTTCCAATCTGGGGCAGCTTTTTTTCACGTAGTCACAGCTTCAAAGGTCATTTTAAGTATGCAATGCTTTTTTTTTCCATTCGCAGTTGTTCTCTCTTAATTAAGGCAAAGACTCCATTAAGTGACATCCATTCAGGAAGTTGTGGCACACAGTTCACAGGGACAAGCAAGCTCTTCAAATTTCTACCAACTATCATTTCAGGCTTCTTGCAAACTCAAGCACCAACCTCTTTAATCAGTTACAGCTGAAGGGTTATTTCTTTCTAATGACCAGAAGAGATAGAGATTGATTGATTGATTGATTGATTGATTGATTAAATAAAAAAGTACATATGCCTGAAACTGTGGGTTCTGGAACAGAAAATAGCAGCTGAGAAGATGAATTGTCAAATAGTGTTGACTGACTGCACCAGCATTGAGTGTTTGGGGCTCTGTCTTCTTCACAGTTTCCTAAGGATGTAATTAGGATGCAAAGCCATAGGTCTCCATTCATGGAGTTTCCTGGAGGCCAGCAGCTGTCCAAGGGCTTTTCATTT
This sequence comes from Pezoporus flaviventris, assembly GCF_033815535.1. Lineage (NCBI taxonomy): Eukaryota > Metazoa > Chordata > Aves > Psittaciformes > Psittacidae > Pezoporus > Pezoporus flaviventris. The sequence continues at coordinate 258,947 of NW_026893009.1, forward strand.
TGTCTTTTCGATAGCCTAAGACTTGAGAGTTTAGAGCTATTCCTTACTGTCATAGCAATTTGTTGCAGAGACAAAATGAACAAATCCTGTGGCAACAGATTGAGGAAAAATCAATATTTATTCTGCATTGATTATGAATAAAGATGTTTTCTAAGGCCCAGATGAATAACTGTATAGTCAGATGCCAGCTCTGTATTTAAAAGATACATTCACGGTATTTAAGAACATGCTGCCTTTTAAAAACATTGAATCATGATTTTTTCAATGAATATGAATATTATTTCTGTCTTTTAAAAAATAAAACAAAAACAAGCAAATAAAAAACCCCAACAACTTACAAAATAAGCTAGAATACAAAGATCCGGGAATGGTGTATTTGACTGTGTGAAGTCATAAAAATCCCCCTTTTTCCCCACTTATTCAGCATGCTCTGATTATTTTATATTTTTCCCCCAATATGCTTAGAATGAAACTATAGGATTGTGTTGAAAATTGATGGAAAATTGGTTATTTAAATTCCAGGAAATGTCTGATTTTTCAACTACAACTGGTTTCTAATTAGGAAAGAATCCAGCTGTCAGCCAGCAGAGGAATAATGAAATGTCAAAATTATTGGGGGCAATGGAGAACAATTAACATTCTCAACCATCGTGTCGTCGTCGTGCTCTCCAAGTGCTGGACTGCTTACCTTGCAAACGCTTGTGGTCTGTGGGACTGAAGGATCCTATGGGAGTTGCACATGACAAGAGAACAGTTTATTACTTAAACTCTTCTGGGGTCAGCAAAAAGTCATGGAGGCCTGGAGTTTCATCTCACTGAAGTCAATAATCAAAGGTTTAGAGCCAAGTGAGTCAGATGGTGTGTTTCAGCACAGCTTCAGTGGCTTCAGCAGGATGTGCTGTCTTTGGACAGCCTGGGAGAGAAAGTCATGCAAGTTCTGCTCTGCTGCTCTCATTGCCCAAGTTGGGTGTTAGTTACAGGAAAACTCAAGCCAACGAGTTGGATCTGAACACCATTGTCCAGATCCAGCTTTCACCTGCTTGATTTTGTTCTTGTTTATATGGGAATGATTTGGCTAGTGTCAAAGCTTTTTGTAATATTGTAAAATCAGTGGAAGTGGTGGGATCAGAATTTGGTCCAACCTGATTGTCGTCGTTTAAGCCCAGCCAGTAACTCGGAACCATACAGTCGCTCACTCAGTCCCCCAGCTTCTTCCTCCCCCCACTCCCGGAGGGATGGGGAGGAGAATCGAAAGAATGTAAATCACATGGGTTGAGATAAGAACAGTCCAGTAACTAAGGTATAATACAAAACCACTACTGCTACCACCAATAATAATGATAAGGGAAATAACAAGGGGAGAGAATATAAAACCAAAAGGGGAAAAGGAAAATAAAACAAACTCTATTCTAACCTCTCTGTGAGAGGTTAGAACATATCCCAACAAAAGGGCAACTAGTCCCAAGGCTCAGGTTTCTCCTGGGCTCTGCAGAAAGCCACAGTGATGTGTATAAATGAGATCTGTGAAAAGTCTCTTGCATGAGCATCTTGACAGGGCCTCCTGACATAAGGCATATGTGCATAAGCCATGGTATGAATCACTGGGTCCTGGAACGGAGCTTTATTTAGAATGTAGAGTCAGAGAAAATTCCACCCTTGCCCTAGGAGTAGGGGAAAGCGGGTGATTTTTTTCCATAAACTTTCCTTAGCCCTAAAGTTAATGGCCATAAATTAAACAGGGGAGGGGAATAGCAGGTGTTACTCTAGGAATCCACGTGCATGTGGTGAAAACTAAATATAGGTGGTTTGTTGTTTTTGTTTTTTCTTTTTTTAAATCAAAATCCAAAGAAATGTCCATACCTTTTTCCTTTCCAGCTGTCAGATCACACAGTTTCAAGAAATGCACCTTTACACCTCCTCCCCAGGTTGACTGGTCCCTTGGCCACAGCACAGGTCCCATGGCTGGATGAGCATCCTGCTGCCTCTGCTCCCCTGCAGGTCTGGATTCTGCCAGAGAAAGCTGCAAGGGATTTGGTGCAGCCTTTTTGCTGAAAGACTTCCCCTCTGTATTCCTGCTGAGATATTTTTCTTCCTTTTCTTGAAGTCACCCAATTCCTCTTCAGCCAATCCCTCTCCCTTGTGAATCCCTGGTGAGGATGCACTGGGAGCCTGGCACCCAGAATCGCCCAGGCACAGCCCGGTTTTGCTGTTCCCATGTCCCCAGCAGGGAAGGGCTGGTGGTGGCAAGGCCAACTGGTGCTGCCTGTCCCCGCACCCTGCATGGCTCAGTCCCTATGGGACTCTTCCATCCCAGCCATCTCTTCCTGCCCTGGACACAGGCTGCAACAGCTGCCAAGCTGGACCTCAACAGCACCTTGCATGCCTTTGCCCCCCCTCCTCATGTCCAGTTTACCTAAAGGCTTGTATAAACACAGGAAATGTGCTTATTTAAAAAAAAAACAATGAAAAATTGGTGTGTGGCTCTTCTGCAAGAGGCGCTCCATCAGGCAAGGACAGGGCTGATGGGGGTGCAGGGAAACTGCAGGGGACACAGCCCATTCACTGTCTCTGTTTAGCATCTCTGTGCTGGGGGGGGGGTACAAAAGCCCCAGGGAGCAGCATCTGAGGGCAGGATGAAGAGGGATTGCTGATCAGACAGCATCTAAGTCCTGTCTGGGTGGGTGGAGGGTTTTGGGGCAAGTGTATGGGTTCTGGGGAGCAGTTTGCTATTCAGGTTGCCTGGTGGGCTGCACATCCACCTTATAAATAAATGGAGAAACTAAGGCATGCTGGAGGTGCTTCACAAGAAGGGCAAAACAACTCCATTCCCCAATGCTCCCCAACTCCAGTCATTGCTGGATCAAACCAGAGCTCTTTGCTAAGCTAGCCAAGCCTTGCAGCCATGCATGTGAAAGCCCTCCTCTCAGGCTGCACTCTGCCCACTCACAGATGTCTCACTGAGTGTGAAGCTGGTTTACATTTCTCCAGCCAAGATGATTTTGTGTCCTGCAAGGGGTGAGGGGGATGCTGCTAACTACAAGGACACCTCAGGCAGCACCATTTGGCTTGAAGTTCATGCTCCATGGCCGTCTTGCCTTGGAAAAAGCTGTCCAAAGGACATTGCTTCAAGCTGGGCATTTAGGAGCACCCCAAAAACACCCCAGGCTTTGCAGTTCTGTGTGAATTGCTTTAAATTGTTTCTCTGCAAGATGGGACAGGGATATAGGACCACTGGGGTCCACTCCTGGAGCTGAGGACGGGGCATCTTCACCTCTTCCTTTGGACCTTAATTCCAGGGGCTTTTCTGAGTAGACCTGCTGCTTTCCCATGCACTGCAACTCCCAGCTCCTCCAAAGAAGGCAGGAGGAAAAGAGGAGGGGGGAAAAAAGAAAATAAAAAAGCCCTGGGGCTAAATTGAAACCATTAGTAGACTGGAACTGATGACAGCGCTATAAATTACTAATTAACCTTCAGGGTGAGTTCAATACCTTGGGGTAAGTGTGAAAACATGTAGTAATAAGCCCTGACAAAACCAGGCAGCAGCAGGTCCTGCCGGGCTGGGCATGCAGCACTGCCTTTGCTTTAGGGGGGAATTGTGCACAATGTAGGGTGAGCAGAAGCAGCAAACTGGGGGCACCAGGTTTGGGACCTTGCCTGGCCTCAGTCCTGAGTCCTGGAGAAAAAAAAAAAAACAACTTCATTTCTGTCTTGTTTTTGCAAAACTGCATCTTATTCAGATGTCTGGTTTAGTGCAGCCATGCTTAAGAAAACAAAATATGCCACCTGCCTATGGGAAATGTCTTCAATTATGGAGAATAAGGAAGGGCTGGTTCTGGGGGATTTGCTTGCTGTTGTAATTGCACTGACCCATCAGTGTCTCAGAGTGACTTTTCCAGGGCAGGAGATTGCCTTGAATCCTTTGGCCAGCCCTGGAGGAGTTTTCTCCTGGACCTGAGAGGAGACCAGGTCTGGGGTCTCTGCCTGTGGGTGCTGGGAATGGGGCACCCAGCAAGAGCCCCCTTTGGCTGAGCCCTGCCCCAGGGGTGATTTGCCCTTGCAGAGGTTTTGGCACAGAAATGCTTACTGTGATTAACGCTATGCAATGCTGACCTGATTAGATCAATTCACCTCATTAAAAGAGATGATCATATATTGCAAAGGATTTTATATTTATATATATAGCACACTGTGTTGCAAGAAGCCGAAGAAGATCATAATTACCCCAACCTGAGCCCATATCTGCAGGTTTGCTGTGGTTGTTTGAATTTTATTATCTGGCAAAGGGCACTGGGGGGGTGGGGGCAATCCTGACCACCCGTGAAGTGTGCAGAGCTCTTGGAAATGTGAATATGTTGGAGATGGGAAGCTGTGATTGTTGGGGACTGGGATGGGGCTGTGGTGGGGGGTGATCCCCACCTTCATCCTGGGTGAAGATGAAGAGGTAACATGAGCTTGAGGCAGGGAAGGGCAGCAGAGCTCTTCCTACATCAGAAAAAAAAAAAAAACAACAAACCGACAAAACTTGCAAACTTTCTGCTCTTGCCTGCCCTAAGGAGGAGCCACAGACTTCCATCTTTTTAAGCCATTCCCCTTCCTACAGCCCTATCCGTCGTGGCTTAAGCCCACCCGGTAACTCAGAACCACACAGCTGCTCACTCACTTCCCCCCCTCCCCCCCTGCTCCCGGAGGGATGGGGAGGAGAATCAAAAGAATGTAACTCATATGGGTTGAGATAAGAACAATCCAGTAACTAAAGTATAATTCAAAACCACTACTACTACCACCAATACTGATAATGGAAATAACAAGGGGAGAGAATATAAAACTAAAAAGGGAAAAGCAAAACAATAAACACAAGTGATGCATAATACAATTGCTCATCACCCACCGACTGATACCCCGACCTACCTGAGCAGCACTCTGGGCCTTCTGGATGACTCCCCCTGGTTTCTATACTGGGCATGACATGCTGTGGTATGGAATACCCCTTTGGCTAGTTTGGGTCAGGTGTCCTGTCTCTGCTTACTCCCAGCTTCCTGTGCCCCTCCTCACTGGCAGAGCATGAGAAACTGAGAAAGTCCTTGATCGGGTTAAGCATTACGTAGCAACAACTAAAACATTGGTGTGTTATCAGCATTGTTCTCAGACTAAAGCCGAAACACATCAATGCACCAGCTACTAAGGAGAAAAATAACTGTTATAGCTGAACCCAGGACACTATCCAAGTTGCATAAATCATGGGCTTCTTCAGAGTAAATGGGATTAATCTGCCCTCTTGTCATTTCCCTGATGTTTTGCAGCAAATCTTGGATGCATGCGGGATCCTGTGCATCTTGCAGGCTCAGGGGTGATACAATGTAAAGGAAACAATAGCTATTTCTATGAGGTAGAGCCTCACAGTGTTTCCTGCTCCTCCAAGCAGATCAGTCCCAGGTGGTCAGAGCCCCATGCACACTCAGGTCAAAAATGTTCATTTTCTCTATGCCTGATTGCCAAAACTAAAAACCTTTTGCTGAGTGACCCATCCTACTTCTTTGGCTTAAAAATCTCAGCAGCTTCAAAGGCTGCTTCTGCATCCTAGGTTTCGGGCATTTGTTCTGAAAAAGCTCAGAAAGAACTTCAGAAATTGAGTCTGGTGAATGTTCTTAGCTACCTGTCAGAGTCTTTGACTCCCTGGGAGTTTCTTCCTTTTCTTGTTCCCAAATGTACTCAGAGATGTGCTCGGTGTTAAGCAGACATGTAATGTAATGCATGTATTCATAAACCATTTAGAAAAACCCCAAACCCTCTGTGCTTTATCTAAGTTAATCACAGTCTTTCTCTCACAGGGAGGATATAGATCCTTCATGTTGTATCCTAGTATCGTTATAAACAAAACTCTTTAAAATGTCTTTTTCTCTTCTTCCTTTTTATTTTAATGGGAAAACTACTCATGTATTCTGCCACATGAAAGTATATTTGCCTTCATTTGTGGCCATGTTGATTACAGAGCCTTGGAGATCTTTAATTAAATCGCTTGTGTTTTGTGTATTTCTTTCAAAGAAAAACATCAAAATAGCATTTGTGACTCATTACAATTATAACAGCGATGCTATCATCTTTGCCTTCTTATGTTACTTATTTTGATTAGAAATGCTGCATGCCACACATACCTTTAACAGCTCATGAGCCTGCATCCCTCCTACACCAGGAAGAGGATGTTCCCCAGTAGTGCTGAAGCAAGGCTGGCCTTGGCATCTGTCAAGGAGAGCTGAGCACATCTCTAGCTGGTTTATCGCTCTGCTTAAAGCCACAAAGCCAAGACATTTTACACATATTCAATGCCAAAGCCCACAAGTGACTGGAATATGCACAGAATTTATTCAGGACATCTCCATATCATTGAGATGTCCTGAAAGCTGTTGCACATTGCAGTCAGCACACTCGTCCTCTCTTGCTCAAATTTATTCTCCAGAGGGTCCCTCTCTTGCTCTTTCTCCTTCTTTTAAATGCCCTGGCAAGATAAATTCACTGTCTGCATCACCTGCTCTGGCCTTGCCACCAGGTGAAATAACTATATTGACCACAGAGCCCCTGTTCTGCTGGAGACAATTGTACATGGTCACATGTTAACTAGGCTGTGTTTTGTTTTTTGTACCTCCCCCATTATGTCAGCACATGCAACTTTTTTTGACAAGGGATGGTGTTCATTCACTCCTGCAAGAACACAGCAGATAACTGATGCCACAACAGCCCCCAGCAAGGGATAACATCAGAGCTGCAAGCTTTCTGGGGAGATTGATGCCACCAAAACTAGCCATACCCTCTGACATGGGACTGTGCCACTGTGAGGAGCCATCCAGCCTCCTGGGGCAACAACCTCTTCTTTAAAGACAGAAGTTACCTTGGAGAAAGACCAGAAATGCAAGAAAGGTTTTTAGAGGTGCTATGATGGGGATGAGAAAAGGGCTACCTCCCACCTGTGATACACTTTGGGAGTTATGTGTTAAGGGCAGACATGCCCTGAGTTATTCTACTTAAGATGGGACCAGGATATTCCTCTGCTGTTTTTCCTAATGAAATTACAGCAGAGGTCCCTTCCCTTTTGCATGAGATTCAGGGTAGGTCTGGCTGCAAACTGGATGGGACCATGAAGGCTTTAGGAAAAGACCAGGAATGGAGTTGCTACTCCCCAGCTGATCTCACAGATCCCAGCTGTGGCAGAAATTGCAGAGGGGCTTCACAACTATGCAGATTTAATTTATCAAAGCTTGAGGATACCCTAAACCCACATTGCTCATTTGTCCATGATCCTTGTGGAACTCCTCATCTGTGGTGGCCTCAAATGCCACTCTTCGTGAGATCATGTCTGTGTGGTGGGGAGGAGTGACACATCCCTTTTCCTGCTGCTGCTTACACTTTTTGAGGCTGGCCCCAGTGCTGTTGCACTGATGATTATTGCCACTGGCATGTGTTTGCTTGGTTTGGTTTCTGATACTGTGGGACATCCCTGTTGCCTGGTGAGTGGCATGTGGGTATAATCAGTCTCAGGCAATTTATTTTTACTACCCTGTGCAAACACTGTGCTGAAATTGTCACTGTGATTTAGGAGGTGCCAGATTTTTCTGTTAGTGAGTTTTTTCCTTTTTTTTTTCCTTTCTTGGCACCTTCCACTCCATCTCTGGAATGATACTTCATGAGCAGCTTTCACCAAAGATTTCCCCAATGATGGGACATGCTGTTGAGGTCTGAGCTTTGTCTCTCCAGGCTTCCCTAGATACTTTCTTGGAGACTGCAAGAAGAAGACAAAATTACCTTTCTCTTTCACTCAGCAACCATTTTGTGCGCTAAAAATAAAGTATCATTTTAAATGAGCCTCTCAGAGAGACATAACCACCCAAATACAGATGAAATCACTTTAAAAATTTTGAAACTGGCAGCCTCATATATCTTAATTATAGACTAGAGTGATATTCTGCTGAAAGCAATTATGCTGTAGCTCTTCCCACATGCATAGGCAGTCCCAGTTGTACTCCACCAAGACAAGAGGTTAAGCATATAAGACATCATGTATGTATTTATTTTTAATCAATTTTTTTTTGTCAGTGCTTTGAAATAAGGCAAGAGATTCTCTGTTCTGAACACAGTCTTATAGCATACACATGGGGTACCTTTAGGTAGGCAAACGATGATTGCAGCAGCAGAAACTGCTGTGAGAACAGCTTTTCTAACCCACTTTTTGAATGGACTCTTGTTTTTGCTATGGAAATGGCTGTCCCTGTGTCATGGTTTAAGTGTAGTCAGTAACCCATGCAGTCACTCTCTCACTCCCCCCTTCCCCCCCCCCCACTCCCGGAGGGATGGGGAGGAGAATGGAAAAGAATGTAAATCCCACGGGTTGAGATAAGAACAGTCCAGTAACTAAGGTATAACACAAAACCACTACTGCTACCACCAATAATAATAATGATAAGGGAAATAAGAAGGGAAGAGAATACAACACTTCACCACCAGCCGACCAATAACTCCCCCCACCCCACCAGACCAAGCACCGACTGATACCTCCTCCAACCCTGCAGTCCCCTAGCCCTTCTGGGTAACTCCGTTACATCCTGGGCATGATGTGCTGTGGTATGGAATAACTCTTTGGACAGTTTGGGTCAGGTGTCCTGTCTCTGCTTCCTCCTGGCTTCCCCTCCTCCCTGGCCCAGCTGGTAACTCATAACCTTGGAAACTGAAGGCGATCTTCTAGCACACAGCTCATTGCACCTCAGGCTGGTCACTCCCATTGTCTCTAATGCAGCCATTCAAGCACCATGGGGCTGTGGACCATGAATTGCACACTACACAGCCCAGCACCATGGCCGAGCAGGTTTGTCCCAGCCTGGCACCCTGATACCCCTCAGGTGGTGGGATGTGGCAAGCATCTTCTGGCTTTGGAGAATGGTGGCTTTTGACTTTTCTGTGCACACTTCCCAGGTCAAAGCCTTTGCTCTCAGTGAGAAGTTATACTGCTTTCCTGTTATTCTAAAACTAAGTACTTTGCACATTTGGGAAGTATTATTAAGTAATAGTCTGAGTGACTGTGATTGGTTACAATAAAGCTCATAACTGTGGTTGGAGTGGTCTGTGGTTGGAGTTAATTTCTTCCACTTCTCAAAGTGTCTAATTACATTTTCTTCAATACTAACTGTACAGATTGTTTCAAATTTGCAAAGACATCTTATTTAAATAAATTAAAAAAAAAAAAGAAAGAAAACCCTTGGTTCATCCCTCTGGAGTGAAGGTCCAGGACTAGAGGCATAACCCAAATTTCTTCTGACTTCAGGACTGTTCATGGTTCTGTGCATCTTCCCCCAAGTACACTTGAAAGAATAAAAACCAACAGGCCAGCTGCTACCTGGTGTAAATCATTCCCCATCTAAAAGGTAGGTCTGTCTTTAGCTTAGACCCATGTCAACTGAAGACACGGTTAGGCGAATGTAAGTAACCTTGTTTTAAGAAGTTGTGCAATCACTTGCAATCCCTGTGGTGGGGATGCTGTCACCGGCTGCCTGTTCCTAGTCCAAGGCAATGCAAAGTGAAATGGGCACTGGAAAGAGCTTCGGGCTGTGTTTCACTCCAGATCTAGAACAGGGTACAGGATAGGAGAACATACATGGGATCTATGGCATGTTGGCTGAAAACAGCAATTTGGTAATCCACCATAATTTGGTTGAAATTAGAGATCATTTGAGCCTTCCTTTAATGGTTGATGGGAGAGAAACACAGTTTTTACATGGAGACATCTCTCAGAAGAATAAATTCTATTTGAAGGCACATTTCCACCTAGCCAGTTTAGAAAAACAAACCTATCCTGCAGCTGATTTTTCTGATTACAGTTTAAAATTACTGGGTGTGTGGCAAGGGAGAGGCTAGAGGGCAGAACCGCCAGTGGGGCTGTGAGAAAAGCCAGTGATGCACATCACCCTTCAGTGCCCAAGAAACTTGCTCTGGGAAGGTACCAACAGCGTGGTTGGTGCTGCTCACCATCACATCACCCTCAATTCAGGCTGATCACAAATTTTTTGTTGGTCCTTGACTTCAGCCATGATTAATATAAGGGTTTCATGGTTATCAGATCTTTTTCCCCATTGTCAGACTATGGAGGGCAAAAAAAACATGGAGAATTGGGAAGAATGGATAAGATGGGCATCTGGCTTATGACAGTGTACGGGGCTTTGTTTTGCACAGGTGTTTTCATGCAATAGCCTGGGCTGATGCTGCTCAGCTCATTTGGTCACTGTGATCACTGACTTCTCTGAGGGATGTACATGTCCAATTTGAATGGTGGCCTACAGGACTAGACGTAGTATTCTTCGAGACTGGGCAAGCTCACATTGTGATTTATTTTTCTTTCCTGGGGTTTGTGACAGATGGGAGAGAGGAAGTGAAGGTTTGCTCTTTCTAAAGATTTATTTAATTACATCTGCAACAAGTCAAGAAGAGAACAGAGTAGAAAGGCTTTTGGGTTTGGGCCTGGAACAAAGCTCATTACTTGAAATAAACAAATGGGGGGAAAGGAATTATCAAAGAAAGAGCTGGCCAAAGACTTAGTTATGAGCTTTATTGTAACAAGCTGAGAAACTTTGTTAACTTAAACCAAACTGAAAGAGGACCAGAATTGCAGGGTAAAAAGAAAAGCAGATGATTGAGGTACCTCAAGGAAGAAAATGTTCTGTCTGTCTGCCTGCCTATCCATCTCTCCTATATTGCTCTTCAGAACTGGAGATAACTTGATGTCCTGGGTTCAGCAGTAGCAGTCATTTTTCTCCTTCTTGGTAGCTGGTGCAGTGCTGTGTTTTGACTTTCGACCTGAGAACAGAGCTGATAACACTGATGTTTTGGTCTGGCCAAGGATTTTGTGAGCCTCATGCTCTGCCAGGGAGGAGGGGAATCCAGGAGGAAGGAGAGACAGGACACCTGACCCAAACTGACCAAAGAAGTATTCCATACCACAGCACGTCATGCCCAGGATGTAACTGGGAGTTAGCCGGAAGGGCTGGGAGACTGCAGGGTTGGAGGAGGTATGGGTCGGTGCTTGGTCGAGCTGGGGGGTCAGTTATCGGTCGGCTGGTGCTGAGGTGTTGTATTCTCTTCCCTTGTTATTTCCTTTATCATTATTATTATTGGTGGTAGCAGTAGTGATTTGTGTTATACTTTAGTTACTAAACTGTTCTTATCTCAAACCATGGGAGTTGCATTCTTTTCAATTCTCCTCTCCGTCCCTCTGGGAGTAGGGGGAGGGCAAGAAGGGGGGGAGTGAGTGAATGAGTTGCCTGACCGGGTTTAAACCATGACACTTGACATGGAAAATATCCCAAACTTTGGATTAGAGGACCCAGCAGATTTCTCAGGTAAGCAAGTTGTCCTGCCATTGACTTTGATAACCATGGACAAACTCTGTTGACTCATGCATCTAAAAATTAGTGATGATCTCAGTGCAACAAGCACCAAGACAAAATGTAGGTTCTGATGCAGCCAGTCATTTCGTACCAGTGTGATTTACCTGCCAGGTGTGATGTGTGATTATACACATAGCCAGAATCTACATCTATACTCAAGACTTCTCTCTGAGTTGGCTGCAAAATTTTCAAATATGCTCTTGCAAAATAATTAAAAAAAAAGAAAAAAAAAAAAGATGCAGAACAATGATACCTTGTCTAAGTTTCCACTTTGGAAAGCAGGTGTTAACAGTTCCTACCTAGTACTCAGGCCACTGGAGGAGATGTAGGTCAGCAGAAAAGGTGGGTGAAAAATAAAATATCTGAGAGGTACAGTGTTTGTTAAAACAACAGAATTTATTTTTTTGTGAGGAAAAGAAAGGAGGGATAAATTGCGAAACCTTCATTTCCATGGTGTTAAATTAACAACAGCAAAGAACACTCAAAAGAATAAACTGCATGTTAAGTAAATTTAAAAGAATTACTATAAAATTAATGCCAGCTTGCTTTTCTAGTGTTTGCAAATCCTCACTCATCAAAATCCCTTATAGCACCTCCTAAAAAGCTTAGAGGACTGTGCTGGTTGCAGCTACCCTCCACATGTACAGTGTCCCCCATAGGAGAGCACTGTTTTGGGCTCTCCAGGGGAGAGATAACCCCTCCAGAAGGCAGCTCACCCCACCTCGAGTCTGACATTTACCAGTTACCAGCGCTGAGTGATTTTTATCTCACTGATATCTTATCAGCCCTATTCAGAGCAAGGCTGGTGAGATAGCAAAGTGGCACAATTAACAGTAATTAGCCTAGGGAGAAACGTGTTCTTCAGTGGTTCCCAGGATGGAGCAGGTCCATGTCTCCTTGGTGCCTCCAAAGAAGCTGGTGGGGTTGTGTGGCCAGCAGCCTGGTAGCCAGGATAGGGTTTGTGATGTCAGTTCCCTTGTATTGCTGTGTGTGATGGGGCTGGGTTTAGGTTCAGAGCCCCCAAGCAAATTGGGGAATGGTGGGAGGGTGTGTCGGAGGCCACTCCATGACATTGTAGAGCCATTACTAACTTACTAAATTTAGTCTTACAAAAACTAGGAAGGCTGATCTTGCACATGATGGTCCATGACCATCAAGCACCTTGCTAGGACCTTCTGCTCCTCACTGAGATGCCTGGGATGAGGAAATCTCGGTCTGGTGTAAAATTGGGAGAACTGGAAAATGAGTCCCTCTAGTACAGCAATACTGGGGGTTTTCTAAAGCAACAGAGCTCTTGAGATGACCCAGTTATCAGTACATCCTATAGGAGAAGAGGGGAAAACCTCAGTAAAGATGAGGTTTGGGTTATTTTGCACCCACACAGGCTGATTTGCATGGCAGCCTTTGTCAGTTGCCTAGGACTGGGGAGGGTTGACCCAATTACTTGCTCCAGAAGTTGGCTTTGCCTACACTTTCTAGGCACTCACCCTTGAGAGAAGAATTTTCCTGTCTCCAACCCACAGCTCAGTCCCACAGCATGGTCAGGGATGTCCTCCCTCCTCCTGCACTCACACAACTCATGCATGGTTAAAGCCCCAGTGCATGACATCTCTGAATTAACAGGTTGGCTGTGACAGTAATTGGTGTTGCTTACCAGAAACCTGTAAAGCAGAAGGGAAATTATTTTGGTGGCAGAACTACAAATGCTCATAAAGCACAGCTTGTTTTGGTGCTTTTTTTTATGTGGTTCTGTGCTGACTTTTTGTCCCCTAATTCACAGCAGAAGTGAAGCAGAATGTAGTAGAGACTGCGCATGAATCCTTTGCGATTGGTTAATGGGAACAATTATAGAAGTTTCTTATTTTTCTTTTGCCAAGTCGTGATATGAAATCATTTTGCCAGGTTCCTGTTTCCACAGAAACAATTAGTTTTATACCATTTTTATATTACACATCAATTAAGTGATTAGCTAAATGAAGGCAAATACTTCATAAATGTATTGTCTCATGCAAAAGCTAAATGCACTTAAAATGCAATGAAACCAGCTCTGTAAAATACTTACGACTGCATGAATATTTATTGATCTGATACAGCACATCATTTATGAGCCAAAAATACCAAATGTGGGTGTTTAGGTGTTGCAGTGCTTACTGGCGTTTGAGTAAAGCATCATTTTCTCAAAGGATTTGGTCACCTTGAGCCATCTCCAGGAAAGGGCTTAGAACCTATTGTGTGATGCAGATGGACTTCAGCTGCCGATGATGCCTAGAGCTGCCCATCAGACACTGGTCCATCTTGCAGGCAAAGGCAAGCCAAAGGTGAATGACTTGCAGGATCTCCTAGCCCAGTGATTAGTGTGCTCACAGGGACATGATGGGTCCCCAGCTTTTCTCCAAGGACTCTCTACATATTTTCTCCTTAAAACAAAATATAGAAAAAGTACACCCAGCATGGAGTAGAATTCAGGACTCTGCATGTTACCTCCCAAGTACATCTGGGAGCCTTTCCCTTGCAGAGCTGAGTAGCTGCACAGCGAGAGAGGGAGGGAGGGAAGGAGACTCCCATGTTCTGCCATGGAGGAAAGCAAGAGCTGAAATGGGAATTGAATTCAGGGACACTTTGGTGGGTGACTCAGCCCTGAGGGTCTTCAGCAGGACAGGGACAGGATCACAGAGAAGTACATCCTGGTCTGGGCAATGGGCAGGGCTGACTTCCCAGACGTCAGGCTTAGTAATGTGGTTCTGAAAATGAGCCACTTGCTTAAATGACTCAGTAGGACTTAGAGTAGCTTACTTTAATGAGTAGTTAGGGAAGAATTCACCATGCAACCCTCTGTATTGGACCCTGAATCCTTATTTCACTGGGCAACAGACTGGAGTCTTTGTTGAGACCAGCCCTTAGACAAAAGAAAATTACATTTTCCCCTTCATTCAAGAAGGATTTATACATAAGTGATCGTGCAAAAAATAATAACCTGACTTCAGTTTAGCAACTTAAAAAAATCAGAATTTTGCTTGGAGCATTCTCTTTTTTTCCCCTTTCCCTCTATTAAAATATATCCTGGGAAAGTGGTGCGATGCACATAGAAAAGTAATTGATGGACAGTCAGTCCATGTTCAGTGACCCCTTCCACAGCTATTTCTTAGATGAAGCCAGTTAGTTGGTCTTTCCAGACAAATGCAGCAGAAACTTTACAGAGAAACTTGACATGAAATCATTTTTTAATCTGACCCCAAAGGACAATGTCTCCATGCAGGGGGTGGGGTGGTTTGTCAATGTGTACAAAATGGATCCAGCTGTCCAGTGCAATGGTATTTTCTGTTATCCTTTCTGTTGACAAGCTAGCAGGTGGTGAATCACCACCACATGACACACAAAGAAATGTTCTATGATGGACGAAACAAATACACAGAGCTGTATCTCCATCCATTTGACACTGACACATATCTACTTCCATCTGACAGGGCTGTTTCTCCTATGACTATCATCACCACCACCCCACCCCCCCATATGGCTTTTCTGCTTATTTATACTTCCCTTTGCTTGTACCACAGCATTTCAGTTGCAGCTCATGCTAAAAGCATCCTCATCACCCTATGAAGGAACCAGGGATATGATGCCTAGCAGGGCTAGCTGCCTTACCCGATCCTTCCTTGGTCCATTTGGACCAAGTTGCATGACCAAGGACCAAGGTTACAGAGCATGCATGAGCCACCCTCATCCAGAAGACTATGAAGCTGGGATTGCATCTGTGCCTGATGCATGTTTGCATGTTAACAACACAGATGGGTGGCCAATGTGGAGAGGGGATGCCCTGGGTTCAGCAGTAGCAGTCATGTTTTTCCTTTGTGTTAACTGGTGCAGTGCTGTCTTTTGACTTCTAGTTTGAGAACAGTGTTGGTGAAGCCGATGTTGTCGGTTGTTGCTAAGTGATGTTTACCCTGACCAAGGACTCTGTGAGGCTCATGCTCTGCCAGGGAGGAGGGGAAGCTGTGAGGAAGCAGAGACGGGGCGCCTGACCCGGGCTAGCCGGGGAGGTATTCCGTACCACAGCACGTCATGCCCGGGGTGGGGGGTAACTGGGAGTTACCCGGAAGGACAGGGGCTTCCGGGTGGAACTCGCTTTCTTGGCCGGTGGTATCGTATTCTCTTCCCTTGTTATTTTCCCTTATCATTGTTTTAGCTGATAGTAGCGGTGGTGATTTGTTGCTGGACTGTTCTTGTCTCAACCCGTAGGAGTTGCACTCTCTCGATCCTCCTCCCCGTTCCTCCGGGAGCGGGGAAGGGGAGAGCCCCGGTGCAGGGGGGGGGGGGGTGGAGACGGACACGGACCTCGATTGTTGTCAGCTCGGCACCACTCACTGGGAGTGAGTGAACAAGTTACCTGACTGGGTTTAAACCACGACAGGGGAGCAGGCTAAAGTCTGAGTGTAAATATCCCCCTGAAATCTCTTTGCAGAGCCAGCCTCAAATATCTCTCAGATATTCCCCACTCCCCTTTTACCACCCAACCTTCTGACCTTGCAAAAATATGTCTCTGAAGGGTCAGAGCTTGGTCCTGGAGCAGATGCTGATGCTGGGGATCAGGGGTGGGTGGCCCAAGGGCTGGACAGCACAACATTCCTGTACAGGGTCTCTGGTTGAGATAAGGCAGCCCCATGCTGTGATTTACTCCAAGGAAGTGGAGTTCAAGTGAGTCCTGCATGTTCCCTGGGAGATGAGGCAAGAAAAAATTCCTCTAGAATAAAACCCTTTCAATCTCTCAGTAATGGTTTGCTTTAGAAAAACATCTAATTATATACAGCTAAAAGCACCATGCTGGTCTTGATTTGGAGAAAACTCCAGGAACAAGCTTTCCAACAAAGTTTTCAAGCTGACAAGCGGGTATTCTTTATTGCAGCGCCGGGAGACACGGGGGATAGCTCCTCCTAACATGTGTCCCCCTATTGCTACACAAGCCATCCTTATATAGTCCCTGGGTATACATACATATTCATGAGGCTACGTATGGATTACATCATTTTCCAGAAAGTTCCCCGCATGCGTACAGAATTGTGGTGGTGGTCTCTGAGGGTCGTTTACTTCTTCCAACAATCTTCATCACTTCTGGCAGCCTTTGGAGCACACCCAGTAGATGCTTATACCAGCTTAATTGGTTCTTTAGCACCACAGACATAATAATCCTCCTGTCCTCCTCCTTATCAGTTAGTTTAACTGCAGCCCATCCTGGACACCTGCCATTCCCAGATACTCCTTATCCCTGTGTCCTGTTCTTCTAGACTGTTTTTCTTAAATCTATGTCAATTATAACAATTTATCTTGTAAAAGAATTCTCAGTATGTTCTTTAGCTGTAGTCTACTTTTTTCTGTGTACCATGCACCTCAGTAATTTTCCATTGCTACTGTTACAAAGCCGTCAAACTTAACATTACTTAAAACTGATTTTAAAGGTTTATATATTTCATTTTGTAAATTTGTGCTCCCCCTTGTCTCAGTCTGGACCACAAGCCATTGCTCACAGACTCCAAGACCAAATGCACTGCAAAGTACCAGGGACTGAGCTCATTTATTTCTGCTTTGGTCCATCCTGGGCCAAACCCTACTAGTTTTGCAACCTTCTCCTGGTTGGACTTCAGCAGCAAAGGTGAGACAAAGAGCAGCTGCACTTGCAAGTAAGAAGAACCCATGTGAGATGCTTAAATTTCAGGTCTTGGGGAGGGTCAGGGCTTCAAAAACATGTTTATCTCCCCCACCAAGGTGAGCCTACACCAACCTAAAGCCAGCAACTCCGAGTGCAGCTCCTTTAGGCCAGCTGGGAAGAGATCAGTGAATGCTAAAACATAACTGTGGTCTCCATCCCTCAACACCTTCTCTGAGAGCAGGTGTTGGTGGCCTTTCTCTCCTAAACTTGATCTATCACAGATCCTAGAGAATACATGCTCAATGGGTCAGCAGCAGGTTCTCTCTTGCCAGAGAGATTTGAGCATGCAATTGCCCCCATGAAATGTGGTTGCTTCTAGGTTCAAACAACAGGTAAACCAAGGTTTTAGGATTGCAGTTCTGGGCTGGAATGCCTTATATCCAATCTTTTTGCCATTTATTGTAATCTCAAAATTCTACAGTATTTGAAAAGTCATAGCCCATCCACAAAACAGCTGGCACACAACGAGGGTATGAGTTCCCAACCCAGAGGCCCAGCAGTATGGAAAGGTAACACTGACAGAGTCTGAATTCTCTCTCCAGGGGTAATTTCTTTGGCTGGTTTGGTGGAGGATGGTGTGTATGTCCCCACCAGCCCAGCCTGCCATTTTCTTCGCCTAATCCCTCACATTCCCACTGTGCTGCACACACTGAGCCAGCCATGGGTCTGGGGAAAGGGGGGAGTCAGCAACACTGATATGCAGATGGGGTGGTCTCCATGGAGGGAGACCTGAAGGAAGACTTTTCCAGCCTCATAACACATCCCCACTGGAGTGAAAATATAATTCCAAGGCTCACAACTAAGAAAAGATGAAGATATTGAGGCATAAGCATAGGTGGCATGACCGTCAAGAAAGCTAGGGACTGTGCACAGTATAACCACAAGATAGGCAGCACATGCATTTGCAGGAACAGTCACTCTTGAGGTAAAAGCAATGTTGCAGTTAATGCTTTACCTCTGTTCTCTCTACACCTGCAGTGCTGGTCCCTGGATCGCCCAGTCCAGATGTCACCAGCCCCAGTGAGAACTTGGAGCAACCAACCAGACACTTTACCAGATACAACTGGTTCTTCCTTACATCCTTCTGGCTTGGAGCCAGCTGATGGCTCAAGATCCTTACCCTGGAAACACATTTCCAGCACTGGTAGTTAACTGTTGCAAAATAAATACATTCAAGGAGAGAGAAGTCCAGATTAGAGATATGACTCCACATCTAAGGTCACACTGAGAATGTGACATCAAACTCAGGACTGAATTATTTTAATGTATAAAAAAACTTCATCAAGCACAACAGATGACTTCGGAATTTGAGCATGCACTTCTTTTTTTTCCCCCATATGTTTTATTATGCAATTTCTTCCCCCTAGAAGAATACCAAGTTCTCTTAGTATTTTAAACAAACTAAAAGAGGTAATACTAATAATCTGGTACACAGCCTGCAACAGTTTGTTTTGCTGCTTCAGCACAGGATGACAAATGGTCTTAGCCCTATCTAGGGTAGCTCATTGAAATGAATCAGATGATGATGATGGCTTGGCTTCGCGAGCAAAGATTTGGGAAGGGCTTTAACCACGCTTGCTACAAGCACAATGATAGAAAACATACAGTTTATGCAACACCATGCAACTAAGAAATCTTCCCTTGGAAAACAAAAGTGCCATTGTATTCCCCATCTGAGCCATCAGTAAACTCTACTAGTCTGGAGCTGTAATGAATTAAAAGCTTTTCTGCAGCAGATACAATTGCTATTCATTACTAAAAGCACATTGTCTGGTTATCTGCAACATGCTAAATGCATGTGTTCATGTTCCCAGTATAGTCAAAACTGTTACAGACCGCCTGATCAAGGAGAACCTGCAGATGAAGCACTCTGTAGACAGATAGGAAAAGCCTCACACTCGCAGGCCCTTCTTCTCATGGGTGACTTCAACCACCCTGACATCTGTTGGAAGGACGGTACAGCCCGGCACAAGCAATCCAGGAGGTTCCTCGATTGTGTGAAAGACAACTTCCTTCTGCAAGTAATAGAGGAGACAACAAGGAGAGGTGCCATGCTTGACCTCCTGCTCACCAACAGGGAAGGGCTCGTTGAAAATGTGATGCTCCAGGGCAGCTTTGGATGCAGCGATCACGAGATGGTCAAGTTCAAAATCCTCAGGACAGTGAGAAGAGCGTGCAGCAAGCTCACTGCCCTGGACTTCAAGAGAGCAGACTTTGGCCTCTTCAGGAACCTGCTTAGTAAGGTTCCATGAGATATAGCCCTAGAGGGAAGGGGGGCCCAAGACTCTTGGTTGATATTCAAGGATCACCTGCTACAAGCTCAGGAGTGTTGCATCCCAACTAGAAGGAAGTGCAGCAGGAGGGCCAGGAGACCTCCTTGGATGGATAAGGAGCTGCTTAGAAAAATTCAAAGGAAAAAAGAGGCTTATGAAAGGTAGAAGCAAGGACAGATGGCCTGGGAAGAATACAGGGGTGTTGTCCAGGAAGCTAGGGACCAGGTTAGGAAAGCTAAAGCCCAGATAGAATTAAACTTGGCTAGGGATGTTAAGGATAACAGGAAGGGTTTCTATAGGTACATAGCGAATAAAAAACAAACTAGGGACAACGAAGGCCCCCTCCCGAAGCTGTCGGGAGAACTAGCTACACAGGATTTGGAGAAGGCTGAGGTTCTGAATGACTTCTTTGCCTCGGTCTTCACTGGCAAAGGCTCTGACCGCACCACCCAAGTCTTGGAAGGCAGACACAGGGACTGTGAGAATGAAAACCCTAGGCCCACTGTAGGAGAGGATCTGGTTCGAGACCATCTTATAAACCTGAACATAAACAAGTCCATGGGACCTGATGAAATCAAACCATGGGTCCTGAAGGAGCTGGTGAATGAAGTTGCTAAGACACTGTCCATCATATTTGAAAAATCATGGCAGTCAGATGAAGTTCCTGACAACTGGAAAAAGGGAAATATAACCCCCGTTTTCAAGAAAGGGAAAAAGGATGACCCGGGGACTTACAGACCAGTCAGTCTCACCTCTGTGCCTGGCAAAATCTTGGAGCAGATTCACCTGGAAGGCATGCTAAGGCACATGAAAGACAACAAGGTGCTTGGGGACAACCAGCATGGCTTCACTAAGGGGAAATCCTGCCTGACCAATTTGGTGGCCTTCTATGATGGGGCTACAGAACTGATGGACAGGGGTAGAGCAGTTGATGTCAGCTACCTGGACTTGTGCAAAGCGTTCAACACTGTCCCACACGACATCCTTGTCTCTAAATTGGAGAGACATCAGTTTGATAGGTGGACCACTCAGTGGATAAAGAACTGGCTGGCTGGCTGCACACAAAGAGTTGTGGTCAATGGCTCAATGTCCGGCTGAAGACCAGTAACGAGTGGTGTCCCTCAGGGATCGGTGTTGGGACCGGTCTTGTTCAACATCTTCGTCGCTGCCATGGACAGTGGGATTGAGTGCGCCCTCAGCAAGTTTGCCGATGACACCAAGCTGTGTAGTTCGGTTGATACCCTGGAGGGAAAGAATGCCACCCAGAGGGACCTTGACAGCTTGTGAGGTGGGCTGATGCCAACCTCATGAAGTTCACCCAAGCCAAGTGCAAGGTCCTACACCTGGGTCAGAGCAATCCCAGGCACAGCTACAGGTTGGGCAGAGAAGAGATTCAGAGCAGCCCTGCGAAGAATGGCTTGGGGGTGTTGGTCACTGAGAAAATAAACACGAGCGGGAAGTGTGCACTTGCAGCCCAGAAAGCCAACGGTATCCTGGGCTGCATCAAAAGGAGCGTGACCAGCAGGTCATGGAGGTGATCCTGCCCCTCTACTCTGCTCTCATGAGACCTCACTTGGAGTACTGTGTACAGTTCTGGTGTCCTCAACATAAAAAGGACATGGAACTGTTGGAACAAGTCCAGAGGAGGCCTCGAGGATGATCAGGGGACTGGAGCACCTCCCGTATGAAGACAGGCTGAGGAAGTTGGGGCTGTTCAGCCTGGAGAAGAGAAGGCTGCGTGGAGACCTCATAGCAGCCTTCCATTATCTGAAGGGGGCCTATAGGGATGCTGGGGACAGACTCTTCATTAGGGACTATAGTGACAGGACAAGGGGTAACGGGTTAAAACCTTAAACAGGGGAAGTTTGGATATAAGGAGGAAATTCTTTCCTGTTAGGGTGGTGAGGCACTGGAATAGGTTGCCCAGGGAGGTTGTGAATGCTCCATCCCTGGCAGTGTTTAAGGCCAGGTTAGACAGAGCCTTGGTTGTCATGGTTTAGTGAGAGGTGTCCCTGCCCATGGTAGGGGGGTTGGAACTGGATGATCTTGAGGTCCTTTCCAACCCTATTCTATGATTCTATGATTCTATGACTTGCGTGACTCAACTCTGCTGCTTTCTCCCATTTCATAGGATACTGTTTCTCAATAATATGGTAGCAGAAACACAGCTAAAGTGGCTGTTGCTTTGATAGCAGAGCTTGACAACCTGGTTGCATGGTCACAAGTACACTGACAGCTCCTCTGATACCTAGACTATCAATATCCATGGTTGTTAGACTCTGTCCTTGGAGGTTTTCAAGGCTCAGATAAAGAAAGCCATGACTGACCCAGTCTGTGGGTCGTGATGGACCTGCTTTAAGAAGAAGGTTGGGCTGAAGCCCTCTGAGGTCTCTCTGAATCATTCAGATGCCTGTTAAGGCAGTTGCATCAGGACAGTAGGCTGCAGGGTGAGGTATCAATGCACCAGAGCTGGATTTGGATAAGGTATTAAATCTTCTCTTGACTATTTCCAGCTGTAGTAGGTCAGCCTGGTGTATATTGGATGCATGCTACTCTTTTGGTTGGAAGGGCAGAGGTAGAGGCTCCCTGGCAGTAGATATGGAGCATTACCAGTGGTGTCTGCAGTGGAAAGCTGTAGCTATCTAAACACCAGAAGTGGTTAAGACTTATCTGTTGGCACTTCTGATATGTCTGTAGCAGCAATTATGGCTTAATGCAAGGCAGAAGAGATCAAATCCTGGCAGTGAAAATCAGGAAGTGAAATGCCAAGAACAATAACTAGAACAATGTCATGAATTTCCTCCACCAAAGCACCGAAGAGTGTGACAAGGAATATTTTGATGGGCCTGAATAATTCAGAACATTAGTTTCACTTAGGAAATTCTAACTATACATGTTCAATGCTTGTGTTTTGGTTTTAAATGTCAACAATGGCTTGAATTGCTATCAGGGGCATGCATCATTGGAGTGGATCCTGGGCTCCCATCTTTCTGCTCCATGGGCTCCAAACCAGTAAGCAGCTTAACAGAGCTGGGAAAAGGTTTTCTCCTGTATCCTCTTTCCCAGAGCACACACATACCATGTGTCATGTTGAAATTGGATGCACCTGCTAGAGGAGCTGTGTGGGGGCAGACATTATACCCCAGTTATAAATCCTTAGGCTATCAACAGCCTTTAGCAAACATTTGGACAATCTTTCCTACCTCTTAGTCATCCAAATATTTGCATCACACAGGGCTGCTAGCTGTTTCCTGACATGCTGTGTATCTAAGAATGTCCCTGGATCATAGGTCGGTTCTAGCGCACTGTAATGGATGGTCTTATTGGATGAAATAAATGGCTTGGGGAGAAAGGAAAAAAAGAAAATCTATCTGTTTCCTGATAATAAATCCAGGTCAGGATGGAGTGAAACAGCCCTGAGCTCAGTTAGTGGATGCACTTCCTTTGGTGACTCAGACCGCTTTGGACCAGGCACTAGGAGAAACGGTTGAAGATGCTCCTGAAAGCTTTTCCTTCCTTCTGTGCTGAGCACAGGGTAGGAAATAGCCCAAGCCAAGTTTGGATGTAAAACAGGAGCCTGCTGCACCGAAGCTGGGTTTGGCAGCTCTTTCCTCCAGAGCAGAGCATCTCCCAGGCAAACTGCAGGAGGAGACCACTGCAATGCACAGGGCTTGTAATCCATGTGCATGAACCGTTTAACACAGAAGAGTTGCCAAACAGAAATAAAGCATTTTTCTCTTCATGCAGAAAGAGAAAAGCAGCCTGGACTCTGCTTTAGCAGTTAATAGGGTTTAGTGGTTAATTGGGTTTAGCAGTTAATAGTCTTAAACACAAAATCTGTGTTTTGTGATTAAGACTACTGTGCTAAATAATGACATTAGGAAGATTAAGCCTTGCAACACAATCATTTTAGTCTTCTACTCCATACAGGCTGTTGATTTATGGCTAAATATACACTATAATAAGACAGTGCATTTTCTGGTAACATAGTAAAGGGAATAATCAGCCCTCAGCTTAACTGCAGGATAAAACTGCTTAGGGTATAACATGGCTGTTCCACTGCAGCTTCAGTTCAGAACTCTCAGTTCTCTCCCCTCTCAATAAACCCATCAAATCCATGACAAATAAAAGCAACATGGCTTACTATTACACAATAACTAAGGCAGAGGGTGCCTAAATGTGTTTTCTAATTGTGATGCCAGTCTAAGCCCATGCAGAGGGTTTGCTCACCCCCAGGTAATTCCTCTCTGCCACCCCTCAGGTCCTCCAACATCTCCTCTTTCCCCCCACCCCGATCATCATTTCCTTTTGGGAAGCTGTCCTGGGTTCCAACCCCTCTTTGGGCAGACTAAACAATATCAGTAAAGTCACCTCTCTCCCCTCCAGCCCTCCCAGGGAAAAAGAGCTGATCCCAGATGGACAGAAGAAAGCCAGGGACACTGAGGAGGGAGAGCAGGGCTCCCAAGGAGGAGGGTGCCAGGGAGCAGGGATGTAGCAGAAGTATAAAGCACCTGTTGGGAAGCTATTTAGGGATTAGCCAAGTGCTGACAGACAAATTGGAAGATTAATGAGCAATCAAGGCTGCGTTGGCTCAAGCTGTGAGCTGACATTAATATGGCATCACTTTCATCTGCTTTTGCCTCACACCACATAGCTGGTCTGTGGCATCATTAGTGCTTCTAAGCGAACAGCGCGGTCAGATGTGGGGGTTAAAGGAGGAGGGTTTCTGTGAGTGTGTGTACATGTGTGTGAGCACATGTGTGTATGTAAGGGCAGGGATAGCCCTTTGTGCCTATCCTTTAGCTGGTCCCCACGAAAGGGCTGCCCACAGTGACTGGCACTAGGGCAGTTCCAACTACAGAGCAGACATCAGTAAGGGGCTGAATTTTTGGAGGACCCCAGGACCCCCCACCCTGCTGCCTCCACCCCCAGCACCTCCAGAGGGCCTACCTGGTCCTAACAGCACAGGCTTATTTTGGTGGCATTCTCTCCAAAACCATTTGCTCTGCCAGGTTTGTTTTGTATATTGGGGTTTTTATTTTTTTCCCCAACAATACCTCCTACAGCATCACTTAATGTCACTAGGAAAAAACAGGTTTCTCTCTCCTCCTACCCCCCCCCAAAAAAAAAAATAAGAAAAAAAAAAAAAGAAAGGATAGAAGAGAAAAATAAAGCATCATGGAATAAAGGCTAATCCCAGGTGTGAGGTGAGAACAAAGAAAAACCTCTGCGGTCACACTAAGACCCACGCTGGGAATCTCCCCTTTCCCCGGGGAGACGTTTTGACCCCCTAAAGATTTTTTTAAGGAAAAAAAAAAGATGTTTTCAGAGCACTCTTCTGCCTCCCAACCCAGGGGGGAAATCCCTGCTGCAGCTCTAGTGCAGCACAGCCATTGCACAGGGAAAACTTTGCCTAGGGTTTTCTCAGTTTTCCCTTTTTTCTCTTGTTTTCTTGAATCCCTTCCCTTCTAAAGTTTCACTCGACCCAAATTTTGTTGGCATCCCCTTCCAATGGTGACTTGTTTACACTCCAATTTTCTTTGTGCTTTAGTCAATGAGGAATCATAACAGTAGTAAAACATCTGAACGTACAAATCTTTCAGGTCTGCCTGGCTCTGCTGGAGAGGCTCTTCTGACGAGAGCTTTTGCCCACAAAAAGAAAGTGTTGAAAAAAGAGATGCCAAATGCTGCACTCACATGTGCTCGCAGAGCTCCTGGCAGGGAGGAACCTGCTCACCGGGACCCAAAGTGGATCCCTCCATGCTGGGAAATTATTGAGTGAGGGGGGAAAAAGTCTGTAAAGTCTGTAAAAATATGATTAACTATCAACGGTTCAAGCATGAAAATGCAGATGGGGATAGAAACAATTGGGGGGCAGGAATAATTTTAGAAAGAGGGTTTTTTGTTAAGCAAACCAGGAGACTGGCCCTAAAGTCAGACTCTGAAATCTGTAAGTAACAGGATGATGATTGCTGCTCCCCCCCTCAAAAAAAAAAAAAAAATCTATATTTTTATGTAAATTGATTAATTGATTCCTGCTCAGTTAGCATTTAAAAGAACTGGAATTATATATATGTATATATATTTACCATCCTAAATGAGTGAATTATGGGGGGTTTGGAGCAAATTTCAGGTTTTGACGAGCTCTGGCCACAAGGATAGATACTGAGCATAACCCATCCCCACCGTGCCTGTGATTCCTCCGCGCAGCCAAGATTTTGGGGAACATGGTCCCCTTTGCCACCGGGAACCCCTCTGCGGGGTCGGGAGGGACTCGAAGGAGGTGAGCAAAATCCCCTCCCCTTCCCTCCTCTGGGAGCCCAGGGCTCGTTTTCGTTGTTTTTTATGGCTCATTCTTGGAGATGCTTTGCACTGCAATCCTCCTCCATCCCTGCCCACTACACTGAAACGCAGCCCCAAACCAGAGGGCAGAGGCAGCACCGGGCTCCCCAAAGATCCTAAATGTCTTTCTGCTAAAAATAGTGATTTCGTTTTCCTTCTTTTAAATCGTATTTTCTCCCCAAAACTGATTAGGTTTAAAGTGCACAGTTTAGACCAATCCGGCAGCAACATCCCGGGCATTCAGTCTGTTTGTAATCTCAGCCTTTTTCATTAACATAAACACTACTTCAACAAAAAAATGTACACGGCCACCTACCAAGCTGGTTGAAGTAAAAGTGGAGCCGGTCGCGCCGCTTCGGGCGCGGGTATTAAGCCGAGATTAACGTGCATGGAGCAGGACAGGAGTTTCGTGGGAAACCCACGAGAAAATTTGGGTTAAACCTCAGCTCTCACTGAGCTGTCCCGGCGGTGCAGAGCCGGTCACACCTCGCCAGTTCCCCTCCCCGGGAAAAGATGGGGTCAGGGAAGCCGGGAAGGCAGCGCCTGCTCCCTACTCCCCAGCCCGGGGGTCTCTCCGGATCGGGAGTGCAGGACCCGGCCAGAGGAGCGGGATGGGGCTGCCCATCCCCCCCAGCTCACCCCGGCCTGCCAGGGAAAATCATATCGCCTGTGTCTTAGCTCTGGTTTTGTGGGAAATTAATTTTTCCATTTTCGTATTTGCTTATTTGCCTTTTTAATATTTGGTTGGGTTTTTTTTTTGTTTTCGTTTGTTTTTTTGCTTTCGTGCTTTTTCTCTCATTCTCCCCTTTTCTGTTTTCATGTCTTTTCTTTCTTTTTTTCTATTCTTTTGCTCTTTTATCTTTGTCTTGTTCTCTTTTTTCTTTTTCTTCCATTTTCTTCCAATTTCTTTTTTTCTTCTATTTTCTCTTTCTTCCATTTTCTTTCTTTCTTTCTTTCTTTTTCTTTTTCTCTTTTTTTCTGTCTTTGAATCTTTCTTTCTCCCTTCCCTTTTCTCTTTTTTCTGTCTTTGAATCTTTCTCCCTTTCTCCCTTCCTTTCTTCGTATTTTTCTGTCTCACTTTTCATTTCTTTCCATATGTCCACCTTTATCTCTTCCTATTTTTCTCTTTCTACTTTTCGCTTTCTCTTTATTTCTGTGTTTTTTTCTTTCCCACGTTTTGCCTCTCTGATTCCCCGTTTCTCCATTTTTTTCTTTCAGCCTTTCTCTCGTTCTCACTCTCTTTATTTTCTTTACCCCTCTTCTTTCTCTTTGTTTCACTTTTCCATATTCTCTCTTTCTTTCTAGTTATCGTTCTTTTTATCTTTTTTTTTTCTCCCTCCCTCCCTTTCTTTCTTTCTTGCTTTCTGGTTTTCTTGGCTTTTTGGCTTTCTGTATGTCGTTCTATCTTTCTTCTGCACACTCCTCTCTCCTCCTCTTCCATCCAGGACAGGCTCTCTCCATACACATTTATCTAGTTCAGTATTTGGAGGCATTTCTGTTTTCCCCTCCTGGGGCTGTGGGGCAAACCAGACCCAGGCTCCACTCCAGCTCTGCTCCAAACTATCTTCCCGATGGATTGAAAATTCCCTTTCCTGCTCTGCCAGCACAGATTTCCCAATGCCCGATATTTGGTTCAATCGCGGCCGTTTAACCTCAGTCGGGAGGGTCGGAACCCCGCTGTGAGTCGGACCCATTACCTCCCCGATGCCTGTGCAGACAGATTTTCGATACGGTGTAAGGGCTCAGCACAGTGCCTCAACGGTACAGCCCGTGCCTCTGCCCCGGTCTCTGCAGGGGCTCCGCGGCGGCCGCTTCAGCCCCGCTTGGGTGCGGGACACCGCTACGGGGAGGAAAGCCCTCGACCCCGCGGTGCTTTGAGCGAGTCATTCAAATTCGATCATTTCCAACGGGAAACGGATAATCCTGTAAGAAAAATGATGATGCTGCAACCTAACCCCCCAGGCAACATCTTTCAGCGCAGGTATCCCGCAAAATCTGCTGGAGAAAGGGATTCGCTTCCAGTGCTTTGGGGCCGGGCAGAAATTCCCTCATTCCCTGATTTTAAGGGGTTTAGATGCAAAATGCTATATTTTAAGCACTAGAATTGAAGAGAGATTATGGGAGCGGAGCTGAGGATGCTGTGCTGGGGAGTTTTGTAATTCAGTGAGCGGTTCTGAAAACGGGAAAAGCAAAACTATTTCTAGGTTTTTAGTGAGTTCTGCGCAGCTTTGGTGGAGGGTTTTTTAGTGGGTTTTGTATTTGGGGGGTTTTGGGGTTTAGGGTTGGGTTTATTTTTACCAATTTCTTTCCCTTTCCCCTCCGGCCGGTCCCGGGGCATAGGAGCCCTGTGGGCAGAGACCAGAGGGACAAATCCCCTCTGCTGCAGCGGGAACCTTCCCGCACGCCGAGGGGCTGCCCTCTCCCGGTTAAGTACCCGGGCAAGTCGGTGCCTCCCGGCCGGTAGCTGTCACGGCTCTCCTAGTGGAGCCTTGCCCTCAGCATCCTTTGCTGGCAGGCGCTGTTCTTGCCGCATCCTTCCCTACGGGGGACCGCCGCGTCCTGCGTGGATGGCTCTACCTCCGCAGTCCCTTCTCCCCTTTCGGCAGGTAGTGGGTTCTGGGGACGCCGATGCTGGAGACCCCGGAGACTCCTGCCCTGGGGAGGGCTCGGGTGCTGGCACCCCCTCTTCCCTTTTAGTGGTGCTTCTGCCTCGGTGGTCCCGGGAAGGTCGTTTCTCCCTCCGCGGAGCCCACCCACTCCCGCAGCACCAGGAACCGACCCGGGGCTCTGCACAGCTGAGGAGACCGTATGGGTCCCCCGATCCCTCTCTTGGAGACCTCGCTGCCCGCACCTCCAGCCCAGGGCACCAGGGCACCCCTCTGCATCTCTTCGCGATATTTAAGAGTAGAAGAAGCCGACGACTTGGTTATTATTTAGCTCGACAGTATACCGTCCCCGTGGCTTTTAGTACACGTGGAAGAAAATAACCTGCTAATCCTTGGTGTGGGCTATTCCTTTTTGTCTTCTCTCACCTCTCCGTGCAAACGGATTTTATGTGATACCGGCGGCCCTCTCCTGCTTGACGCTAAAATTCCCCCCCTGCGCTAGCACCTGCTCATCGGTGCGATTTCGACGAGGTTTTGGTTTAGAGTTGGGAAGAAAACAACAAAAAAAGCTAAATAAGGCTGAGCCCCGGGAAAGCCCCTCACCCTCCTCGGCCCGGCCAGTGGCTAGAAATGTTTTCCGGCACCGCTGTCCCCATTTTACCGCTAACCCGCCGGAGTTTGGGGCTAGCAAAGCTGGAAACGGCTACTTATTCTATTTGCATGCCACAGTGCTCTGCCAAGGCGCTGGGAAAAGGGGACAGTCCCTTGAGGGTCCTGCTTAGAATTTGGGGGCATTCCCAGCCCATCACTAGATGGAAGAAAACTTGCCCGAGAAAGCATGGATGGCTCCGCAATGCCAATCTAGATTTACATCTGGATTTATACCTCAATTAACAATTCGGGCTGCCTTTAAGGGCAAACTCCTTCTCTGAGGGGTGGCCGGGAGCATCACTCTGCCCCTACTCAGCCCCACTGTTTCTCTCGGTACCCAGGTCCTCACCAGTCAAAAAGCATCCCTCCCGGGAAAATGTTCTAGCTATCCGTCCCTGAGCAGGGATATAAATACCCGGAGATATTTTGAAGATCTCTGTGGGAAGCGATTGTGTCTAAGTGGTAGAGCTCGGGGCTTATTATCGCTGGAACCGATTTGTATCACAGGGACCGGGTCCTGCCAGAAAATTCCTAAAAAATCCTGCACTGAAGAAGGCTGTAAATTCCTGTGCTGCAATATTTCATCGAAGGACGTAACGGAAAATGGGGGGGGGACGGAGACAAAGTGGGGGGAAAGGCTGAACTTCTGCCCGAGGCACGGCTGCTGACAGACAGCCCGCACCTCCCCGCAGCCTCCCCAGGCGCTTCGGCAGCTTATCTTCGCTCCCGCTTTAGGCTTCTTCCCCAAAACCTCCGCCAGGTCCAGCGCAGTCCCGGGAAAGAGCCTGTGTGCCACCGGGCACATGCGTGGGGCAAGGCGTTGCCGTGTGGTAGAACCCCAAAAAAATGGTAGAGGGGGCGGGCGTGTGTGCCCTCTAACTACCACCTCTCCCTCGGTCCGTTCACATCTCCTCTCTCCGGCCTTGAGCCCCTCACTTGAACGCACCCCCTCTCTCTCGATTTAGAGATCGATTTGCCGCGGATTTGGGCCAGAGGCCACGGGGATGGCCGCGACTGAAGGAAAAAAAATCCCCAAAAACAACAAAGAAGAAAAAAACCCAAACAACGAAACGCAAAATCCAGTCAAGGGAAAAGAGACCGTGCTGGGGAAGAAGGGGAGGGGGGCTCCTGCGGGTGGTATAAATGCAAAGCAGGGACAGTGGAGAGGGGGACATGAGGCGGTCACTCCCCTCGTCCTGTGTGGTCCGGGCTCGCAGGAATACTCCGGCCCCTCTCGGAACAGCACTCAGCCCGCCTATAACAATACCACCTATATACGTTTCCATACTCGGGTTACACTCAGTCTACTTTGCAAAGTTGACTTTACTTAAGCAATTAGGTAGTAAAAGTACCTTCGGCACAGGAAAAGGAAGAAAGCTAGGATTTTTCTATTTTTACACAAAACACTGCCGAGTTTCGGGGAGGGGGAGGGAAGGGAAGCTGGTTTGGGAAGGATACGGTTGGGAAGCGCCGGGGGTGGGCGCAGGGAATACGCCGGGTCGAGCCGGCAAAACTGGCTCCAAACCGTGCGGAGATTAGCAGGGCTAATTGCTCTAGATAATCTTTTAGTTTTCTTCTCTCCCTTCCTTGCATCTCCCCATCGGCGGAGCCGGTTCAAGCACCCAACACACCAGCAAACAGGCGGGTCCCGCTCACCGCCACCATGATCCCCTCGTCCATCGGACAACCGCCCGGCTCGGCTTTTCCTCTGCAAAATTCTCCCCAGTTCACGGGCTCAGTTTAAAATTCTCCAAGGTTTCTGCTATTCCCACGGCGAGGCCTATCAAACCCGGAGAGGTATATTTGCATTTTTCACGTTCCCTAGCTATAATAATCAGAAACCAAATCTTTGCACTCAGAAAAGATAGTGCGAGGGACGGAGAGGGCAATCCTGCAGGGACTGATTTGCTTTGAAGGGGAACCTTCTGATTTCCTCGGAGAGGGTGTTTTGTTGGTCTGGGCTGAGGTTTTTTGTTTTGGTGGTTTTTTTTGGGGGGTGTTTTCCTGTTTGTTTTTTTTTTTTGTTGTTGTTGTTTGGTTAGTTGGTTGGCTTGTTTTTTTTTTTCGGTTTTCAACGTGTATTTTACACGAACTCTTTGTGTTGTGTTTCGAGCTCCATCTCCGGGTGTTTTGGAGGCAGGCTGGGGAGATTCAGTCACAGAGGTATGTAAGGCAAAGAAAAACACCCTTTTGGCGGCCCGGGGAGGAGCATTTGATGCAGACCAAAGCTCAGGGCCAGAGATGTGCTCCCCCCGCTAAAATAAAAAGAAGTACAGCGAGAAGAGGAGGGTTTATTCTGGACCAGCCGCCCCAGGGCTTTAACACCCGGGGAAGGTGATCGCTTCCCGAAAAAACTGTTTTACCCGGACAGCCGGAGCCGCCAGTCCTCCTCTTCCGCCTTAAGGGGGAAGCTCCAGAAATAACTGCCCGTATCTCCTCCCCGGGTACCTGGTTTTCCCGGGGCTGTCTCCTGCTTGTCCCTGTCCTCAAAGCCCTCCCCCCCCCATTGCCCCGGGAACGGGAGGGCTGGCGCTTTCTTCAGTCTTCAAGAGGATTTATTTAATTTGCGGGGAGGAGGCAGACGATGGGGGAAGCCCCTGATGTGACAGGCACCCCGGAGGCTGCTCACAACTGCCCGCGAATAACGTGGAGGGAGTTTTTCAACCCGATCGGTATCTATCTTTCTTTTAAAAGGTGTTAAATGAACATTGAAAGCTTTGAAAGCTAATGTGGAAGACGGGGGCCTTGGGGAGGGTTCCCCCTCCTCTCTCTGCAGGGGATGCAGCGGGACGGACCCGCAGTGCTGCGGCCTGCAACAGACAAGGGGGGGATGTGTGTGTATAATTTTTTTTTTTTTTTACCCTACTTCCTTTCTCTTCCTTTCCCTAATCCTGAAAGGGAGCAGGCTGCGGCAGCCAGCACATCTGCTCCGCTCCCAGCCAGCAGCCTAGGCTTCTGCCCTGCTACCCACCCACCCCACCCCCCGGAGTGCAGATTTCCACGCGCGATCCGCAAGAAAGTGACAAAGGTTTAAGCAACTTGACTTACCTTAAGTGACAGCTCTCCAGATGGGACGATGCTCAAACGGGTGTAGGGCGTGTTGAGCTTTTTGGGGGGTTGGGGGAGGAAAAGGGGCTCTCTGCCCTCCTGTTTTCCTATTGTCCTTCCCCCCACCCAGCGTGTGTGGCCGTGGCATCCGCCAGAGCTGAGCATCAGGCTCCTGACGTCCAACTGCGACATTTCAGCACAGATTTGTATAACGCCCCCCACAAAAAAAAAACAAAAAAAGCCCACCCCAGCCTCATCCTAAGGCAGCCTAGAAGGAAGCGAGGGGCCCGAAGCCCGCTCCCATCCCCGGCCCGGCGGCAGAGGCAGAAAAGTGCATTTCGAGAGGCAGCAGGAGTTTTCGACTTTTTTTTTTTTTATTAAAACAATCCCGAGCCCCTGTTTACATTACGCAGTATAAACATCCTGCCCTGGCCCGCCGAGCTTAAAAGCGCACGAAGAGCGGGTTTCAAGTAGGTGAAGCTCCTCTCTGCGCGGAGTCTGCGGCCGGGCAGCGCCTCAACCGCCCTGCGCCGCCAGCGGATGTTTCGCGCTGCTCCCCGCTCTTACGTCTATCAAGGAGCGGCAAACGCCTCTAGAAGAGATAAAGTAAAAGGCAAGCGGCGGGACCGGGGGTAGCTTCAACAACCACCGCGATAGGAAGCAGCTCGCCACAGCAACGGCAGCGCCAGACAACCTAGAGCCGGGGCTGGGGGGGGAGACAGGGACGGCGGCCCCGGGCCCCCAGCCCGTCGAAGGGTAGGCGGAGACCGCCGGCTTCTCTTTCGCAGCAACTGAGCTCAGCTCGCTTCCACACGCCCCCCCCCCCTCCCCCGCCTTCTGCAGTCAGGTTCTGATTTAGGGATAAAGTGGGAGGAGGAGCGGGAGGTTGTCGCTTTCATTTGTTTATCCATGGAAGGGTGAAGTCGCCGGTGGAAAGAAACCCCGCCGGGGGGCCGGGAGGAAGCCGGAGGGGGGGGGGGAGTGGCAGCGAGCCCCCAGCAGAGTGGCCTTTTGGGGGGGCGCGAGGGGGGTGGAGGGTGGGTGTTGGCAGAGGAGGGCCGGAGCTGGCAGCGGCGGACCCGGCCGTAGATGACTGCAGAAGAGCAGCAGTCTCTGTCCTCTCAGCCCCCTCCTCCTCCGGTGCAGAGCAATTACAGACCCATGTCCTCCGTGCCCGAGAAACAGCCGCAGAGCTCGGCCATGGACACCTCTTCCGCGGCACCCGGAGGAGCGCCCGGCAGCGCCCCGGTCAGTGGCGGTCCCCAAGGGAAGAAGACCAACGCGGGGATCCGGCGGCCGGAGAAACCGCCTTACTCCTATATTGCTCTCATCGTCATGGCCATCCAGAGCTCACCCTCGAAACGCCTGACCCTCAGCGAGATCTACCAGTTCTTGCAGAGCCGCTTCCCTTTCTTCCGCGGCTCCTACCAGGGCTGGAAAAACTCAGTGCGCCACAACCTCTCGCTCAACGAGTGCTTCATCAAGTTGCCCAAGGGATTGGGACGCCCGGGCAAGGGCCATTACTGGACAATCGACCCGGACAGCGAGTTCATGTTCGAGGAGGGCTCGTTTCGTCGCCGACCCCGCGGGTTCAGGAGGAAATGCCAAGCACTGAAGCCCATGTACAACATGATGAACGGGCTCAGCTTCAACCACCTCCCCGAGAGCTATGGCTTCCAGGGCTCGGCCGGCAGGCTCTCCTGCCCCCCCAACAGCATCTCCCTCGAAGGGGGTTTGGGGATGATGAACGGACATTTACCCAGCAACGTGGAGGTGATGGGCTTCGCGGGACACTCTGTGCCCCATCTGCCTGCCAACGGTGGGCACTCCTACATGGGTGGCTGCACCGGCTCCTCGGCGGGGGACTACCCGCACAACGAGAGTTCTGTGCCCACCTCCCCGCTGCCTGCCAGCGGCAGCATGATGGAGCCTCACTCGGTTTATTCTAGATCGGCCTCGGCGGCCTTGAACACTGGCGCATCCTACATCAAGCAGCAGCCCCTCTCACCCTGCAACCACACGGCCAACACGCTCTCCTCCAGCCTTTCCACGCACTCCCTCGACCAGTCCTACCTGCACCAGAACAGCCACAACACCGCCGAGCTCCAAGGTAAGGCGCGGACACGCGTGGGACACACCCGACACCGCCGCCGCGGGGGTCAGCTGGGGGCTGCTGGCCACGCGTAGATCCACTTCTCGCCTCCCCTTCCGACCGGCACCAGGGCAGTCGTCCAGACTTCCCTCCGCTGTTGGGCTGGGAGCGGCCGGGCTGGGGCTCTGCTGCCCCGGGCGGCCGCTCTGCTGTTGGGGCCGCCAGGCTCAAGCAGGCGGGAAGCTGCGGGGATGGGCCCGAGGGGTCTTCACCTTCCATCGGGACCTAGGGAGCTCCGGAGGGAGAAAAAGGGGGGGCATTTCCCCACAGGGATGCCCGCCATCCACTCCTCTCGGGGCTGTTTCCCAGGCCTATTGCCTCTGTCCACCCTCTGTCCATGCAAAAATCGGGGGGCCCCCGTCCCCTGCAGCCCAGGTCTGGCATCACACCACCACCACCCCCCCCGGGATGGAGCTGCTGTGGGATGATTTGCCCTGGCTCTTGGAAAGGGGAAGATGGTCATTTGGCTGGGAGGAGGCCTCGGGAGGGACGACGCGCTTTGTTCTGCGTCCCAAATTCACCTCGGGGAGTAGAATCTCAAGGCAGAGGGAAGCCCTGAGAGCCGTGGCCGGATGAAGGGGCAGGGTTGGGGATCTCTGCACATCACCCCGGGCCTTTGTGGGAGAGGAAAGTGCTCGGCAGAAACGGGTGTGAAACGGAGCGTCAGCGGGGCAAAACCACGAAGTGAAACGGGGGAAAACATGCATCAGCCGGGCCGGATTGAGCGGCCAGGCCCGGATGCAGCCTCGGGCCGCTCCTCGGCAGTGAGCGCACCCGGATCTGCTGGAAAGCAGAGCAAAAATAAAGCTAGAGGAGCCTCCTGGCCTGCCCACGGCCTTAACTGAAATGCTCCGGTTTAACGCCCTGACTATGGGTGCCGGCACGGCGGGGAGTAGCCCCGGGCGGACGCTCCTCCCTGGAGCACCCCGAGTTTATGGGGCGTTTTTCTGTCCCGAAGTGTCAACAGAAAGGGCAGGAACAGCTCTGGTCCCCCTGGCTTTTCACCCTCGGTCTCTCCACCCGGTCCATACAGTCGGCCCCAGTGGATGGATGTGTACCTGGATCAGCAGGTGCATTCCCGGCATCCGGCCTATGACATATCTGCAGCATCCCACGGAGGCCATGGGAAAAGCAGCTGATACCTTCAAGGGCGTAAAATGGGGGGAAAATTCAACCCAACCCGGCCCAGACCCCTTCTACCCGAAGCATCCTTGGGCCAGGCAGGAGGTTTTCCCCATCGCACCTGTCCGCTCCCACAGAGCCCCAGGAGCGCCAGTGTATTTGTGTGAAAACTCAGAAATGCAGCAATTCCACTCTGGGACACAGGGGCTGCAGAGGGTTTGGGGGTTATTTTGGGGTTTTGATTTTTTGTTGTTTTTTTTTAACCCAGATGGCGGCTTTCTCCCCCCGTCCCCCCGTCCCTGCCTTCAACCTCCCCGGCAGATATAATTTTGATGGCTGACGATCTTTTCTTTCCATCCCGCAGGCATTCTGCAGTATCACTCCCAGTCTCCAAGCATGTGTGACAGAAAGGAATTAGTCTTCTCTTTCAACGCCATGGCCTCCTCTCCCATGCCTTCATCAGGCAGCGGCTCCTATTACCACCACCAAGTGACATACCAGGACATCAAGCCGTGCATTATGTGATACAGGGTGGATAAAACACCTCTTGGGAACAGCAAGGCCTGACTCGGGTCCCCTCTCCTGGACCCTCTCGATGGAAGTGGAGGGTCTCTGTGGACCGTCTGTGCTCAGGAGGGAGAGTCTGGCACCCCGGGAGTGGGTGGGGAACCGGGGCTGAGCCTGCCCCTCAGCTGAGCATCGGCTGGACCCTCCAACGAGGCTCCTCAGTCACAGAAGGTCTCTGCCTTCTGCTTCTTCGTTTGGGTCTGGGTTGAGAAGAAAGCAAAGAACCCTCCCCCCGAAACACCCCAACTGAGAGTTTGCGTTAAGGATTCGATAAATGAGGGTTTGATGGTTCTTTTTTTTTAAAAAAAAAAAAAAGGCAATTACTAATAATTACTAATTCAGTTTTGGCCTTGGCATTGAGCGGTGCCACCAGCACGGCTGGCAGGCGGATGGCCCCGACCCCAAAACCTGTGCATTCCACAGCCCCTCCGCTCTGCACCGAGGGAGGAGCAGCCGGGGTCCCCCCGCCCGACCCCCTCGATCCCGCTTCACTTCGAGCCCTTTCTTTGGAGAAACACACACCCATCCTTTTCTTTCTTTCTTTTTATTTTTTTCCTCAACAAACGTGCAGCTATTAATATTAGCTATTAATTTATTTTTTTTTTGCCTGCATAAAGACTGCAGGTTCAGACCCTATGCAGAGAGAAAAAGGCACTTTGAAAAGAGACAGCCATGCTCATTCTGTTATTTATTCTACATTTTTTGTTGTCGTTGCTAATAATCGAGACATGAGTAGTCTCAGTTGATCAGTATTAAATCGGTGAATCTCTGTTGGCAATATTTGCCATATAGATTTTTATATATATATATTTTTTAGTTAACCTTTGTAAATGTTAAGCCGATTGTGGTCTCTGTGTAAAGACAGTTCTCTGTATGTTTTCATAGAAATATATATAATGAAGGATTATTCCCTTCCCTCTCCTCTCTATATTTTGGGTTTTTTTCACCCCGACTTTGTACAGTTCGGTAACACTTATTTTAATTATTTTTGCACTGTATACATCTGTATGTGGGTTTTATTGGGGATTTTTTTTCACCCTGCCCTTTTGTGTGCATTTTGTCAAACCAAAATAAAACATGTATGTTATTTTTACATGGGCTCCACGATTGTATGAGCAGCAAATAAACGAGCATGCAGCATAACATACGTAATTATATCTGAGGTATCTGTGGGCTCTGCAGGCCGCGGAGTGGCTGCCACAAACCTTCCTGCGATAATTCCCCATCTCAATGCAGACTCGAAAGAGATTTTTTGGGGTTTGGCAGCGGCTTGCAAGGGGTCCGGTGCCCTGGGCAGGCTGCGCTGAGATATTTAAAATTATGATAGTGAAAGGAGGAGAGATGAAAACCGGAGGCGATTTAATTTTTTCTCTTTTTGTTATTATTTATTTAATATTGTTTAATATCCCCCCCCCCTCGCCCCCAAGAAGAAAGCAAAAGCAGGATTTTACTCTTATTCTTTGCTTCTTACTCAGGGACAAGGCGCGATGCTGTGGGGATGGAGCCTGCGGCTCCTTTTCTCTCCTCCACCCCGGGAGGGACATGGTCATTTTTCGGGTAGCCCGAGCCCCACATCCCCGCGGAACCTCTGCTCCTAGCGGCCGCAAGAGAGCAACAATAATAATAATTAAAAAAAAAAACAAAAAACCCTCGAGCCAATTAAGTTCTCCGCCATCACGGTCCTGTGTTGGGCAGAAATAAATGTACAGCTAGAGGAGGGAGAGCAGGCAGTTGGGACACACGCCTGGTTCATCAAAAAAATAAGTCACTTTCTGCAAAGCTTAGATTTATTTGGTCTAATTAAGTAGTCTCCTATGCCTAGGAAATTTTGCTTTAATCTGTGGGCTGATATGCCTATCTCAGCATTCTCACTATGAACATTATACATGCATATTAAAAAAAAAAAATAAAAAGATGCATACAAATTAATCTGATTAACTACCTGCCTATTTCTGCCTTTATATAAGGAAATCAGGTTAGTGCACAGTAATTAGTCCAGCTGTATGTAATCAGCTTAATTAAAAGCAAAGTTAGCTGGTAACAACATCAAGTCTATCCATTCTTTTAATTAAGGCAGGTGGGAAAGGGTTTATCAGAGCTGATGGAGGCTCTTCATAGTGAGTGGGGATTTTGTTGTTTGGTTGTTTTTTTTTTGAGGGGGTGTTGTTGGGGTTGTTTGGTTGTTTTTTTATTTATAGATTAGATCTGTTTAAGCTAGCAGCAATCAGCCTGCAGTATTTAGTGGGGGCTTTTGGGTTTTGTCTTTATGGGTTGATTCTTCCATCATTTGCACTGCTGCCCGTCCCTGTT
This sequence comes from Pezoporus flaviventris, assembly GCF_033815535.1. NCBI lineage: Eukaryota > Metazoa > Chordata > Aves > Psittaciformes > Psittacidae > Pezoporus > Pezoporus flaviventris. The sequence continues at coordinate 297,142 of NW_026893009.1, forward strand.
GAAAGTAAGCTGTGTCATTCCCATTCTTTTTATACCGAAGCTAAAAACTGAGGTTTTTTTTTTTTCTCCTGAAGCATGTATACAACAATGATAAGAGAAAATAACAAGGGAAGAGAATATGATACCACCGGAAGCCCGTGTCCTTCTGGGTAACTCCCAGTCACCCCCCAACCCGGGCATGACGTGCTGTGGTATGGAATACCTCCCTGGCTAGCCCGGGTCAGGCGCCTCATCTCTGCTTCCTCACAGCTTCTCCTCCTCCCTGGCAGAGCATGAGCCTCACAGAGTCCTTGGTCAGGGTAAACATCACTTAGCAACAACCGACAACATCGGCTTCACCAACACTGTTCCCAGGCTGGAAGTCAAAACACGGCACTGCACCAGCTACCACAAAGGAAAAACATGACTGCTACTGCTGAACCCAGGACACTCTGCTAGGTGTGGCTGAGGTAAAGGTCCAGGCTTAGGAGTTCAGTCTCTGTCAAGTGGTTCTTCTTCCCTTGAAACCTCAGTGTTGCTCCTAAAGTTCATTTTAATTCTTCAAAATTAAGTTTTGTACTCATTTGTGTGTGGTGCCGCTGCTGAGCTGGAAAGGGCAGGCAGGCACCTTGCAAGCCTCAGGCCCTACTTGAAGGGGTTTGATAGCTGGTCTTCAGCAAAGGTTTATATGATTCATTTTTTCTTTTCTGTCGTTTTCCAAGCCTGGAAAATCAGAGCCACTACCACATACTGTGGATACCACATATTCCTCAAGCCAGTGAGCACAGTCTAAACAGACAGCTGTCCATCTCAGACACCTACGGCAGTGAGGAGAGGATGAAACCTCACTGGCTTCTGCCCCTAGCCCTTCTTATACACAAGACAAATTTAAGTTTTTCCCTGTGTGTATTGTCCCAGGGGATGGCATAAACCTCTAGTTGCTATTACAAGCGGTCCCTTTGTAAATGCTCTGCTCATATCTTGTGGGGTTGTTTGGGCTCTGGTAGGAAGCAAGAAGTCAGCTCACTCAGAAATGCTGTTGGAGCCCTGTGCGAGGAGATGAGACATAGGCTTGCTCAGAAACATTGTATTTTCTTGTGTAATGGCCCAGATCTGACCATGGTCAGCTGCTGTGGCTCAGTTTGGTGTCAGCAATCCCTTCACCCACTTCCCAATCCATAGGTGATACAACACGATTTTCTGTGGGGTTTCGGCATTTCTATGATAGGAAAGAGTTTCTAGTTGCAGATGCCCATGAAATTGGGCTGAAATTTTGGAGCGTGATGAGAAACAGGGCCTGGTGTCTCCAGTGGGATTTGATGCAGGATGTACCCCCGGCTGGGGGTCCCAGGGGTGCTGGACCAGGGCCATGGCCTGCCGTTGCAGGGGTGCAGCTGTCTAGGTGTATTGATTGACAGCATCAACGCTTCCCCCTTCTCCTTACCGGGGGCTTCTCACACCCCTGCAGGGTCACCCAGAGCTGGATCCCGCGTTGGCTGCTGCCACTCACCTGTGGGTTTATGAGGGGCACGGCTTAGGGGTGATGGGGGGATCTCAAAGCGGAGATGTGCACTGCAGAGTCCATGCAAAAGGCGATACGGGGCTGGGTCGGTCTCCCGCAGGGTGGGAACACATTTAGGGGTGTAACTGCGGTCCTTTTTTGGGGGGCAGGGCTGCCGTCGAAGGGCCTCTCGGGAATTTGGGGGGGATTTGGGGGAATCCCGGGGGGGGGGAGGGTCTGGCGGCGCCGTTCCCTTCACAGCAGCGCCACCTGCTGTCGGCAAGCAGTACACCCGGCACGGCTCCCCCCAGCCGCGCTTTTGCCAAAATTGAGATTCAAACACGGCTGGGTCTCGTGGTTTCTGATCTCTGAGCAACCCGTGCCAGTGCCTCACCACCCTCGCAGGGAAGAACATCTTCTTAAAATCTAATCTAAATCTTTCCTCTTTAAACAGAAAGCCATTCCCCGTTGTCCTATCACTACATGCCCTTGTAAAACTCCTTCAGAAAATTTCACTGAAGTGAATCACTGTTGTAAACATGAATTTCTTCTTCTTGGACACTTCCCACAGGTCCTCTGAGAGATCCTAGGAAGCCTGCAGGCCGCTGGGATAAGCATCAGAGAGCAAGTGACAATTCTAGAGGTCAAACCATCTCTGCTTAATTATGGAAAGAGATGTGGGGACACTGGCAGTGCCACTTCAGTAGTTCTTACCTTTGTGTACATATATGATCCTGAACATAGGCATTTCTTAATTTAAAACAGCAGGAGGTGGAAAAATCCAGGCTGGTATAGAAAGTGCAGTTCTGCGGCTCAGCTTCAGGCTAATTACTGAAAAAAATAAGCAAACACACCTGGAAAAGCAAGATGACATGGCCTGGAAAATGTTGCAAGGACTTACAGTTCCAAGAGTTCACTTGGAGCAAAACTTGCTATAGCACTTGTGTTCCTCTGTGGTGGTAAAGAAGGGCTGCTGCAGAGCAGTTAGCTGAATAATCACCTCCTTCAGTGAGATGGAAATGCCATGCTTCGGAGTCTGAGCAGTGGAGGTGCCTGGAAACACTCTGGAAAACATGGTATCCCCCTGGAAAAATGGAAGTATTACTCTTGTCTGAACAAGTAGTCACTCAAAAATACTGAGGAGAGGCAGCAATGGATGCACTAATGCCTAGAAATGTCAAAGCTTTTGCAGTATTTCATGAATGTTTCTCTCCCTTCCTTTTCCTCCTCCCATCTAACAAATATTTGTCCATATGTTTGCCTTATTCCTTAAAGAAAGAAAATTACCTGTTTGTCTCCATGTGTTCCTGCATGAGATGGGGGGACTGTAACACACTTCTGTGACTTGACAGACCTCTGGAGGAGGCACATTTAGGGGAAAGTATCTCAGTTTCTCTCTTGTGTCTTGTCTCATCTCCCAGGGCAAGAGAGCTGTGTTTTGTCCCTGGACTGGAGGGAGGTGTGTGTTGTGTGCCTGAACCTGGAAGGTTCCTCTGGAGTTTGAGGATCTGCTGGATCCATTGGGAAGCAACAAGATGCCCTTCTGGGATATCAGGTACCTGTGACATAGAGAAATCCAAACGCTACCATGCCATGGGTTTGGGGATGTGTCCTGGGTTCAGCAGTAGCAGTCATTTTTCTCCTTCTTGGTAGCTGGTGCAGTGCTGTGTTTTGACTTTCGGCCTGAGAACAGAGCTGATAACACTGATGTTTTGGTCTGGCCAAGGACTTTGTGAGCCTCATGCTCTGCCAGGGAGGAGGGGAAGCCAGGAGGAAGCAGAGACAGGACACCTGACCCAAACTGACCAAAGAGGTATTCCATACCACAGCACGTCATGCCCAGGATGTAACTGGGAGTTAGCCGGAAGGGCTGGGAGACTGCGGGGTTGGACGAGGTATTGGTCAGTGCTTGGTCAGGCTGGGGGGGTGAGTTATCGGTTGGCTGGTGGTGAGATGTTGTATTCTCTTCCCTTGTTATTTCCTTTATCATTATTATTATTGGTGGTAGCAGTAGTGATTTGTATTGTACCTTAGTTACTAAACTGTTCTTATCTCAGCCCGTGGGAGTTGCATTCTTTTCAATTCTCCTCTCCGTCCCTCTGGGAGTAGGGGGAGGGCAAGAAGGGGGGGGAGTGAGTGAACAAGCTGTCTGGCTGGGTTTAAACCACGACATGGTGTGTGTGTTGTTTGTGGTGGATTTTTTTGTGTGTGTGTGGTGTTTTTTTTGGTTTTTTTTTTTTTGAGAGAGAGCTTTTGATGAGTTTCTAGTCTTTTTTCTCCATTTGTTTTTCAAAGTGGTATTAATTACCAGTTGCATCTAGTCTAACAGGAGCCATTTCCACCTTCCCCACTTTCCCATTTGTAAAACATGAATGTTACTGGGACCACTGTAAAGACTGACTAGATAGGTCCGTATCCTGCAGTCATTTCTCCCAGTGATTTCAGTGGGATGCCCAGCCCAGAACAATAGCAGGATACACGACCCAAACATTTCTGCAGTGCTTTGAAAGATGAAAAGTGGTAACTTTTGTACCTATGTCAGTGTAGGGGCAGGGAAATGTTTCATGATGTTTATAGCAGACATCACTGACATTACACATGAAAACATGGGAAATGGTGTGCTTTTCTTGTAGGGAGATAATCTTCAATAGATGGCAATGAGGAAATAAAAGCATTTGTACATAACAGCCTACCTCATAGAGGGGGTTTACCTGAGTTTGCCTGAGTAACATGGACACAGCCACATATGTTTCCTCCAGAGCCAGAACTGCTGCATGGGGCTGTTCCTCCTGAGGAACTAGAATGAGAGAAATCCCAGCACATGCTTTTCCTCTCCTTCCTCACCCCTTGCTGCCGTTGTGGAGAAAAACACAGCCCCAGTGCTAGATTTTTTTCAATTGAAACATTCCCAAAAAAAAAACATTTGCTTCTCCCTTTGGAGCAGTAGAAGGCCACAAGGGAAAAAAAAAAAAACAAACAAACCACAAAAACCCAAACAAAACAGACAGATATGACTTAAAGACAGTATTTAACCATCCCTTTTCTAAGCTGTTTTATTGGTCTCCAAAGATAATGAGTTAAAGCCTCTGTGAAGACTGCTTTCTGGGAGGGGACCAAGGACTGACTTGCATGGAGGTACTGGAGAGGTGGATGGGGACGTGGTGGTGTGACCCAGAAGAGGGCTCTGCTCCCTCCACACCATGATGCTGAGATGATTATTTTTTTTTATTTTTTTTTTTTCCCTTTTTCTCTCTATGGAAACAAGCAATCTCTGACTCTTGTCACTCTGAGAAGACTACACAGCAGCACAGTTTGTTTACCCACTGTTGTCTTGGCTGGGTTTGAAGTTGTGTGGCCTTGTCCTTGTTCCAGGAAATGCGTGGATGTAGATGTCTGAAGGGAAACTGGAATGACTGTATAGTTTTCAGCACTGAGTGGCACTTGGCGACCTCGCTTTTATTGTTAGCAGATTACAATGTTGCCTCACTGCTCTGTGCCACACACCACGCTGTGACTAATGTCATTCAACAAAAGAAAATCCCCTCCAAAGTGACCATGGTCTCCAGCCTAATGGATCTGGTAGAGGCTTCGTTCATCTGATACTATTTTCTTCCTGCATCTCTCCCACAAGTGAGGGGAGGAAGAAGGGCGGAATGGCCCTGGGAAGCTCATATCCACGATGTAACACCTAGGGTGGTCGCTGCTGGATGCCACACTGCTGCCAGGAGCATGGAGCTGAGTTTGCTCACACTGACGAGCCTCTAGAGCTGTTCAGCATCTTTCCCCACTGAACCCTGAAAAAGAGGGGCATGCAATATCAACATCCCAACTTGTTTGTGCCATGAAAGGGGCTGGAAAGAATGTGCTGAACCACATGACAGGCAAGGACATCAGGCTGCACAGAGAATAGAAAGACCTCGTTTTTAATTACTTCTGAACAAAGTTGCCTCAGTAAAGTATTTCCCATTGTACTACTGAGCTTTTCTTCTCATCACACAGCAGTGAAGCGCAGGCTCCTCTGCTGCTGTGAGTGAACTGCAATCAATCAAGCCTGTGTTTGGGAACACTTAATTCCCTATTAAAAGCAGACTGCCCATCTATCATCAGTGTTTCAAACTTCTTGGCAGCATCCAGGCACTTCTTTGTCACTGTAGATGTTTTTATCATGAGAGTCTTAAGATGGAAGGATATCTCACTGCACTCAGAGACTGGGGGTTAAGTGCTGAAGGACACCTTCTCCCCATCGGTCCAGGCACGAGTGGTCACAGAAAGGCCATTAAAGAAAGGTGGCTTGAAGCATGGAAGCCTCTGAAATCCTGAAGTCACAGCAAGAAAGAGGGGACATAAGGGGTTGGTATCCACCTGAGATGAGGCACAAACTGTCTATGTAGACATAAACAAGGTCAACCTACATGCTAGCAGCAAGGACACAGCTACAACAGGTACTAAATGAAGAATTACTATTTGAGTAAAGGTTCTCATCTTTAAAACCTGTTAATTCTGACTGTAAATTCTTTAGGCCATGGACTTCATAGTTTCATTGTCATTAAAATATCTTGGTCTGGGACAAAGTAAAACATAAGCAGGCCTCAGTTTCTCAAGTTTCGTTATGAGATCAGAGTCCAAGTATTGCACTTCAGAGTTTTGTGCATTTAGAGAAAAGTCAGAAGTGACTCAAGTATAATTGACGTCTTCCTGAGCATGCAGGGAGCCTGAACCAACCTCTAAGAGAGGCAGACTCCCATTCACTTTTTCTTCAACATCTGCTGTTTCTTCAAGTAGAAGCTTGGTCAGCCCACAAGAAGAAATCTACATCATACAGCTAAAGACACTAGGAGTCCATGTAGGAGTGTGCCTTGGGAAGTCTTGCATTGCTTAATTAAAGAGCAATTTAGCATCTTGCATTGAAATGTCCTTTAGCTAAAGATGATCAACTCCCCAAGCAGCAGTAAAAGCCCTATCCTTGTCACTGCTTCCCTCAGTGTCCAAGATGGAAATCATGTTGATTTCAGAATGCCCAGGCTCAGACTCTTGCTGAACAAGCCCACCTCTCTCAGCCTGCCTCCGGAGCAGAGGTGCTCCAGCCCTCACAGCATCTTTGTGGCCTCTTCTGGACTTGATCCAACAGCTCTACATCCCTCTTGTGCTGAGTTGGATGCAGGACTGCGGGGGGGGGTGGGTTGTGTCTCTCACCAGAGCAAAATACAGGTGGAAAATATCCTCCATTGGCCTGCTGGTCATGCTGCTGGGGATGCAGCCCAGGACATGGCTGGTTTCTGGGCTGCAAACACAAACTGCCAGGTCTTGTTGAGTTTCTCATTGACCAACACTCCCAAGTCTTTCTCCTCAGGTCTGCTCTCTATTCAGTCTTCATAAGCTGGAAATACAACTATCATAGCATCATTAGGCCCACTGTAGGGGAGGATCAGGTTAAAGATCATTTTAAGAACCTGAATGTGCACAAGTCCATGGGACCTGATGAAATCCATCCATGGGTCCTGAAGGAACTGGTGAATGAAGTTGCTAAGACACTGTCCATCATATTTGAAAAATCATGGCAGTCAGGTGAAGTTCCCAACTACTGGAAAAAAGGAAACATAAGACCCATTTTCAAGAAGGGGAAAATGGATGACCCAGGGAACTACAGAGCAGTCAGTCTCACCTCTGTGCCTGGCAAAATCTTGGAGCAGATTCTCCTGGAAAGCATGCTAAGGCACATGAAAAACAACGCGGTGGTTGGTGACAGCCAACATGGCTTCATTAAGGGGAAATCCTGCCTGACCAATTTGGTGGCCTTCTATGATGGGGCTACAGAACTGATGGACAGGTTTAGAGCAGTTGACGTCAGCTACCTGGACTTGTGTAAAGCATTTGACACTGTCCCGCATGACATCCTTGTCTCTAAATTGGAGAGACATCAATTTGATAGATGCACCACTTGGTAGATAAAGAACTGGCTCTAGGGCCCCACGCAAAGAGTTGTGGTAAATGGCTCAATGTCCAGTTGGAAACCAGTTACAAGTGGTGTCCCTCAGGGATCGATGTTGGGACCGGTCTTGTTCAACATCTTGGTCACTGACATGGACACTGGGATTGAGTGCGCCCTCAGCAAGTTTGCCGATGACACCAAGCTGTGTAGTTCGGTTGATACCCTGGAGGGAAGGAATGCCATCCAGAGGGACCTTGACAGCTTGTGAGGTGGGCTGATACCGACCTCATGAAGTTCACCCAAGCCAAGTGCAAGGTCCTACACCTGGGTCAGAGCAATCCCAGGCACAGCTACAGGTTGGGCAGAGAAGAGATTCAGAGCAGCCCTGCGAAGAATGGCTTGGGGGTGTTGGTCACTGAGAAAATAAACACGAGCGGGAAGTGTGCACTTGCAGCCCAGAAAGCCAACGGTATCCTGGGCTGCATCAAAAGGAGCATGACCAGCAGGTCGAAGGAGGTGATCCTGCCCCTCTACTCTGCTCTTATGAGACCTCACTTGGAGTATTGTGTACAGTTCTGGTGTCCTCAACATAAAAAGGACATGGAACTGTTGGAACAAGTCCAGAGGAGGGCCACGAGGATGATCAGGGGACTGGAGCACCTGCCGTATGAAGACAGGCTGAGAAAGTTGGAGCTGTTCAGCCTGGAGAAGAGAAGGCTGCGTGGAGACCTCATAGCAGCCTTCCATTATCTGAAGGGGGCCTATTAGGATGCTGGGGAGGGACTCTTCATTAGGGGCTGTAGTGACAGGACAAGGGGTAATGGGTTTTAACTTAATCAGGGGAAGTTTAGGTTAGATATAAGGAAGAAATTCTTTACTGTGAGGATGGTAAGGCACTGGAACAGGTTGCCCAAGGCAGTGGTAAATGCTCCATCCCTGGCAGTGTTCAAGGCCAGGTTGGACAGAGCCTTGGATGACATGGTCTAGTGTGTGGTGTCCCTGCCCATGGCAGGGGAGGTTGGAACTAGATGTTAAGGTCCTTTCCAACCCTATTCTGTGATTATTCCAGTCCATTCAAAATGTTCATGAATGGTTCATTAGCTTAAGCTTATAGTAATTATTTTTCTTCTCTGAACCTTATTAAATTCACATACCTCTGTCTATTTAGTATCTTCTCAGTAGTGTAGTTTGGACCATTACTTACCTGTTGGGAAAGTAGGGCCATGTTTCACTGTTGCAATACATGACAGAAACAAGTGATAGGTGGAAAAACACTGTAGAGATCTGCCCAACTGGATACAGACCTCGCACAGCTCACCCTGTGGGTTACACACAGAACTACAGCTCCAAACAGAAAACCATCTAGACACGCCTGGCCCCAACTCTGCACAGCCTTGAGAGCAGAGCAAGCCAACATCATTCATTTATGTAACATGTAAACATATCTGTACTGAAACTTCAACTGTTAAGAAATTAAATAAGGTAGAAGATGAAATTCCCACAAATTTGACCAGAAAAGGCTGGTTCCATCTGTAATGCAACAGGGGAAGTTTGTGATGCTGGAAGTTTTCTTTGGCAGAATATCTACTTCTTAACTGTGAAGGTTACCTGGGTGTCTTCACCCAAGCAAGCAGTATTGCAAGAGTCAAAGATAACATCAGATGGTCACATTATTTAATTTTCCATCATTTAGAAGGGGAAGGCAGTGACATGTAAATTGTTTTTTTTCCTTTTCTTTCCTCTGCTTTCTAAGCTCATGATATAATGAGTAACATAACCCCTGACTCTTACCTTTGAAGTGCACAACTATTGAAACAAAATGCAGAGGACTCCACAGCAATTACTTATGTTTTAATTCAGACTGATACTTAAAATAATTGTGAGCTATAGAAAAAGAGCATTTTAGAGTGTGGCATTATTTATTTTCAGAAACCTTTCCTTTGTTGACAAGAAATTGAAGCAACACTTTCCTTGAGCCCCTGTGTACAGAGTACATAATAATGATGAGAACATTTTATTTAATACTGTATGAAATGTCTGCCCCTTGAGGCATAATAACGCGCTTAAAATACACTTAACAGTACCCTCTGGTTAAAAAAAGTATCCAACTTAAAAATAATATCCCTTTAGACGCTTACTTTGACTATGTGCCCAGCATCAATGGCAAAAGTGCTTCTGTTTATAAAGGATGGTTCAGCCAAAATTCTACTTTTGTTTTTCAGGAATAGGAAACCAAAGGAGGAAAAAAAAAAAAAGTAGTAATAAAAGCCATACCAAATAAATCATCATGCTCTCTTACACCATAAGTGAATGTTCATGTGCATGCAAATCTTACTGTTCAAGCTGGTACTGGACAGCCCTTTTAATAGGAGAAGTTGCCAGTACTGCTGTCTGATGTTGTGGGTACAGGAAAACCACGCTGGTGGTGACATAGGCACAGCAGGAACAGACTTTGCTACCATCTCCAGCAACTTTTCAAACAACTCAATACCAGACGAGGCACCCAGAGGTTTTGACTGTGGTCCGTCTGCTTTTCATTTCCACTACAATGATTAATATTCATGTAATTTCACAGAGCCAATAGAATCACACTACATTGTAAGAGACAATCAGAAAAAGCAATTATTTAATAATTATCTGCATCCATGAAAAAGAGGCACCTGAAATGTTTTGGGGGAAAGCAAAGGAGAAAACCGGTCTTCACTTTCCCCTGCCAGACTGAAATATGAAATACAAAGTTTACAAAGGGCTGAATTCGCAAAACAAAGCTGAGAAAGGAGGTACCATCTCTTCCACCTGATTGTAATAGCTATTGTTGGAACTTAGTGGCTGAGCCAGTGTTTACACAGACATTCTTCAAGAGCACAAAAAGGGCACTCTCTCCCCCCAGCCATTTCTATTAAAAGTACGCTGGAAGCTCCCAACAGGCAAAAGCTATTAATAAACAGAATTGTAAGCCTTACAACAGATTTTCTGCAGCTGGCTGTCAAGCTCACAAGTACAAATTTACAGGTACAACCTTTAGCTGACAGAATGTTGTGGTTTAAACCCAGTCAGGTAACTCATTCACTCACTCCCCCCCCTTCTTTCCCTCCCCCTACTCCCGGAGGGACGGAGAGGAGAATCGAAAAGAATGGAACTCCCACAGGTTGAGATAAGAACAGTTTAGTAACTAAGTGTCGTGGTTTAAACCCAGTCAGGTAATTCGTTCCCTCACTTCCCCCCCTTTCTTGCCCTCCCCCTGCTCTCAGAGGGACGGAGAGGAGAATCAAAAGAATGCAACTCCCATGGGTTGAGATAAGAACAGTTTTGTAACTAAGGTATAACACAAATCACTACTGCTACCACCAATGATAATAATGATAAAGGAAATAACAAGGGAACAGAATACAACACCTCACCACCCGCTGACCGATAACTTGCCCCCCCTCAGCCCGACCAAGCTCCGACCGATACCTCCTCCAACCCTGCAGTCTCCCAGCCCTTCCGGCTAACTCCCAGTAACATCCTGGGCATGACGTGCTGTGGTATGGAATACCTCTTTGGTCAGTTTGGGTCAGGTGTCCTGTCTCTGCTTCCTCCCGGCTTCCCCTCCTCCCTGGCAGAGCATGAGGCTCACAAAGTCCTTGGCCAAACCAAAACATCTCTATCAGCTCTGTTCCCGAGCTGAAAGTCAAAACACTGCACTGCACCAGCTACCAAGGAGGAGAAACATGACTGCTACTGCTGAACCCAGGACACTAAGGTAAAACACAAATCACTATTGCTACCACCAATGATAATAATGATAAAGGAAATAACAAGGGAAGAGAATACAACACCTCAGCACCAGCCGACCGATAACTCGCCCCCCAAGCCCGACCAAGCACCGACCGATACCTCCTCCAACCCTGCAGTCTCCCAGCCCTTCCGGCTAACTCCCAGTTACCTCCTGGGCATGACGTGCTGTGGTATGGAATACCTCTTTGGTCAGTTTGGGTCAGGTGTCCTGTCTCTGCTTCCTCCCAGCCTCCCCTCCTCCCTGGCAGAGCATGAGGCTCACAAAGTCCTTGGCCAAACCGAAACATCGCTATCAGCTCTGTTCCCAAGCTGAAAGTCAAAACACAGCACTGCACCAGCTACCAAGAAGGAGAAAAATGACTGCTACTGCTGAACCCAGGACACAGAACATAATCACCTCACTCACATGGCTGCACACAGCTACCAAGGTGCAAGTTTTTGATCCAGGCCTAAAAAATGTACAAACCAAACAGCAAATCAACTCCCCCTCAAAAAAAAAAACAAATACAGAGTATGGGTACTTTGTGGATAACTGTTCAAAGAAATGTCACAGAATCACAGAATCCTAAGGGTTGGAAGGGACCTCAAAAGATCATCTAGTCCAACCCTCCTGAAAGAGCAGGGTAACCTAGAGTACATCACACAGGAACTTGTCCAGGCGGGCCTTGAATATCTCCAACGTAGGAGACTCCACAACCCCCTGGGCAACCTGTTCCAGTGATCTGTCACTCTCACAGTAAAGAAATTTTTCCTGATGCTCATATGGAACCTCCTATGCTCCAGTTGACACCCATTGCCCCTTGTCCTATCACTGGACATCACTGAAAAAACCTAGCTCCATCATCCTGACACTCACCCTTTACATATTTGTAAACATTGATGAGGTCACCCCTCAGTCTCCTCTTCTCCAAGCTAAAGAGTCCCAGCTCCCTCAGCCTCTCCTCATAAGAGAGATGTTCCATTCCCTTAATCATCTTTGTAGCTCTGCGCTGGACTCTTTCAAGCAATTCCCTGTCCTTCTTGAACTGAGGGGCCCAGAACTGGACACAATATTCCAGATGCGGCCTCACCAAGGCAGACTAGAGGGGGAGGAGAACCTCTCTTGACCTACTAACCACAGCCTTTCTAATGCACCCTAGGATGCCATTGGCCTTCTTGGCCACAAGGGCACATTGCTGGCTCATGGTCATCCTCCTATCCACCAGGACCCCCAGGTCCCTTTCCCCCTCACTACTGTCCAGCAGGTCAGCCCCCAACCTGTACTGGTACATGGGGTTGTTCTTCCCCAGATGCAAGACTCTACACTTGCCCTTGTTGAATTTCATCAAGCTCCTCTCCACCCAACTCTCCAGCCTGTCCAGGTCTTGCTGAATGGCAACACAGCCTTCTGGTGTGTCAGCCACTCCTCCCAGTTTAGTATCATCAGCAAACTTGCTGAGGGTACATTCAGTTCCCTCATCCAGGTCGTTGATGAAAACATTAAACAGCACTAGTCCCAGCACTGACCCCTGAGGGACTCCACTAGTCACAGATGTCCCCTCTGTCATCTGTCTTGACAAATACATTCTGCATGTACAACTGCAGAAATGAGCCAGGCAAGTCAGCTGTGAGATGTATGCCTCATTTGTTTGAAAAGCTGTCTGCACTTTGTTGCTTAGCCTGCAGAAATCAGAGGATATACTAATATCCTTGAAAACTTAGGTTGGCTTCTCACAAAACAATGAAAATGCCTCTGTTTTCCCCCTTCTATTCATATTCATTTCTGACTATTGATTTCTACTACTTGCCCTTTGTTTTTCTGATTATTGGCCAGCTCAACTCACTAAGGATAACTCCGGAGGCTCAAGCCTTTCAAAGAGGATACAGCACTCTCTGCAGTTGCTTTATCCTTGTAATTGAGAAGAGCCCTGTGCTGTGCTCCTTGCCAATTCATTCGTGAAGGAGTTGCATGGAATTCCCTTAAAGCACATTTCAACTCGCTCACTCTTATGCTGGGAATTATGTTCCCCAGGTACACAGTAGTAATCATGCCAGATCCCTCTAAATCTGAGACTTAAAGAAACACTTTCCACACAGTGTGCTGAGCCCATAGCAGCCTGCAGTCTTGTATTTTCAGCCATGGCCCTCTCATTTAATGCTGATGGTGTGTTGGTATTTGCCAAGTCTGAATGTTCATCTTGGAGGTGTTATAAAAAACTTCGTCTCAGCCATGGTCTAATTCAATTATTTTATTACAATTGATTAATATGGAGAGGCAATAATCAAGCAGCGCTGGGTGCGCAGGGGAGTCTCCGCTTCACCAAAGACGCACACCGAGATCTTTGGGGTATAATCTCTTATACTTCTCAGTCTTGGGTTTTAGCCAATCCGTCGTCTTCTTTACCTGGATGTCGACATGGCTCCTTTCCATTGTTCTTTTCTTGTTGCTGGGTTTTTTCTCCAGTGAAGACGTTGCTGAACTTCTTGGTAACGTATTAACAGGAAAACGCTTACAAGCTTAGCCGCAGACTTAGCATTTTGTTTTATACCTTATATGGCTATTTGCCTAGTACCCAAGTTTCACAACATCCTGTAACAGGATGTATCTCTTGGTTATCTAACCCCCTAAAGACATTCAAGCAGTTAAACAAAGCTCTTTTTGAGCAGTAAAGCGTTGAGTAAGAGGGATTATTCCTTTGTCTCCTCTTCCCTTTCATCATTGTATTGACAGGAACATCTATAATAATGATCATTCCTATATTCTCCACACATGGTACAATGGTCACAAGGGGTTCCAATTCCACACAAAGTGCAATGGTTACAAGGACTTCTAAGTTGCTGACACGAATCATCCCTGTATACTCCACAGAGGGTCACATCCTTGCCAGTCTGCTTCTCTCTGTAACGAAGACTCTTTAGGATGGGGATTTTTCCCAGCATCTCAGAGCTGACCTAAAAAGAAGGAAGACAGATGCAATTATGAGATTTCTTGCCTTCCAGAAAGAGATGATGACCATGAGGACCCATTTGCACCATAAAAAGAGAGGAACCTTATTATATTGCTACCATTCAGAGTGCCAGAGTATTCAAAATGTTACTACCTGCTGGCCTGATTATGAAGTTGCTCCCTAAATAAACACTGCAGAACAAAAATAAACATTAGTTACTCTTTAAGCAAGCAGCACAATGTAGATCCATCCAGAAAATCAAAACCAAACTCAGAACTATTAGATTTTGACATTTATTTATCAGAATGCTTTCAGATTTGTATTCTTATCATTATCCCTTAATATTTGCTTTGACCAAGGGCCTGTGCTCCTGCTCTGGCAGAACCTTACATGCCTACAATTCATCAGACCATCAGGCACTTTCATTCTGCAAACCTCCTTGTGCTCTTTTCCTCCAAAACAGGATATCCCATAGGCTGGGTGATACAATGGGGAGGGATGATGGTGTCAAGTTTGCAGATGGGGAGCATGCCTTGTAGCAGAGCTCCTCTGAATGTGGGCTCAGCTGGAAGCACATTCTCTGGTTGTAGCACATCAGCACATCATAGCCTCTCTCTCCCTCTTGTCATTCGACTTCATGCACCACTGACAGCTACCCATCAGAACCCACACCAATCTGCAGGGTTGGGTCACGGAACGGAAGGACACCCAGACACTATACTTCAAAACTCTGAACCCTCTATCCCTTCCATCCACCCCCAGTTCACAAGCAGCTGTTCTGGAAGGGCTCTTCCTTTCAACAGCTGAACCCTATCCATCTCAGGCATGAGATACCCCAGGCTGCACTCAGTGACTGGCAGGAAATGCAGTGGTTCCCTATCTAATATGGTCTAGCTCTTGGCTTGCAAACTGCAGTTAGAAGGAGGAATAATTCGTACTTGGCTGCTGGACAAGCAGAACATCCATCAACACAAGATCCAATTCTTAAATTTAGGGAGCAAAACAGAGCCTAGGGAAGCAACACCTGAGCTAGCAGAGACCCAAGCTAGTAGCCCACACAGCATGAGCAAGCCACTATAGCAGGGTACTGCACCCAAGCTTATGAGCTTCTATATTTCGCAGCAGGCTGCATTGGACTGGCACCAGCATATCCTGGCTAGAATATGCCCGCAGATCTCCCAGCTCAGATTTCCCTCATATCTCAGAGCCCCTACAATTACAGTCAAAGTGAGTTTGGATCTGGCTGCACCACATCAAGTCTAAAATTCACAGATCTCCAGGGACAGTAGCCCAGCTCTGAAGTGACTTGACTAAAATCTAATACAGGGTTGGGACAATGTTAGGTTAAGGTAACAGGAAAGCCAGTCAACAGAAGTCTGTTAAACATTTCCAGGGCTCCTCTTCTGAGGAGCAAACAAGCAAGTTTTATTTCAGGCTGAAACCAAATAAAATTATAATTTACATAAAGCCTGTCCTATTTCTATCTTGTTAATATAATATCAAACAGCCCAATAGGACTAACCAGTATGGGAGAGACCACCTCCATTCTGCAGACCCAGAGTCAATGTGTTTGGGATCAGGACCCTTAAACAAGCAAGCTTTATGGTTGAGGACAATTTCTGAACAAATCTGGCCTTATCTGGCAGCCAGGACAGAGAGGTAAGGACTTCCTTTGGGGCTCTGGGAGTCTCTGTACTCTAAAAGGTACATGCCATTTTCAGATTTTGAAGAGTTATTGCTCTGTGGATTCTTGGACTAATTTGATTTTCTCAGCCAAGAATTTAGACTAAGGTGTTTGACAGCAAACTCCCCTTCCCTGGGTGTTACAACATCAAATCAGTGGCTGAAGCCATCTTACTTTGTTTTCACTGGCTAACAATTAAGAACATTTTTTGTCCTCTGTCAAATTTATATGTGCAATGCTAATTAAACCAAACAGGAAAAGCATTTTTCTATTCTCATGCAACTAATCATTCCTGGGCCCAAAGCATGACCTCAACCTCTTACCAAGTATGTGTACAGTTCCTTTCACCCTGAAACTAAACTCAGTTCCCAAGGCATGGACTGGGTGTTTAGTTTGAAAGACTGATGCTACCAAGGGCAAACCCTCACCATTTTGTAGATTAAGGGAACCAAAGAAAAGGGCACTGAGAGGATGGTCTCTGGAACTCCCAGTCTTTCAAGAACAAACCAATGAAAGGGTTTAGATAATCCAGGGGCCAGCATACTCTCTAAAAGACTTTTCCTGGCCAGGCTTCAACATGGCCTCTCCTCTCACTAGAATGACCAGCAGTTTTTGGCATCTGACTGGAACTCTTGGAGCTACTGTTTCAGTCTCCCTACAAACTCAGGAAGATGTAGTTACAACAGCAGAAACATCTTCATAAGGGCTACGAACTGCTGTTTTCTATAAAAGCTGAAGCTCTGATCAAACACCACCATGAAGTGAACCTATCAATACCTTAAATTCAGCCCCATGCAGATATAACAGGAAATTGCCTTTACAGCAACAATTTACAAGCAACAAAGGCAGATGATTTGGCACTTGGATTTGTTTTGTAATAGAAAACATTCTGTAAAAAAACTACATCAGACAAGTTCTGACACTGTCAACTGACATCCTTCTGCCACAAAAGAGACAGAGGTTTTACCTTACAGGTTGTTTCCCTGAGGTCTAGGAGAATCTTTCAGCTGGGCCAAATATCCTAAATCCTTCCCTATTTTTCCCTTTTTTTATGTGAAGAAAAGGCAGAAACTCAGTTTGGGATTTCAGAGTTTCAAATCAACAAACCGATTCACTACCTTTTCTGGGGTTCAGGGAGAGAGAGCCAAAAGGGCAAAGATGGCAGTGGGTGGCAGAGGAGAGGAAAAAGCTTGCTCTGCTCTGTTGCAAAACAGCAAACAAAAGAGCTCTGTGGCAGTACAATGTGTTGCTAATTATGATCATGCAAAAAGTTTCTTTTGTTTTGTGAGTTGTGGAGGATTGCAATGATTTATTTCCATATGAAAAGAGGCCAAAGATATTCCTCCTCTCTTTCAAACAAGCTGCACATTTCTTGGTCCTGTGCAGTCCGGTCACTCCTTCCTAGCCTGACCTACTGCTTTATGCTAAGCCAGGATGCAAGGGACTTGGGTTCTACTCCAAGTCTGCTTGACACAGTTATGTGGACCTGCGCAAACCCAGTGGTGGAAGCTCCCCCCATCCCTATAAAGTCAAGGCCAAACCATTTATTGATGTTTGCAAACTTTGTACCGAGTGTTGGGATTTAGCTAAATGATTGGCTTTGGCAGTGAAGCCAGCTGAAGAATTTTCCTATTACCCCTTGATCACCAATTCCCAGGCCAGTTCCATACTTCAGCCCTCTGGGGTTGGCCAACAGAAGTGTTTGTGGGTCTGTGCTATAAACTCAGTAATTTAAGTGATTCAGGTTAAAAATAGCTACACCAAAAGCAATTCATCATTTAACAATCCTGCCTACTCTCGGCCATGGCTGGGAAAGCCTTGGGGAAAGAGGACAGCAAGGTAGATGAATTCTTCTGGCACACAATTACCGGGCTATAGGAAAGGAGCTGAGAAATGAAACATGGCCCCTTTCTGACAGAAACCTTGTCCTGGGTTCAGCAGTAGCAGCCATTTTTTCTCCTTCTTAGCAGCTGGTGCAGTGCTGTGTTTTTGATGTTCGGCCTGGGGACAGCACTGATAACACCGATGTTTTTAGTTACTGATCAAATGTTTAGTCTGGCCAAGGACTTTGTGAGCCTCATGCTCTGCCAGGGAGGAGGGGAAGCCAGGAGGAAGCAGAGACAGGACACCTGACCCAAACTGACCAAAGAAGTATTCCATACCACAGCACGTCATGCCCAGGAGGTAACTGGGAGTTAGCCGGAAGGGCTAGTTGACTGCGGGGTTGGACTAGGTATTGGTTGGTGTTCGGTTGGGCTAGGGGGGGTCAGTTATCAGTCGGCGGGGGGTGAGGTGTTATATTCTCTTCCCTTGTTATTTCCTTTAGCATTATTATTACTGGTGGTAGCAGTAGTGATTTGTGTTATACCTTAGTTACTAAACTGTTCTTATCTCAACCTGTGGGAGTTGCATTCTTCTGATTCTCCTCCCCATCCCTCCGGGAGCAGAGGAAGGGAAGAAAGGGGGGGAGGGGAGAGAGAAACTGTGTGGCTGGCTTGCTGACAGGGCTTAAACCATGACAAACCTAAAGAAAACAGTCTTGGGTGCTGAGTGCCAATACAAATCTCCCAACACTTAACCCTGAGCATCCACTCTTATGACAGCTGGTTTGGTCCCAAAACAACATAGTGGCAGATGGACTTCTGCAATGGCTCTGCTGGAACATCGGGGCTCTCTTTAGTCTCTGTTATTCCAGAATAGTGAACGTGGCCACTTTCAATATTTTGCTGGGCAAAATGAAAGATGTGTTTGTCCTCTGACAGAATGAGTAATGCTGACCCCTGATACAGCGCAGGCCAAGCCAGGCACCACTTTTGATTTCCCTGGCAGCAGAAGTGGTGCAGTTCTAATGTACGGCACATGAGGGAAGGGCAGACAGAGATTGGAGAGCGTGATAGGTCTGCTGTTTAATTCTGCTTCACACAGCTACCCATCTGCACACACCAACTGATGTAGTGATGCGTGGATAAACTCCACAACTCGTTAAAAGTTGTAAAGTAGGTATGCTTTTATTCAGCGCTGAGAGGCATAGGGATAATTCCTCAAAGTCATGCGCACCTCAGTGCTGTTTCCCTCTACATTTATCCTCTAAAGTTATATATATTCATAAGGTTGCACAACACGCCTATACATATTCATATCCTATCCCCGCTTCGTATTATAATGGAGCCAGAAGGTCCTCTGCGCCTGCGCATCGCCCCCTCTGGTCATGGGCAGGGGTCTCAAGATGAAGTAACTGAGTCTTCCTCCTGTGGGTAGGGGTCTTCAAGATGAAGTAAATGAGTCTTCCTCTCCTTGCACTTTTCACCTTTCAGTCTTCACATATGGCCTTAGGGTTTGGCCTGGTATCCCAGCCATAAACCATCTGCTTCTCCCCTTGTTAGTAGATTCAGGCTTTTCCTTATCAATAGCTGCTTATCAAAAGGACCAAGTGTCTGCTTTTCCTTATCAATAGCTGCTTATCAATAGGACCAAGTGTCTTCTTTTCCTTATCAATAGCTGCTTATCAATAGGACCAAGTGTCTTCTTTTCCTTATCAATAGCTGCTTATCAATAGGACCAAGTGTCTTCTTTTCCTTATCAATAGCTGCTTACCAATAGGACCAGGTGTCTGCTTTTGCTTATCAATAGCACCAGGTGCCTTTGTTCTGCTTAGCAGGCATTTACAACAGACAATACTTTTGTTTAAGCAAGCAAATTCCTCTAACCCCCTTGTACAATATCCCTGTTCTACCCCCCTGTACATTGGTCAACCCTCTGTATCAGTAGGAACATATGGCTCAAGATGGAGACAGACAATGCTGCTGCATCCATTGTGGAAGGCTGTGAACACAACCAATCAATGTTTAGTACAATAGATCCACTGGCCCCTCCAGGTATTGAGGCTGGTAGGCAGAAGACATTTGAAAAATTAATCTGCGCAGCCAGAGGGGTCTCTGACCCAAGCTTGTTCATAAAGGCTTCCAGGACAGAGCCTACTTCTCATGTTGCTTGTTTAAATGATCGTTGAGCTCACAGGTGCTTAAAGCACATAGAAAGCCAAGACAGCTAGGATGGGCCATCACAGTTGAATATCTTCACATTCATTTGCACAAAATATCCAAATATGTGCATGCAATCCAAGGGCATATTTCTGGGAGCTGGCAGCCCATGAAGTCTGCTAGTGTCCCTCAGGAGAAACTTATGCAACCCACACTTGGAATCCATCAGCAAAAACTGATTCTCTGGACTCGGCAGCAAGGGTCAGATTTGCAAAGGTGTTGAGATGTTTAACTATGCATGGAAGCATGCCCTGCTCATGATATCCCTCCACAAAACAAAACCTTGGCTAAACTAACCACAGTTTTCTTCTGATGACAACACTGGGTTCCTGCTAAAGGTTTTGCCAGCTTGAATGTGTGAATTTGAGCTTTAAAACAATATCATTTTACTTTCCAAATATTCTGTCACAGACCTGAATCATTTTGTTGTCAGATAGCTTCAATCTCTGCCACTGCACACTAAATTCTTTCAAATTTAGACCCGGGGATTCCCCCCAGTTCATTTTATTTTGGGAAAAAATGTTTTCCTACTTCCATAAAATTCTCAGCAAAAGAATGATTGAAAAAAACAGAAGGAAATGCTTGCTAGAATATAGTGAGTGTCCCACCAACTACTCTCATTTCCTTCTTCATGACCCCAAATATTCTAATTGGTCTGTATAGTTTCAATTTAAAATAAGCATAGCACAAATAACTTCATAATTGTAACAAATATAATAGTGCCACAGATAAAAATCATAGCTACCCATAAAAAATACTAAATGAGAAAGTAAGTTGTTTCATGAGTTAAGAGTTCCCAGAAACAATGGGTTATATTTGCAAGACAGATGAAGCCAAAAAACTGTCCACTGACATCCAAATAAATTTTTTCAGAGTGCTCAGCTCTTAGCAGCTCTTGCTATCCTCCAAAAGCACATACTGATTTCTCAAAACCCTGAACTCAGATGAAGAAAACTTCCCCATACACACACTGCAGTACTGCCTCTGTATTTAGAAGTGTTTCTAGAGTGCCTAGCACTGATGTTGACAATGCTTCTTTGGTATTAATATTGTAGCTCTTGTACTTCCTTAGAAGTCTTTAAATCAGCATTTCTGTGACAAAAATCACAGCAAGTAATTTGCATCTTCCTGTCTGGAAAAACATACGGCAAGAAACAGCTCAGCTGGAAATTTTGCACTGAGAAGAACTGAAAGAAGGCAAGTGAGGGCAAGTCATGCCAAATACCCCAAGAAGCAAATCACCTACTCACAGAAGAACACCTATATACCATCCCATATCTGACACTCTACTTCCTTGCTACACAGCACATAGATAACAAACAAAAACACTCCAGGAAAACATAGTACCTCTTTGAGCACAGAAATCTAGCCTGGAAATATGCGTTTTGTTCACTGCATAAGTAAGTACGTTCTTACTTCTTTTGAGATGACAGCAGTGTGTGTATTAATGGGTATTTATCCTAATAGCTTCAGGAAAGCACATCCTTCACAGCAATGCTTAGCTGTAATCCCATGTTTGGAAACACCTTTAATTTAAGCTCTTAAATCATTGTCTTAGCTTGATCCAACCACGTTCCTGAAGGATGAACTTTTTCCAACATATTTTACACATCACAAATCTTAACAATAAAGTTAAGCTACTTTCTGTTGACAAAACACGATATTTAGAAGTGGGTTATTTATTTACAGACTACCTCTTGGTTCATTTAGGTTTGCTCTGAGAAATAGAAATGCACCAGTAAAGCCAGGATTTGAAGAAGAAAAGGGTGCAAAATCATCCAGGAAAAGTCAAAGAACAAACACTTAAATAGCACATATCAAATCCTGCAGTTTTAACACCCTGTTGATTAACTAAACTTTCAACTTCCAAGACCCCCTGTGAAGATGTCCTGGGTTCAGCTGTAACAATTATTTCTCTCCTTCTGAGTAGTTGGTTCAGTGCTGTGTTTTCAACTTTAGTCTGAGAACAACGCTGAAAACACACCAATGTTTTAGTTGTTGCTAAGTAATGTTTAGCCGATCAAGGACTTTTCAGTCTCTCATGCTCTGCCAGTGAGGAAGGGAACAAGAAGCCAGGAGGAAGCAGAAACAGGACACCTGACCCAAAGTAGCCAAAGGGGTATTCCATACCACAGCATGTCACGCCCAGTATATGTAAGCGGGGAGGAGAAGCAGACAGGCCAACCCAATATGGGTGATAAGCAACTTCTACTTTATTTGTGACGCAGTTCACACATATATAGGAGTGGTATTCAGCCACTCCTTCTTGGCATAACAGTATTGGTTAGCCCCCACAGCTTCCTCCACATTCTCCTCCCAGGTCCAGACTCCAGCCACCTGTGGGGGCCACCCCCTGCCTTGCTTGCACAGTCCTCCAGAACTCTATGGTCCTGCCCTTAGAGTCATTCTGCAACAATTCCCCCCTTTTTCTTTGTGCAAGCAAGGCATTATGGGTTATTCTGTTCACCTGTTTTATCACACAACTATAAACAAGTCTAATAGCTACAATGATTAACCTAACAATGATACATAAGTGCAATACTTTAAACAGCAGTGTTTGACTCAACCTGTAATGCCCCATGAAGACAACCATCTAGTTATTCTTAGGATATTGCTCATTTACTATTGCTGGGTAAGCTGAGCCAGGGTTCTCAGCTGTGCGTGCATCAAATTAGCATAATCAGAGAAACTCATACAACACATTCCATCAAACTCTTCACATCCATGTCCCTGTTCCAACAACAAAAGGTTCTGCAGTGTTGCATGTCTCACAGAGTCAACATTAAAACAAATCAGAAATTGCCTTTGATGTAGAATTGTCTGCTTAGCAACTCAGCAACCCAGTCTGCTTAGTTGAGCCAAGGCCCTGGCTGAAGCACTTACAGCGATTTGGCATATTATGATTGGATACATGTTTTGAAGACCCTTAGTGACTAACATATAATTGGTTAAGCACAGGTGTGAGAACTCAACCTTGAAAGCTTGCCAACAGTCCACAGTTCCCATTAACTTGGTGAATTCCAGCCTCTTATCTTGCTTGCTTAAGCTTCTTCAGGCCTCTCATGGCCTTGCTGTATCTTTCAGGACTATTCAAAGTTTATGTACCAATTATGCATTCTCCTGTGAGAACACTGTCTCCACATCTTCCCCCTTTTGTTTTATCCAGTAACAAGTCGCTACTACAGCAAGGCACACACACATTTACATTAGCAGAGTAACTATTACAGGGTGCAGCAGCATGTTGAAGATGCTGATGGCAGTGAAGGACTAGCCAAAGAAATTTCTTACCAGTGGAATTCTCCCACCCTCTTAATTTGTTCCATCACCTGCTTTATAACACTACCATTGTATTAAAATTTTTCTAGCTTTTGCCTTAGCATTTTCTAGCAGCTACTGCAAATTTCCATACTCTAACATCTCTTTTACAAGTGACAAATCTATATAATACAAGGTGCAGTTTCTTATTAGCAACTAGCTAGTAAATACAGGTGGTTTTATACACAAAATCACAACCTCTAATAAGAGCTATTTTACAAGCACACATATTCAGGATGTTACTTTTCAGTTGCCCCCAAGTGATGTTTTGCAGTTATTTGTTCTTTCTCTTCCTCCATCTCATTCTGCTTGGGGTAATCACGGTCAGCTCCTGTAGCTGAGGCAGCAGATTTATCCATTCATCTGTCCAGCTCATGGCAAGGCTTGACAAACTTTGCAGACAGTCACCATGGACCTGTAGGCAGGAGGACACAAATATACCCCCTCCCCCAGGTTATCAGTTCTTCAGTTCTTGAGAAGTAGACAGGTTAGACAGGTTAAGTGCAGCATCATTACTCTCTCCCCCACACACTTTTTTTTTTTTTAAGTCCCTGCAAAAGCCATCATTACTCCCACTACAGTCCCACGTACAGAACGTGGCACAAGGACCCTGTGGAGACTAACAGCAAACCAGCTCCGAGAAGCATCATTGCAGTGCGAGGTGGCAGGCTCAACCTTAGCAGGCGTCCCCGCAGAGGCTCCACCTCCCCCACATCGCATGAGGCTTGGGCTTTTATACTGACCAAAATGCACACTCATTCCGACACAGGTGGCCAGCCTGTGCTGGAAGAAGTGGCCAGCAGTATCTACAGAGGTCTCCAAGGGTTGATAGAAACCTGGACATACTTATATTTACCAACTTCTAGTACATGAGTGTCACAGAGAAACTGTATGGGCTCCCCCTGTCAACTGCAAGAAAAAATCATAACATATACAGCTTGAGTATAAGAGGATTTTAACGCATACGTGGTCACCGTTTGTCAGGCCTCCTTAACTATTTTGAGATCAAGAGCTTCCCACTCTTTAGCCCCCTGCTGCGTAGTAAACACAGGATATGCAAAGATGCCCATTGCAGAAAATTCCCCAGTAATGATCACATCTTTGGTTACCCATTGTTACAACTGAGCGTCTCCAGGGCCAGTAAGTCTGAGCAGACCGACCCGGGAGATGAAGTCAGGGTCTGGAAGCAGAGGATATAAATCTGGCTCGGATTCAGGGGATTCGGGGGCTGATCCTGGGCCGAACTCGGGGTCTCCGTTGCTCGCAGCTGTGTCTTTCTTATCAGATGTCTCTCGTTCGGTATGTGGCCATCTGCAGACCTGGCTCCTCCGTGACTGAGTTAAAAATTTTTTCACTCTAGGGCGTAGTGGGTTGGAGAGGCTCGCGGTTCCTTTAAATCTCCCGCTAGCGCATGATCCCTATTTTGTACTGCGTGCTTCACAGTGGCGCCGCAATCGATCCGGCGCCGAGGCACTGCCCTCTTTCTTTCGGATTTCTCGACATTTATCATGCGTGTACCTTCTAATATACTTTCTCTGTCCTTTTCAAAGTCCCTACTTTCGGAACTGGGGTGGTGGGGGAGCAGAGGGTTACACCTCCTCCGCGGCACCTTCTGATGGAGGGGGAGAAAAGGAAGGGGGGGGGGGGAACCCTGTGCTCCCGCGAGTTGGGGGGGTGGGGGGGAACGAGTTGTAATCTTCCCCCGGTTTCAACCGACCGGGGACGTCTGTTCCTAGTTTCTCCGTTGCTACCGCGGCAGTTTTCTTTTCTGCCTTGTATCTTTTTATACAGTTCATTACTTCCCTCCGTGGTTTACCGAGTTTCTTTGCCTTTTTATAATCATTAAGCACTGAGTCAAATAGTTCATCACCAAACTTTCGACACTCACTCTCCTCAAATATTGTATTAGGATCTGCAAAAAAAATCTCTTAGCCTTCCCTACAGCCAGTAGACCTGCTAGCTGCTTTAGAGTCTCAGGCTCAATTCCCCGCTTTTATAAAAAGCACTGTAAAAAGTTCAGGGCTCAGTTCCCCGCTTTTATAGAAAGCACTGTAATAAGTCCAGGGCTACCTCTCGGTCCATTTTCATGGCCAGCCTTTTCCAGATCGTCTTCTTCTGGGTCGTCCTGTAACCTCGGTCTCCGGATCGGCCTTCTGACGCAGCAGTGTCTGGTTCGCCCTAGCGGCGGATTCCTTTCGGTTAGTCCAAGCACCCGGGTCCATCACGCCACCGCAGCAGCATTGCCCGCGCTTCCCGGTCGCTGCCGCCGGCGCCGCTCACTCGCCGTTCCGGGTCCCCGTCGACCGGGGCCCTGTATCTGGGTCCCTGTTAAACCGGGGCCCTGTATTCCGGTTCCCCGCTAATCGGGGCCCTGTATCCCGGGTCCCCATCGGCTGGGGCCCTGTATCCGGGTCCCCGCTAGTCAGGGCCTTGTATCCCGGGTCCCCATCGGCCGGGGCCCTGTATCCGGGTCCCCGCTAGTCAGGGCCCTGTATCCCGGGTCCCCATCGGCCGGGGCCCTGTATCCCGGGTCCCCGTCGGCCGGGGCCCTGTATCCCGGGTCCCCGCTAGTCGGGGCCCTGTAATCCGGGTCCCCAGCGACCAGGGCCCTGTAGTCCGCGTCCCTGTTCGGGCGCCATTTGTAAGCGGCGAGGAGAAGCAGACAGGCCAACCCAATATGGGTGATAAGGAACTTCTACTTTATTTGTGATGCAGTTCACACATATATAGGAGTGGTATTCAGCCACTCCTTCTTGGCATAACAGTATTGGTTAGCCCCCACAGCTTCCTCCACATTCTCCTCCCAGGTCCGGTCTCCGGCCACCTGTGGGGGCCACCCCCTGCCTTGCTCGCACAGCCCTCCAGAACTCTATGGTCCTGCCCTTAGAGTCATTCTGCAACAAGTATATAAAGTGAGGGGAGTCATCCGGAAGGCCCAGATCACTGCTTGGGTTGGTCTGGGTATCAGTCGGTGGGTGGTGAGCAATTGTATTGTGCATCACTTGTGTTTTTTGTTTTTTTCTCCCCTTCCCTTTTTAGTTTAATATTCTCTCCCTCTATTTCCCTTATCATTATTATTAGTGGTAGTAATTTTATATTACACCTTAGTTACTGGACTGTTCTTATCTCAACCTGCGAGGTTTACATTCTTTCGATTCTCCTTCCCATCCTGCCAGGGGGGGTTGGGGAAGGGGGGAGTGAGCAAGAGGCTGCATGGTTCTGAGTTACCGACTCGGCTTCCCTCGGAGGGAAGGAGAGAAAGAGAGAAGGATGGCGGGTGGGAAGGAGGGAAGAAATGAGGAAGGAAGGAAGGAAGGAAGGAAGGAAGGAAGGAAGGAAGGAAGGTCCGCTAGTGCAGGCAGGCAGTCAGGGGAGGAAGGAAGGAAGGAGGGAAAGAGGGAAGTATGGAGGGTGGAGAGGAGGGAGGAAAGGAAGGAAAGAGGGAAGGTAGGTCTGGTAGGGCTGGCTGGTAGGTAGGGATGGAAAGAGGGAAGAAGGCAAGGATAGAAGGCAAGGATAGAAGGAGGGAAGGAAGGAGGGAAGGAAGGAGGGAAGGAAGGAAGGAAGGAGGGAAGGAAGGAAGGAAGGAGGGAAGGAGGGAAGGAGGGTCTGGTAGTGGAAGCTGGCAGTCTGGGAAGGAAGGAGGGAAGGAGGGAAAGAAGGAAGGACAGAAGGAAGGACAGAGGGAAGGAATGAATGAAGGAAGGGACAAGGAAGGAAGGAGGGAAGAACGGAAGGAAGGAAGGAAGGAAGGTCAGTCCGATAAGGCCGGCTAGCAGTCTAGCAGTCTGGGAAGGAAGAATGAAAGACAGAAGGAAGGGAAGAAGGAAGGAAGGAAGGAAGTAATGTCCGGTTTTCAAACCAGCCGAATTTGACCGCAAGACAAGTGAATGTCGTTGCTTTGCAATCTGGCTTGCCTAGCCCTTCTATCATACCTCAGGTTTGGGATTTAATAATAATTGATTTAAAAGACTGTTTTTTCACAATTCCTCTACATCCAAGTTACTGTGAGAAAATTTGCTTTCTCTGTCCCAGCCATTAACAAAGGAGAGCCTACTAAGAGATATGAATGTGTTGTTTTACCTCAAGGTATGAAAAATTGTCCTCTTACTTGTCAACTGTATGTTGCCTGGGCATTGCAGCCGATCCAACAAAAAATGCATAATCTATCACTATATGGATGATATCCTAATTGCAGGCAAAGATTTAAACAAGGACCATCTGCTCTGCCTGCTACAATCAGAATTAGAGAAAGCAGGACTGGTAATTGCACCAGACAAGGTACAACGTGAAGCCCCTTGGAAATATCGGGGGGGGGGGGGGGGGGGGGATCATTTCCAGAACTGAAATTAGGCCTCAAAAAGTGAAAATTACCACACAGATAAAAACCTTGTCTGACATGCCGAAATTGATGAGTGATATTCAATAGATCCGCCCTTTGTGTGGCATCACAAATGATGATCTGACTGTTCTCATGCCCCTTTTAAAGGGTGAGTCAAAGGCAGAACAAAAAAGAGTTCTATCAAAAGCTCAGTATGAAGCCTTAGATCACATCATGAAAAAAATCACTACCTCTTATGCTTCTCAATGGAATCCAGATTTGCAGGTTATTCTGTCTATTGTCAACAGTATCACCCATTTAGTCTACTAGTACAGTGAGATCTTCAAAAGACTGATCCTTTATGCATTTTAGAATGGATTTTCCTGCCTTATCAGTTACATAAAACTGTAACTATTCGGTTGGAAGTACTTGCTCTTTTGATTGTACGAGGTCGTTCACGTTGTCAGGAAATTATGGGCTGTGATCCATCACAAATTTGTTTGCCACTTACCAGGGTATGGTTAGACTGGGCACAACAATCTAGCTCTTTCAGTCTGCTCTGATAGGTTTTGTTGGTCCTCTTAATATAAATTTTCCACCTCATAAGATGTTTACAATGCTAAAGAATAATCAGTTTGAATATGTTAACTTTTATTCTAGTAAACCTGTTGTAGGATTAACTGTCTTTACAGATGCAAGCAAAATCAATCACACAGCCGGATATGTTTGGCAAACAGATGATGGCTGGAAAGAGCAGAAGATACTTAGTCGTTTTTCCGATTCGCTACTAACACTAGAGCTCAGTGCTGTTGTTGCAGTATTTCAGCAATGGCCTGACACCCCTCTTAATATTGTCTGCGAATCTTTATATGTTGTAGGCATTGTTCAACGTATAGAAAGGGCAATTTTACAAGAAGTTGCTAATCACAGGTTGTGGATCTTGTTAAAAATCTCATTACATCTTGTGAATACTCGTAAATGTACATATTTTATTATAGAATCATAGAATCGTTAGGGTTGGAAAGGACCTTAAGATCATCTAGTTCCAACCCCCTGCCGTGGGCAGGGACACCTTATTCGCAGTCATTCAGGCCTTCCAGGAAGCCTTAGTGAAGGCAATAAAAAAGTGAATAAATTAGTTGCCCCAGCATGGGCAGGACCCTCTGTAAATATCTTTCAACAAGCTCAAGCATCCCATGCCTTCTTCCATCAATCAGCAAAAATGTTAGTTTGACAGTTTGGACTGTCCCTAACAGATGCCCGAGGCAGTGTGCAATCTTATCCTGATTGTCAAGACCAAGCAGTAGGTATAGGCCTTGGAGGCAACCCTCAAGGCCTCCAGCCTCTTCAGCTTTGAAAAATGGATGTGACTCATGTACCCTCTTTTGGGAAATTAAAGTATGTCCACATTACTATTGACACTATTCTCTTACAGGACAAGCTATTATTGAACGAACACATCAAACTTTGAAACAGTTGTTGGAAAAACAAAAAATGGAGGAAGAAGGACTTACCCCGGTAGCAAGGACACAGAAAGCTGTATATGTTATGATTTTTTTGCGATTGACAGGAGACTTTAATGATCCCCCTGCTATAATACATGGTCAGGCATTAGGTTCAGGTTATATGACTAAAACTCTGGGTATTCTGGTCCAGTACAAGGATTTGGAAACCGGCATTTGGAAAGGTCCTGTGAAAGTAAAACTAACCGATTGAGGTTATATGTGTGTAATTACAGATTCTGATCTGCGGTGGGTGCCAGCTCCCTGGGTGAAGACCTGGAAAGAGTCAACACCGCCCAAGGAGAGCCAGGACACCGCCCTTGACAGTGATTGAATGAATTGAAATTTGAGCTTAGGCCATCCGTTTTATGGATGTTTTCAGTCCTTCTTAAAGTGAAGGGAGCAACCTTTTTTACGTTAAAGTAAAAAAAAAAAAAAACACACACAAAAAAAAAAAAACACCCCCCACCCCACCCCCCCGAACCTCTAGGGAAGCAAGACCAGCGTGGGATACAGATGTATTGTGTGATTTTTCCGGTGGTGGGAAGGTCTCTCATATGCTCTTATCAGGAGTATTGGGCATACTGTTACAGACTGTGGACTTGGGACCCCAAATACAACCCATTTGATACAGTCTCTCTGTGATACTCATGTAATAGAAGTTGGTAAATATAAGTATGTCCATGTTTCTATCGACCTTTGGAGACCTTTATAGATACTGCTGGCCACTTCTTCCAACATAGGCTGGCCACCTGTGTTGGAATGAGTGTGCATTTTGGTCAGTATGAAAGCCCAAGCCTCATGCAATGTGGGGGTGGCAGAGCCTCTGCAGGGACGCCCTCTAAGGTTGAGCCTGCCACCTCGCACTGCAGTGATGCTTCTCGGAGCTGGTTTGCTGTTAGTCTCCACAGGGTCCTTGTGCCACTTTCTGTACGTGGGACTGTGTAGTGGGAGTAATGATTGTCTGGATTTTGTGCTTCAAATATTGCAGTTGTGTGGTGTGTGCTTGTGGGATCCCATACGTGTGTGTGTATGTGTGTGTTGAGGGCAGAAGGTGTTCTGTGTATTTTTGTTGTTGTTGGGTTCATGTAAAAGTTTTTAACGGGTAGCAGTTTAACATTTCGGGCAAGAAAGGGTTAATGCAAAAGTGCGGTTGCCAGCAGGTATTTATGGTTGCTGCTGAAGCAGGCAGGCAGCTGTAGCTGCTGCCGAGCAGGCCGGCGTTTATAGCTGTGCAAAGCAGGATGAGCAACTTTTGGAAAAAAAAAAAAGCTGACCTCCGATTCAGCTCCCGGTGCTCCATCAGCGGAACGGCCAGGATGGACACCAGAGCCGAGGAGTGAAGACAAAAAAAAACAAACAACAAAACAAAAAAAAAAACAAAAAAAAACAAAAAGAAAACAACACAAAACCCAACCTCTCAATCTATTGAGGTATTGAGGCAGTTTGTAGAGACACCACAGACAAAGCCTAAAGAGCACCTGCAACACAGTGGGTGCATGGTAAGAGCCTTGCCTAGTATGTTTAAGGTTACCTGGGGGTGAATCCAGGACTTGGAGGAATAGATAGATCGGTTGAAATAAGAACTGCTAACTGAAAAAGCAAGAGGGGTAGTGCAACCACAAGCTTTATGAGCCATCACCTAAGCAGCATCAGGGTGGAAGGAGAAAAAAAAAAAAAAAAAAGAGGCAATGATGCAGCAAACTCCTTGACTGTTAACAATGTGCAGTTTAACCTGTCTGCTTCTCAAGAACTGATAACCTGGAGGAGGGGATATATTTGTGTCCTCCTGCCTACAGGTCCATGGCGACTGCCTGCAAAGTTTGTCGAGCCTTGCCATGGGCTGGACAGACTAATGGAAAGAGAAAAACAAATGATTGCAAAATATCACTTGGGGGCAACTGAAAAGTAAAAGCTTGAATACATGTGTGCCTGTAAAGTAGCTATTATTAGAGGCTGTGATTTTGTGTATAAAACCACCTGTATTTACTAGCCAGTAGCTAATAAGAAACTACACCTTGTATTATATAGATTTGTCACTTGTAAAAGAGAAGTTAGAGTATGGAAATTTGCAGTAGCTGCTAGAAAATGCTAAGGCAAAAGCTGGGAAGATTCTAATACAATGGTAGTGTTATAAAGCAGGTGATGGAACAAATTAAGAGGGTGGGAGAATTCCACTGGTAAGAAATTTCTTTGGCTAGCCCCTCGCTGCCATCAGCATCTTCAACATGCTGCTGCACCCTGTAATAGTTACTCTGCTAATGTAAATGTGTGTGTGCCTTGCTGTAGTAGCGACTTGTTACTGGATGAAGCAGGTGAAACTCTGCATTGACAACAAGGTGCAAGGACTGAGGCTGACAAAATGCCTGCTACCACAGTCAAGGGCAAGACTGGGTTGGCCTCTGTGTTTGCCACCAAGAAGAACCTTTAGCTCTGCTGTTGGCTGCAACCCAGCAGGCGTGGAGCAGTGGGGACACATGCCATGCCAGGCCTTGATGTGAAGGATGGCCTCCCCTGTTATCAGAGAGCCATACAGCAGAAAAAAGGGGCAGGCCCAGCAGCCTGTAGTTGGCATATGTTGGAGATACAATCTAGCCCAAATCCCCTGCTCAAGTAGGGTCACCCAAAACATATATAAAACAAAGAGGGGGAGATGTGGAGACAGTGTTCTCAAAGGAGAATGCATAATTGGTACATAAATTCTGAATAATCCTGAAAGATACAGCAAGGCCATGAGAGGCCCAAAGAAGCTTAAGCAAGCAAGATAAGAAGAAGCTGGAATTCACAGAGTTAATGAGAACTGTGGACTGTTGGCAAGCTTTCGAGGTCAAGTTCTCACACCTGTGCTTAACCAATTATATGTTAGTCACTAAGGGTCTTCAAGACATGTATCCAATCATAATATGCCAAATCACTGTAACTGCATGTAAGAAATAGTATATAAGGAGTTAAGGCTTTGTAATAAATTTGGCAATTGCTTGATCACATTGATCGTCTCTGCGTTGTCCGTGACTTCTGCATCAACAGGCATACCAACTCTATGTCCTGGAAAATAACTCCTTTTAGAGGAGCATTAGCGTGAGTAAGCCCTTCCCAAATCTTCATTAGCGAAGCCAAGCCATCAAGAACCTTTAAAATTATAAAGGGTGAAGAGGTCAGAAATAGATGAAGAATGGAATGAACCTTTGACTGGAATGAAAGTTGGTTGGCTTTGGAGTCTTTGCTGACTCCTTTAGCAATATATGAGAACAGGGAATGTATATATCAACTAACGGGACAAGTAGAAAAACTAGTAAATGCAACCTGGAAAGGATTTAAGGATTTGAATTTATATTTACAACTTGAAGGATGACTGTACAAAATAGAGCAGCTTTGGATATGCTCTTACTTAAAGAGCATGGAGTTTGTGGATTCTTGAAAGATAGAATTTATCATTGTATATGCATTCCAAATGTGACTCAAGATATGGGGCATGACTTAGACTTATTGGAAAAGTAGAACAGAATAATCAAAAGATTCAACAGGATGTACAAGAAAGTTGGATAGATAAAACCATCAAAAGATTAGGATGAAATTTGATTTCATGGATAAAATCACTGATTAGCACCACCATAGTCTTGTTGATATTTTTCTAACAATTATTTTGATCTATTATTATTTAAAAAGACAAATAAACAACAAGACTGTATTCAATCGAATGATCATCTAAGCATTGGCCTGACAACAAGATGAACAATAATCAGTTCCAAAGGCTCCCACTAACATATAACTCCCACCAAAAAGTAATAACAAAAAAAAGTTAAAATTAAATTGTTGAAATTATTTTCAAAACTTTCAAAGGGAGGATATGTTGCAGATTATCTTAAGTTTTACTGAATCTTTATATATTTTGTGTTTGATTATAAAGCAGTTATCTATAAGAACTTGATTTAAGAAATTAGGCTCTATGTTAGTACAGGATACTGTGTTAGCTTAGAAATTAAATGCTGTGTTGCTTGAAGTCCCTGTTCTTTGTGACATGCTAGCCTTAGTCTTTATTCTCTAGAGCATAACCAAAGCACCTAGGGTCTGTTGTATATAGGATGAGTTATTTGACAACCTGTCAAAGCAGAAATCTAAAGAGCCAACTTGGCAACAAAACTTACTTTTAAGGTGACCTAAAGTAAACTGCCTACACTATAATACTAAAAAACACACCCACAGATCGAGAAGACCCTTTCCCAGGTGAAGACCCTTCCCCCACGCAAGCATAGTAGCAGAAGAGAATGACAGTGCAGATATTATAATTTTATGCAAGTCACTAACCAATCATTGTAACTGGGAGTGTACTATGTTGTAATTTTTGTGTATAAACTTAAGGATGAAATCGGCATTGGGTGTGCTTGATTTGTGGAAATTCCACCTAGCACCCAGCACTGCAATAAAGTGCCTGCTTCTTAATGCTACATTGGCATTAAGGAGTTTTATTCTCCCAGTTTTCATGTCCTCTCCCAACTTCTTGTTTACCCCCAGCCTACTTGCTTCAAGAGCAGCATGAGGAGCAGAAAAGGCCTTGACTCTGTATAAACACTGTTCAGCAATAACTAAAACATCCCAGTGTTATCAATGCTGTTTTTATCAAAAATCCAAAACATAGCCCCATAACAGTGTAAGGGGAGAAGCTGCTACCAGAGCATTCACACACCGTTCAAGGAGTTGCACACACACCACTGCTAGGACTGGATTTCTTTCGCAGCAGGCGGCTCCAGTGAGCCGGTAGGTGCTCCTTTTGACTCCTCGCTCACACACACACTGACTCATTCTCGGGAGCATTTCCTCCTCCTTCGGGCTCGACCCTAGGTTTACAGCAGCAGTCTCAGTCGTCTGATTCCAGGAAAAAATAATTTAATAATTGAGTGGTACAGCAATAGGGACAGCTCAAGCTGGATGCCTCTGGAGACAGACCCTGAACAAAGAAATGCCTGGGCAATTATACCCTTATGATTTATGCACTGGCCCCTCACATACCTTTTTAGTCCAAGGGTGATTTTTTTGCTTGGAGTCTTCTAACACCTCACTGGATTCTTCTGTCTTCATACAGTCAGGCCATTAACTGAAACACAGCTGGTAACTAAGTATCACCCAGCCTCTTGCTGACCTTCCTCCCCATCGCAGGCAGGATGGGGAGTGGAATCAAAAGAATTCAAATCCCACAGGTTGAGATAAGAACAGTTTAATAACTAAAATAAAGTAAAATATAATGATAACAGAAAGAAAACCAATAATAACAATAATGATAAAAATAGGAAACAAGAAAAAAAAAAAAGAAGCGAAAACTCAGAAAACACAAGTGATGAACAATACAATTGCTCACCACCCTCTGACTGATACCCACCTCATCCCCGAGCAGCGATCCTTCTGGGTAACTCCCTCCAGTTTATATATTGGGCATGACGTGATGGTGTGCTGTGGTATGGAATACCCATTTGGCTAGTTTAGGTCAGGTATCCTGTCTCTGCTTCCTCACAGCTTCTTATGCCC
This sequence comes from Pezoporus flaviventris, assembly GCF_033815535.1. Classification (NCBI taxonomy): domain Eukaryota; kingdom Metazoa; phylum Chordata; class Aves; order Psittaciformes; family Psittacidae; genus Pezoporus; species Pezoporus flaviventris. The sequence continues at coordinate 331,640 of NW_026893009.1, forward strand.
CTCCTCACTGGCAGAGCACAAGAGACTGAAAAGTCCTTGATCAGGATGAGCGCTACTTAGGAATAACTGAAACACTAGCGTGTCATCATCATTATTCTCAGACTGAAGCCAAAACACAGCACTGTGCTAGCTAATAGGAAGAAGAATCATCGAATCATAGAATAGCTAGGGTTGGAAAGGACCTTTAGATCATCTAGTTCCAACCCCCGTGCCAAGGGCAGAGATGCCTCACACTAAAACATGTCACCCAAGGCTCTGTCCAACTTGGCCTTGAACACTGCCAGGGGTGGAGCATTTGCCAGTTCTTTGCACAACCTGTTCCAGTGTCTCACCACCCTCATAGTAAAGAACTACTTCCTTCTATCTAACCTGAACTTCCCCTGTTTAAGTTTAAACCCATTGCCCCTTGTCCTATCACTAAAGTCCCTAATGAAGACTCCCTCTCCAGCATTCTTGTAAGCCCTCTTCAAATACTGGAAGGCTGCTATGAGGTCACTGTACAGCCTTGTCTTCACCAGGCTGAACAGCCCCAAATTTCTCAGCCTGTCTTCATACGGGAGGTGCTCCAGTACCCTGATCATCCTTGTGGCCCTCCTCTGGACTTGCTCCAACAGTTCCATGTCCTTCTTATGTTGAGGACACCAGAACTGCACATAGTACTCCAAGGGGGGCCTCACAGGAGCAGAATAGAGGGGCTGGATCACCTCCTTTCACCTGCTGGTCATGCTTCTTTTGATGCAGCCCAGGATATGGTTGGCTTTCTCGGCTGTGAGCTCACACTGCTGCCTCATGTTAAGTTTCTCATTGACCAACACCCCCAAGTCCTTCTGCACAGGGCTGCTCTGAATCTCTTCTCTGCCCAGCCTGTAGCTGTGCCTGGAATTGCCCTGACCCAGGTGTAGGACCTTGTACTTGGCTTGGTTGAACTTCATGAGGCTGGCATTGGCCCACCTCTCAAGTGTGTCAAGGTCCCTCTGGATGACATCCCTTTGTTCTAGAGTATTGACTGAACCACACAGCTTAGTGTCATCGGCAAACTAGCTGAGGGTGCATTCAATACCACTGTCCATATTGCCAACAAAGATGTTGAACAGGATTGGTCCCTACACCGACCTCTGAGTAACACCACTCATTACCCATCTCCAATTGGACACTGAGCCATTGACCACAACTCTCTGTGTGCAGCCATCCAGCCAATTCTTTATCCACTGGGTGATCCATCCATCCATTTTAGAGACAAGGATGTCATGCAGGACAGCGTTGAATGCTTTGCACAAGTCCAGGTAGATGATGTCAGCTGCTTTGCCCCTATCTATCAGTTCTGTAGCTGTGAAATACGAATTCACTCCTCTAAACAAGATAACAAGGTTTTATTGAGGGACAAAGTCAATAAACCAAAAGCAACAGCGCTGGGCGCATGACCATAGCCAGAGGCGCAAGTGATTAGCATTTGTTACAGGTTTATATACTTTCACTATTACATTAGTTACATGCATATTCATAATTCCCGCATATAGGTGGGGAATATTATAACTAACTCCCGGAGCTTATTATCATAAGTTCCCTCCTCCTGGCATCTGCGCACTGCTCTCCGGTGATTGTGGGCAGGGATCTTGAGGATGAAGTATGCAGTCTTCCTCTTGTGAGCAGGGGTCTTCAAGATGAAGTAAGCAGTCTTCCTCACAGTGTACTTTCACCTTTGGCACAGCTGGACGCCCCAGTAATCACACAACTAGCTGAAACCAGCTATATCTGTAATTCTTCAGATAACTAGCAAAGATTTAAAATAGTGTGACCTTCCTGCAAAATTTATTGCAGGATAGGCAGACAAGGAGTATCCCAAGCTAGCAGATGTTTGGGAGGCTGTCCTGGTTTAAACCCAGCCAGACAGCTTGTTCACTCACTCCCCACCTTTCCTCCCTCTTTCTTTCCTTCCCCCTACTCCTGGAGGGACGGAGAGGAGAACTGAAAAGAATGCAACTCCCCCGGGTTGAGATAAGAACAGTTTAGTAACTAAGGTATAACACAAATCACTACTGCTACCACCAATAATAATAATGATAAAGGGAATAACAAGGGAAGAGAATACAACACCTCAGCATCAGCCAACCGATAACTCCCCGCCCCCAGCCCGACCAAGCACCGACTGATCCCTCGTCCATCCCTGCAGTCCTAGCCCTTCCAGGTAACTCTCAGTTACATCCTGGGCATGATGTGCTGTGGTATGGAATACCTCGTTGGTCAGTTTGGGTCAGGTGTCCTGTCTCTGCTTAGAATCATAGAATCATTAAGGTTGGAAAGGACCTTAAGATCATCTAGTTCCAACCCCCCTGCCGTGGGTAGGGACACCTTACGCTAAATCATATCACCCAAGGCCTCGTCCAACCTGGCCTTGAACACTGCCAGGGATGGAGCTTCCTTCTTCCTGGCTTCCCCTCCTCCCTGGCAGAGCATGAGGCTCACAAAGTCCTTGGCCAGGACTCTAACTGATAAGTAGAAGGATGGTGTGAAATAACTCATTCAAGTTTAGTGGGGCCACTAAATCCTGTTATCTCACCACAGAATTACAACACAAACATTGTTCTTTAAAACTAAAGATTCTTTAGAAGACTAGTGTGAAACAATTAACTCATGTTTAGTGCAGCCACTACATTCCACAGACTTACAACATAAACATTGTTCTCTTTATACAACCTAAGTTAAGCTAAAAAGTACTTTAACTCTATGTTTTTCAGGCACTGGCTTTTCTTATATCAAGCCGCCCCCCCCCTTTCTTTTACCTTTACAAATTCTTTTGCTATGTGACTCCGTTTTGCTCAAGAGTTCTGTCCCTTTTTAACTTCTTGTTTAATCTTGTGTCTTTAGCAAGCTTTGTTTCTGTTATTTTAAACTGGTACAGTTATATCCACATAACCACGCGTATGATTTGCAAAAGCCAATACATTTATGTGTTTATCACAGTAGCCCCATCATAGAAGGCCACCAAATTGGTCAGGCAGGATTTCCCCTTAGTGAAGCCATGTTAGATGTCACCAACCACCTTGCTGTTTTTCATGTGCCTTAGCATGCTTTCCAGGAGAATCTGCTCCAAGATTTTGCCAGGCACAGAGGTGAGACTGACTGGTCTGTAGTTCCCTGGGTCTTCCATTTTCCCCTTCTCAAAAATGGGGTTATATTTCCCCTTTTCCAGTCATCGGGAACTTCACCTGACTGTCATGATTTTTCAAATATGATGGACAGTGTCTTAGCAACTTCATTCACCAGCTCCTTCAGGACCTACAGATGGATTTCATCAGGTCCCATGGACTTGTGCACATTCAGGTTCTTAAAATTATCTTGAACCTGATCCTCTCCTACAGTAGGCCTAAGGTATTTATTCCCACAGTCCCTGCATCTGCCTTCAGGACTTGAGCAGTGTGGTCAGAGCCTTTGCCAGTGAAGACTGAGGCAAAGAAGCCATTGAGCCTTCTCCAAATCATGGATCATCAGTTTTCCCATTTCCTACTGGGCAGGGCTCACATTATCCCTAGACTTTCTTTTGGTGGCAACATATCTATAGAAGCCCTTCCTGTTACCCTTGACATCCCTGGCCAATCCCTGTTTCAATTCTAACAGGGCCTTAGCTTTCCTGTCTTGATCCCTAGCTTCCCGGGCAATGTCCCTGTATTCTTCCCAGGCCGCCTGTCCTTGCTTCCACCTTCTATAAGCTTCTTTCTTCCTTCTAAGTTTTCTTAGCAGTTTCTTATCTATTCATGGAGGCCTCCTCTCCTTCCTGCCATATTTCCTTATTGTCAGGATGCAATACTCTTGAGCTTGAAGCAGGTGATCCTTGAATATCAACAAGCAGTCTTGGGCCCCCCTGCCCCCTAGGACTTTATCCCATGGCACTTTACTGAGCAGGTTCCTGAAGAGGCCCAAGTTTGCTCTCTTGAAGTCCAGGGCAGTGAGCTTACTGTATGACCTTCTCACTGCCCTGAGGATCTTGAACTCCACCATCTCATGATTACTGCAGTCAAGGTTGCCTTGGAGTGTAACATTCCTCACCAGCTCCTCCCTGTTGGTGAGCACAAGGTCAAGCACGGCACCTCTCCTTGTCGGCTCCTCTATTACTTGCAAGAGGCCTCCTCTCTCATCAGGTCCATTTGGGTGGTGACAATGGGTAGCCAGAGCAGAGCTCCTGGACTGGGCCCTGGCCCTGAGGCGAATTCTCGCCCTACCCACGCAAACTGCCCGACATGTCCTGTTTGCTCACCCTGTTCCTAGAACTCCTAATCACCCAAGCTCCCTAGAGCAGTGTTTTATCCACTCAGAGATGGTGCTGTTCCTCCTGGTGCTGGTCCCAATGAGTCAGCTGCTCCAGTCAGAGGAATTCGCTTCCTTAAACAAAAGTATTGGCTGTACCTATCATGCCTACTAAGCAGAACAAAGGCATTAACTATTGATAAGGAAAAGCAGACACCTGGTCCTATTCTACTGATAAGCAGCTATTGATAAGGAAAATCTATTGATAAGGGGGAGAAGCAGAAGGTTTATGGCTGGGACACCGACCAAACCCTAAGGCCATATGTGAAGACGAAAAGGTGAAAAGTTCAAGAAGAGGAAGACTCATTTACTTCATCTTGAGACCCCTGCCCATGACCAGAGGGGGCACTTCGCAGGGGGAAAGGACCTTCTAGCTCATTATAATATGAAGCGAGAATATAGGCCTGTTGTGCAACCTCATGAATATACATAACTTTAGAGAATAAATGTAGAGGGAAATAACACTGAGGCACGCATGACATCTGGCGCACAGCGTATTTCCCTTGGCAGGCAGGGCTTGCAAGCAGGGGACTCGCCGACTGGTAGAGCTGCCGCTAGCGATCCTGAGGGTGGATCGGGTGAGTTCGGGTTTTCGCTGCATCCCAAGTTTTGGGAGCCAGGAAGGATCTGCTAATGACCGTAGTGGAAGCAGATGAACCGGTAGGCGAACCCACCAGGTCTCCGCTGCATCTCAAATTCTGGGATCCAGGACAGACCTGCTACCATAAGAAGAAGGAGAAGGGTAAGGCGGAACCATAGTGTGAGTGCGTGGGATCCCATGTGTGTTTGTGTTTCTGTGTGACTGACACGTAGCATAAGTACGAAGCGAGCGTGGAGTCCTGAGCCGCGGTTCCGTGTTCTCCGCGAGGAGAGCAGCCAGAGACGGAAGAAGTATCTTTGTGTTGTGCCTATGTGCTTTGTGTGTGTATGTCTGTCGTTAGTGTTAAAGATTAGTGTTTAAGCGGTGGGGGAGGAGTAGACAAAAGTAAACTGTGGCTAATGGGGGGTTAAGAAGAGTTCCCTCTCTGCGCCCCAGTGGCTGTATAAGAGAAGTATAACCTCTAATATCTGTAGTCTTGATGCAGAGAGTTGACCAATGTACAGGGGGGTTGTGCAGGGGGGTTGTACAAGGGGGTTAGAGGAATTTGCTTGCTTAAACAAAAGTATTGTCTGTTGTAAATGCCTGCTAAGCAGAACAAAGGCACCTGGTCCTATTAATAAGGAAAAGCAGACACTTGGTCCTATTGATAAGCAGCTATTGATAAGGAAATGCAGGCACTTGATCCTATTGATAAGCAGCTATTCATAAGGAAAAGCAGACACCTGAATCTACTGATAAGGGGGAGAAGCAGATGGTTTATGGCTGGGATACCGACCAAACCCTAAGGCCATATGTGAAGACTGAAAGGTGAAAAGTGCAAGAAGAGGAAGACTCATTTCCTTTATCTTGAAGACCCCTACCCAGAGGAGGAAGACTCAGTTACTTCATCTTGAGACCCCTGCCCATGACCAGAGGGGGCACTGCGCAGGCGAAGAGGACCTTCTGGCTCATTATAATACAAAGCAGGGAAAGGACATGAATATGTATAGGCGTATTGTGCAACCTTATAAATGTAGAGGGAAACAACACTGAGGTACGCATGACTTTGAGGAATTATCCCCGTGTGTCTCAGCGCTGAATAAAAAGCATACCTACTTTACAACTTTAACGAGTTGTGGAGTCAATCCACGCATCAATTTGGCGAGCCAGGCAGCAGGTCTCTGTTCGGCTGCAGGATCGGCTGAGGGGCGGACATCCTAGGCGCCCCAGGCCGCTTGCCTGGAGGAGCTCCTCTCCTCGTCCGCTCACTGCGAGGACAGACAACAACCTGTGCCGGCTGAAGAGAAACGGTATGCTTGAAACTCAGGGGGCCTGTAAGGCGTACACGTGGCCCGGGGATGCTGGTAAGGCGCGCAGAGACGTCTGGCGCACAGCGTAGTTCCCCTTGGCAGGTAGGGCTTGCAAGCAGGGGACTCGCCGACCGGTAGAGCGGCCGCTAGCTATCCTGAGGGTGGATCGGGTGAGTTCGGGTTTTCGGTGCATCCCAAGTTTTGGGAGCCAGGAAGGATCTGCTAATGACCGTAGTGGAAGCAGGTGAAGGGGTAGGCGAACCCACCAGGTCTCCGCTGCATTTCAAATTCTGGGAATCAGGACAGACCTGATACCATAGGAAGCAGGAGAAGGGTAAGGCGGAACCATAGTGTGAGTGTGTGGAATCCCATGTGTGTTTGTGTTTCTGTGTGACTGAGACGTAGCACAGCTACAAAGCGAGTGTGGAGTCCTGATCCGAGGTTCCGTGTTCTCCGCGAGAAGAGCGGCCGGAGACTATGCGTCTTTGTTTTGTGTTGTGCCTAAGTGCTTAGTGTGTGTATATGTCTGTCGTTAGTGTTAAAGATTAGTTTTTAAGCGGTGGGGGAGTGTCGTGTCACTTCCAGTGAGTGGTGCAGAGCTGACAACAATCCGTCTCCCCCCGCACCGGGGCTCTCCCCTTCCCCGCTCCCGGAGGAACGGGGAGGAGGATCGAGAGAGTGCAACTCCTATGGGTTGAGACAAGAACAGTCCAGCAACAAATCACCACCGCTACTATCAGCTAAAAAAATGATAAGGGAAAATAACAAGGGAAGAGAATACGATACCACCGGCCAAGAAAGCGAGTTCCACCCGGAAGCCCGTGTCCTTCCGGGTAACTCCCAGTTACCCCCCAACCCGGGCATGACGTGCTGTGGTATGGAATACCTCCCTGGCTAGCCCGGGTCAGGCGCCCCGTCTCTGCTTCCTCACAGCTTCCCCTCCTCCCTGGCAGAGCATGAGCCTCACAGAGTCCTTGGTCAGGGTAAACATCACTTAGCAACAACCGAAAACATCGGCTTCACCAACACTGTTCTCAAACTAGAAGTCAAAACACAGCACTGCACCAGCTAACACAAAGGAAAAAACATGACTGCTACTGCTGAACCCAGGACATTATCCACCCCTTATTCCATACCATTCACGTCGTGCTCAGATCCCACATTTTCAGAACACCGTCGCTCTCCCATATATATACATCCATATACATACAGACCAAGAGGAAAAAATCATTTTCTTAGTGCATGGACCAATCCCTATAATGCTGCCGAGTCCATTCGGTCCATGATGTTCCAAGTTCATTCTCTGTTGGGATGATGGCTGGAGGGAAGTCAGGGCCAGTCGCTGGTGACCTGGAGACATCTAGTTGATGGGCTATAAAAGCATTACACAGCAGGCAACAGCATACAATTGAGTTCACTGGCTGTTTTCCCCTAAAATCAAATCCCCTTGAGGTATACATCGGACTTCCCCATCTTCCCGCATTACCCACCAAGTATATCCAGGTCCCTGAGCAAAAGCAATCCCACGAGTGGGTTTGCCTTTACCTGAAGCAGGAATAACCCAGACTGTCTTCCCCAGCAAATTCTTCATATGCACCACGGGAACTTTGTCCCCCTCTACAATATGTAAAAGTTCTGACTGGGCTGGGCCAGCCCTGTTGGCAGATCCTCTGGTGTTGACCAACCAGGTGGCCTTTGGTAAATGTGTATCCCAATGCTTGAAAGTTCCCCCACCCATCGCTCTCAGTGTAGTTTTTAACAGCCCATTGTACCGTTCGATTTTCCCAGAGGCTGGTGCATGGTAGGGGATGTGATATACCCACTCAATGCCATGCTCTTTGGCCCAAATATCTATAAGGTTATTCCGGAAATGAGTCCCATTGTCTGACTCAATTCTCTCTGGGGTGCCGTGTCGCCACAAAATCTGTTTCTCAAGGCCCAGGATGGTGTTCCGGGCAGTGGCATGGGGCAAAGCGTATGTTTCCAGCCACCCGGTGGTTGCTTCCACCATGGTAAGCACATGGCGCTTGCCTTGGCGGGTTGGTGGCAGTGTGATATAGTCAATCTGCCAGGCCTTCCCATATTTATACTTCAACCATCGTCCTCCATACCAAAGAGGCTTTAACCGCTTGGCTTGTTTAATTGCAGCACATGTTTCACACTCATGAATAACCTGGGCAATAGTGTCCATTGTTAAGTCCACCCCTCGGTCACGGGCCCATCTATATGTTGCATCTCTGCCCTGATGGCCTGAAGTGTCATGGGCCCACCGGGCCAAAAATAATTCACCTTTATGTTGCCAATCTAAGTCCATATGAGCCACTTCAATCTTAGCCGCTTTATCCACTTGTTGGATGTTCTGGTGTTCCTCAGTGGCCCGACTCTTGGGTACATGGGCATCTACATGACGTACCTTCACCACAGGGTTCTGCACCCTGGCAGCAATATCTTTCCACAGTGAAGCAGCCCAGATGGGTTTACCTCTGCGTTGCCAGTTGCTCTGCTTCCATTGCTTCAACCACCCCCACAGGGCATTTGCCACCATCCATGAGTCAGTATAGAGATAAAGTACTGGCCACTTTTCTCGTTCAGCAATGTCCAGGGCCAGCTGGATGACTTTCACCTCGGCAAATTGACTCGATTCACCCTCTCCTTCAGCAGTTTCTGCAACTTGTCGTCCAGGACTCCATACAGCTGCCTTCCATCTCCGATGCTTTCCCACAATACGGCAAGAGCCATCAGTAAACAAGGCATACTGCTTTTCACTTTCTGACAGTTTATTATATGGTGGGGCCTCTTCAGCGCGCACCACCTCCTCCTCTGGTGACATTCCGAAATCTTTGCCCTCTGGCCAGTCCATGATGACTTCTAGAATGCCTGGACGACTGGGATTTCCTATTCGAGTTCGTTGTGTAATTAGTTCAGCCCATTTACTCCATGTAGCATCAGTTGCATGATGTGTAGAGGAGACCCTGCCTTTGAACATCCAGCCCAGCACGGGCAGCCGGGGTGCCAGGAGGAGCTGTGCTGCAGTGCCAATCACTTCCGAAGCAGCTCGAACCCCTTCATAGGCTGCCAGTATCTCTTTCTCAGTTGGGGTATAGCTGGCCTCAGATCCTTTGTATCCCCGACTCCAAAAGCCGAGGGGTCGACCTCGAGTCTCCCCTGGAGCTTTCTGCCAGAGGCTCCAGGTAGGACCGTTCTCCCCAGCTGCAGTGTACAGCACATTTTTTACATCTGGCCCGGTCCGGACTGGTCCAAGGGCTACTGCATGAACTATCTCGCGTTTAATTTGCTCAAAGGCTTGTTGCTGCTCAGGGCCCCATTTAAAATCATTCTTCTTCCGGGTCACATGATAGAGAGGGCTTACAATCGAACTGTAATTTGGGATGTGCATTCTCCAGAACCCCACTGCACCCAAGAAAGCTTGCGTTTCTTTCTTATTAGTTGGTGGAGACATTGCTGTTATCTTGTTGATCACATCTGTGGGGATCCGTCTACGTCCATCTTGCCATTTTATTCCCAAAAATTGAATCTCCTGTGCAGGTCCCTTGATCTTACTCCGTTTTATGGCAAAACCGGCTTTCAGCAGGATTTGGATTATTTTCCTCCCTTTCTCAAAGACTTCTTCCGCTGTATCGCCCCACACAATAATGTCATCAATGTATTGCAGGTGTTCTGGAGCTTGCCCCTGTTCCAGTGCAGTCTGGATCAGTCCGTGGCAAATGGTAGGGCTGTGTTTCCACCCCTGGGGCAGTCGGTTCCAAGTGAACTGGACACCCCTCCAAGTAAAAGCAAACTGTGGCCTGCACTCTGCTGCCAAAGGAATGGAGAAAAATGCATTGGCAATATCAATCGTGGCATACCACTTGGCTGCCTTTGACTCTAGTTCATACTGAAGTTCTAGCATGTCCGGTACGGCAGCACTCAATGGTGGTGTGACTTCATTCAGGCCACGATAGTCTACTGTTAGTCTCCATTCTCCATTAGACTTTCGCACTGGCCATATGGGGCTATTGAAGGGTGAGCGGGTCCTGCTGATCACCCCCTGACTCTCCAGTCTACGGATCAGCTGATGGATGGGAATCAGGGAGTCTCGGTTGGTGCGATATTGCCGCCGGTGCACTGTTGTGGTCGCAATTGGCACTTGTTGTTCTTCAACTTTCAGCAACCCCACAGCAGAGGGGTCTTCTGAGAGACCAGGCAAGGTGGACAGCTGCTCAATTTCCTCAGTCTCCAAAGCAGCAATACCAAAAGCCCACCGGTACCCTTTTGGGTCTTTGAAGTATCCTCTCTTGAGGTAGTCTATGCCGAGAATGCATGGAGCCTCTGGACCAGTCACAATAGGGTGCTTTTGCCATTCCCTCCCAGCCAGGCTGATTTCAGCCTCCAGCACAGTCAACTCTTGGGATCCTCCTGTTACTCCAGAAATATAGATGGGTTCCACCCCTTGACAGCTTGATGGCATCAGGGTACACTGTGCACCGGTATCTACTAGAGCCTTATACTTCTGTGGGACTGATGTGCCAGGCCATCTGATCCACACAGTCCAGTAAATCCGATTGTCCCCTACCTCCACCTGGCTGGAGGCAGGGCCCCTCTAATGGTCGTCACAGCATTGGACACTTAAGTCGTGTTGAAAGGGATTATTCTTCATTATCACAGGAGCTGGAGTAAAATCAGCTCTTCCACTCCATCTGGGAAACTGCTCACCAGAGACTGAAGCCGTAGCTCTCATGGGACGATCAGTCTTGGCCCTTGCTCCCCTCTTCAGTTCACTCACCCGTTCCTCCAAAGCTGAAGTAGGTTTTCCATCCCACTTTGTCATGTCTTCTCCGTGATCCAGCAGGTAAAACCATAGGGTACCCCGTGGCGTATACCTTCTGTATCTCCTCTCTTGAACAATAGGACGCCTTTTGTTAATAGCTGAGACGTGTGTTGGTACACGTGAGGAGCTGGATAAATCAGATACATCGTCCCTCAATTTGTCGAGGTCCTGGGACAGTTTTTTCACAGCTGAGATGATGGAAGGGGTGAGATTGTCTTCGAACTCTCGGAGTTTATGAACCATTTCATCCACTGTTAGTGGTACTATGTCATTCCAGGTCACTGTTGCCAATGAATGGGCATATGATGACGGTGCATTCCGTGTAAGTTTTCGCCACATGGGTCGTGTACATTCAACTTCATCTGGATCTATAGGTGTATCCCCGTTATTCGGCTTGATGTGATAGATCATCTCTACGATGGCCGATTCCCTCAGAGACTGGATGCCTTTGTCTATAGTAGTCCACTTGGCCGAACGACTCGTAACATCGTCCTTGTACGGAAACCTTTCTTTCACAGCTGCCAAGAGCCTCCTCCAAAGGCTGAGGGACTTTTTCTCTCTTGCAATTGCTTTGTCAATTCCCCCTTCTCTAGCAAGTGATCCCAGCTGCTTGGCTTCTGTACCTTCTAGTTCGTGACCATCGGCCCCATTGTCCCAGCATCGGAGTAACCAGGTGTAGACTTAACCCGGTTGGAAAAGTCCTTTAAGATCATAAAGTCCAACAATTACCCCATTACTGCCACAACCACCACTAAGCCATGCCATTAAAGGCCTCATCTCAATGTTTTTTTTGAACGCTTCCAGGGACACATATTCCACCACTTCCCTGGGCCACCTGTGCAATGCTTGATCACCTTTTGGTGAAGAAATTTTTCCTAATACCCAGACTAAGCCTCCCCATGCCCAGCTGGAGAAATAAGATTAAAATGTGGTGATTTTTTTTTTTTTTTTTAAATCTCTCTCCTATAATTCAACCATTTTCATTGCTTTATATAATTAAATTCACTAAGAGTTACCAGACAATGGGAGCTGTAGCCCCATTTTCTGATCTGACAAATTTAAAATAAATAAATTATACATGTACACACTGCCATAAAGGATCCTCTGCCTTAGGCATCAAACATCCTTAAAGAACTGCTATCAAACCCTAACACACGACAGAGAGAAGGAGGAATCCAAGCCAGGGAAAATTCCATATCAAATTGGAAAAATGCTTAGCAGTCTCCAGAGCAATCCAAGTCTGGAAAGGCAAATCAAACACATATAGATGATGACCATGGGAAAGAGTCATTTCATTGACACACTGTTCTCTTTCCATATCATTCCTGAATCTCTTACAGGTTTTTTACGGATAAGCATATAATAAATAGGGGGCTAATACTTGTCCTCTGGTACTCAACTTCAGAGACTTCACACCAAAATCCCAATTAATACTTTCCCAATCTCATAAACAATCACAAGCTTGGCAATTAATTTTTCAAAAGTAAGCTTTTTACACTCACAACATTTTTACAGATAGGAACATCACAGTCTTCATAAAAAAAATATACCTGCACACAAGACTTGATATTCCATACGTATGCAAATACTCAACTTTATCCAGAAGTTTCCTATCAAATTTTACAAGTTAAAAATAACAGGGGTGTACATCATGCAAAATTACAGGAATGGAGAATTTTAACTTTTAAGTTGGCAACAGTCTAACTAAAACAGATATTGGTTACAATATTTTATCAACGTTTTCTTGTTTACCGAACCCCCAGAAGACCCTCCCAGTTCTTTCCAATGTGCCAAAATGTAACCCAATGGGCTTTTCTTCAGAATTCCCTTATTTCGACCGGCTCCCATTTCAAACAATCTTTTACAAATCTATAGCTTCTCTTTCCTAGTGCTCTGCAAATGCACTTAAAAATGAGAGCACCTACACACAAGTTTTATGATATTCTCAGGGGTTCAGTAAAATAATATCTCTGGGTTCTGCAGATCAGTACCCCTGTTGTTAGATCATAGTTTCGGTTCCAGCAAAATTTACACTAGTATCCACGGCAGGTTCCACTGTTCAGAAGTTAATATGCACCCATATGTGAGGCTACAAGCCTCCGGTACTGAGTAGGACTACAGATATTAGAGGTTATACTTTTCTTCTACAGCCACTGGGGCGCAGAGAGGGAACTCTTCTTAAAACCCCATTAGCCACAGTTTACTTTTGTCTACTCCTCCCCCACCGCTTAAACACTAATCTTTAACACTAACGACAGGCATATACGCACACAAAGCACTTAGGCACAACACAAAACAAAGACGCTTCGTCCGTCTCCGGCCGCTCTCCTCGCGGAGAACACGGAACCGCGGATCAGGACTCCACACTCGCTTCGTACCTATGCTACGTCTCAGTCACACAGAAACACAAACACACATGGGATCCCACACACTCACACTATGGTTCCGCCTTACCCTTCTCCTGCTTCCAATGGTAGCAGGTCTGTAATTTGAGATGCAGCGGAGACCTGGTGGGTTCGCCTACCGGTTCATCTGCTTCCACTACGGTCATTAGCAGATCCTTCCTGGCTCCCAAAACTTGGGATGCACCGAAAACCCGAACTCACCCGATCCACCCTCAGGATCGCTAGCGGCCGCTCTACCGGTCGGCGAGTCCCCTGCTTGCAAGCCCTACCTGCCAAGGGGAACTACGCTGTGCGCCAGACGTCTCTGCGCGCCTTACCAGCATCCCCGGGCCACGTGTACGCCTTACAGGCCCCCTGAGTTTCAAGCATACCGTTTCTCCGCAGCCGGCACAGGTTGTTGTCTGTCCTCGCAGTGAGCAGACGAGGAGCGGAGCTCCTCCAGGCAAGCGGCCTGGGGCGCCTAGGATGTCCGCCCCTCAGCCGATCCTGCAGCCGAACAGAGACCTCCTGCCTGGCTCGCCAAATTGATGAGCGGATTGACTCCACAACTCGTTAAAGTTGTAAAGTAGGTATGCTTTTTATTCAGCGCTGAGACACACGGGGATAATTCCTCAAAGTCATGCGTGCCTCAGTGTTGTTTCCCTCTACATTTATTCTCTAAAGTTATATATATTCATAAGGGTGCACAATACGCCTATACATATTCATGTCCTATCCCCGCTTCGTATTATAATGAGCCAGAAGGTCCTCTTCGCCTGCGCAGTGCCCCCTCTGGTCATGGGCAGGGGTCTCAAGATGAAGTAAATGAGTCTTCCTCCTCTGGGTAGGGGTCTTCAAGATGAAGTAAATGAGTCTTCCTCTTCTTGCACTTTTCACCTTTTTTAGTCTTTACGTTTGGCCTTAGAGTTTGGTCAGTGTCCCAGCCGTAAATCCTCTACTTCTCCCCTTTATCAGTAGAGTTTGATCCACGTCCCAGCCGTAAATCCTCTGCTTCTCCCCTTTATCAGTAGATTCAGGCGTCTGCTTAGTAACAGGACCGGAGGTCTCTGTTCTGCTTAGCAGGCATTTACAACAGATAGTCCTTTTGTTTAAACAAATTCCTCTAACCCCCTTGTACAACCCCCCTGTACAACCCCCTTGTACAACCCCCTGTACTACCCCCCTGTAAAATGGTCAACCCTCTGTATCAGGTGCATAGTCACTTTTGAACAGTGGAACCTGCCGTGGGTACTAGGACAGTGTAAATTTTGCTGGAACTGAAACTATGATCTAACAACAGGGGAACTGATCTGCAGAACCCAGAGATATTATTTTACTGAACCCCTGAGAATATCATAAAACTTGGGTGTAGGTACTCTCATATTTTAAGTGCATTTGCAGAGCACTAGGAAAGAGAAGCTATAGATTTGTAAAAGATTGTTTGAAATGGGAGCCGGTCGAAATAAGGGAATTCTGAAGAAAAGCCCATTGGGTTACATTTTGGCACATTGGAAAGAACTGGGAGGGTCTTCTGGGGGTTCGGTAAACAAGAAAACGTTGATAAAATATTGTAACCAATGTCTGTTTTTAGTTAGACTGTTGCCAACTTAAGAGTTAAAATTCTCCACTCCTGTAATTTTGCATGTACACCCCTGTTATTTTTAACTTGTAAAATTTGATAGGAAACTTCTGGATAAAGTTGAGTATTTGCATACGTATGGAATATCAAGTCTTGTGTGCAGGTATATTTTTTTTATGAAGACTGTGATGTTCCTATCTGTAAAAATGTTGTGAGTGTAAAAAGCTTACTTTTGAAAAATTAATTGCCAAGCTTGTGATTGTTTATGAGATTGGGAAAGTATTAATTGGGATTTTGGTGTGAAGTTTCTGAAGTTGATTACCAGAGGACAGGTATTAGCCCCCTATTTATTATATCCGTAAAAAACCCATAAGACTTTCAGGAATGATATGGAAAGAGAACAGTGTGTCAATGAAATGACTCTTTCCCATGGTCATCATCTATATGTGTTTGATTTGCCTTTCCAGACTTGGATTGCTCTGGAGACTGCTAAGCATTTTTCCAATTTGATATGGAATTTTCCCTGGCTTGGATTCCTCCTTCTCTCTGTCGTGTGTTAGGGTTTGATAGCAGTTCTTTAAGGATGTTTGATGCCTAAGGCAGAGGATCCTTTATGGCAGTGTGTACATGTATAATTTATTTATTTTAAATTTGTCAGACCAGAAAATGGGGCTACAGCTCCCATTGTCTGGTAACTCTTAGTGAATTTAATTATATAAAGCAATGAAAATGGTTGAATTGTAGGAGAGATATTAAAAAAAACAACCAAAAAAAAAAAACCCAAACAA
This sequence comes from Pezoporus flaviventris, assembly GCF_033815535.1. Classification (NCBI taxonomy): domain Eukaryota; kingdom Metazoa; phylum Chordata; class Aves; order Psittaciformes; family Psittacidae; genus Pezoporus; species Pezoporus flaviventris. The sequence continues at coordinate 347,411 of NW_026893009.1, forward strand.
AACCACCACATTTTAATCTCATCATGACATGTCTCCAGCTGGGCATGGGGAGGCTTAGTCTGGGTATTAGGAAAAATTTCTTCACCAAAAGGTGATCAAGCATTGGAACAGGTGGCCCAGGGAAGTGGTAAAATATGTGTCCCTGAAAGTGTTCAAAAAACATTGAGATGAGGCCTTTAATGACATGGCTTAGTGGTGGTTGTGGCAGTAATGGGGTAATGGTTGGACTTGATCTTAAAGGTCCTTTCCAACCTGGTTAATTCTACAATTCTGTGATCAGGAGAAATGGCCTAAAAATGGAACTTTGAATTATAATACATTGTTACACTTAATGTTGATTTTGAGGTGGCCAGGAAAATGGGATGAAGTACTATATACAGATAGGTTTTTCACTTTAAGAAACCACCCGGAGTGGCAGACAGAATGTGAAATTAATATAGCTCTGCCGGATCCCTAATTTTGGCTTTGAAAAAGGACAGAGAAAACCAGAAAGCTAAGCAGGAGAGATGTTGTTCAGCCTGTGATATTGGAAAAATTATATATCACAGTTACCTCTGAGAGGAGCATCCTCTATATCTGTCCTATAAGATACTGATAAGGAGGAGGAGATTCTGTCACTGGCAGCAAGCAACACATTCACATTAACCCAGAAGTGCTGTTGCAGAGGCAGACATCTGTAACCCCTGCAGAGCAGGGTGAGCAGCTGTGAGAAGAAAAAAAAAAAAAAGGGAAAACTGGGAAAGGAGGTGAGCTCGAGCAGCTCCTGTGTTTGAGCACGGGATGGGTGCTGGGGCAGGCAAACAAGTGGGAACAGACATATTGACAGACGGGACTGAGGGGTTGTTGAATGTTTTGAAACTGGTGAAGGAGGAATGTCGGACAAAGGTGGGGGAAGTGGGTTCTTCTCCTATGGGACCGGATCGGTGTGTGTGTGCTGTGGAGAGTTTTGGGCGTTGGAAGTGAGACTGCCACTGCCCTGGGGGGAGAGTGCCATGGAGTGACTCCGGTGGCTGAATTGAAACTAGACTGACTAGGGACCTGGGGAATCTGCCCTAGTAGATCCACTGGTTAAATTAAAACTAGAGACCAGAGGAAATAAAGTGGAATTTTAGTGGATACAGGAGCAATTTATTCGGCGTTAATTCAGAGGGAAAAGAATTTGTTACAGATGTGGGAGCTACTGGCCACCAAGGAAAAGAAAAAAAATAACCAAAACAATACAAAAAAAAAAAAAAAAGGCAAAAAGAGGCATTCTTTCTGAAACCCTTAAAGTACAAATTGGGAAAACAAATAGGAATGCATAAAATTTTTATGCATGCTAAATTCTTGGAAATCCTTATTAGGACAAGAAGCAACATTTAAAGAAGGCAAAATGGAATTAAAGAGTTAAAAATCAATTAACTGCAGTTTTGAGTTTATCTTTAATTCAACAGAAAAAACGAACAGGAGGACCTCCCTGAAATAGAAGAAATCCTTAATCCCCGTATATATGGGAGTATGGGCATCTGAAGTTCCAGGTAAGGCAAAAAAAAATGCTTTGCCTGTTAAAGTAGAAATAAAAAGGGGGGCCTGCCCAATTAGAATAAAACAATATCCCCTAAAATTTCAGGAAAGAGAATTAAAAAATCATTAATAAATTTTAAAATATAAATTCTTAATTGAATGTGAATTGCAATATAGTACTCCTATCTTGCCAGTAAAGAAAAGTTGCAGATTGGTTCAAGATCTCAGGAATCAACAAATTTGTAGAGGATATTCAGTAATAGATAATCCGTATTGACTAAATCGAATCAAAAATGATTTGCCGTCTTGGATTTAAAGGACTCTTTCTTTTGCTTACCATTGGCCAAAGAAAACCAGAATTTATTTGCTTTTGAATGGGAACGTCCTGACACAGTAAGGAAAACCCAATTGACTTGGACAGTATTACCTAAAGGGTTTAAAACAGTCCAACAATTTTTGGAAACCAGTTAGCATGGGAATTAGAGTCATGGAAACCACCCACTCAGACGGGGACTCTGTTACAATATGTGGATGACCTATTAATTGCTACTGAAACAAAGGAAGAATGTATCCAGTGGACGGTGGGATTATTGAATTTTCTGGGACTGAATGGTTATTGGGTAACCTTACTCAGAAACTAGGACCCTGTAAGAGAACAGTGGTGTATTTTTCAAAACAGCTGAATGAAGTGAGCAAAGGATGGCCCGGATGCCTAAGGGCTGTTGCAGCAGTTGCCATGAATATTGAAGAGGCTCGCATATTTACCTTGGGACAAATATTACTGTACTAGTGTCCAATGTTGTATCAGCATTCCTGGAACAGAAAGAAGCCCACTGGTTATCTCCTTAATGTTTTTTTTTCAATCCAGCAACTATTAGACCAGATTTGAAAGACTGATTCTAAATATGCATTTGGTGTGGTCCATGCACATGGTGCCATCTGGAAAGAACGAGGACCTTTGAACACACAGGATAAACAGAATAAACATGCTACGACTACTGAAAGCTGTTCAGCTACATGAGGAAGTAGCTATTATGTGTTGTCAAGGATATCAACAAGGTGAAATTTGGCTGATTTTAACAATCTAAACTCATTCCCTTAATCCCTGACGGCAAACTAACAATTGAGAAATCTAAACCTAGAAAATCAAAGGAGGATAGAAGATTTATTGAAGATCTCAGAGGAGGAGAGGAAAACAAAGAAGATTGGGTTCAGATACCTGATGGGCGAATTATAATCCCCTATAACCAACTCTGGATGCTAGTTCAGGAGGAACATAATAAAACTCATTGAGATAGCAAGTCTTTGTATAAATACTTAGATGAACAAATTAAAGGAAGGAATCTATATATCATAGTTCAATTAGACAAATACATTTTTTACCAATATTTGGTGTTAACGAAATACTTTTTTAGGGTGGCCAGAAGCATTCCCTTGTAGGTTTTGGAGTACCAGAGGCACTTTCTTCCGACCAAGGCTCGCCCTTTAGTGCAAAATAGTTACAAGAGCAACTACTAAACCTTGGTCGAAAGAAGAGGCTGTCCTATGTAAAAATTTTATATGGAAGACCATATCAGTCCCAGTTTAAAGGAGAAAGTCTTCTGGAAGTGGGAGAAGGTTATCTCCTAAAATTTCTGGTCAATCTGGGAAAACAATTAGAAGAAATAAGAGAATACTAAGGACAAGAGTGAGAGGCATGGATTACCCGACTCACCCTTTTAGATCCAGAGACTGGGTTTATGTTAAGAATTTTTCAGGAGATCCTCTACAGGAGAAGTGGAGCGGACTGTATCAGACAATATTGGCCACCTTTACAGCAGTGAAGATGAAGGAACAACCTGCCTGCAAGAATAAAGAAAGCACCAGAGCCAGAGAAGACATGGTGGACTGAACCTTCAGGACCCTCGCATATAAAATTATATCAGTTATAATTGGGATTTATGTGATAACTGACATACCATCTTAGGACTAATACTTATACCTGAAATTAATTCAGAATGTTACTAAAGTTGTTAATTGTAGTGACTGTTGGGTGTGTGCACAGTTGCCTGAATCAGAAGAAGATCAGGGCCTTCCTGAAACAGATAATAAATTAAATTTAAATATGTATTACACCAGGAATCAGAATAGGAGACTATGTTTATTTAAATACCACAGGTGTAAGTCACTATTCAAGTTGTATAGATGGTATCGTGGTTCAGTGATAGCTTGATTCCTGAAGGGAAAGGATGGTATTGGTCAAGCGAGGGTTTAACTCTATTGCTGAACAGAATACTGCATTTTGTGAGATGTTTTGTGAGGCAATCATAAATATCTCAGCAACCATAGAGGAAATATGGAAAAGGTTAACTTCATGGTTACCTGATCTCTCCTGGTTAAGGCAACTGGTTGCAGGAATATTACTATTAATTGTTTTAATATTGATTACTTGTGGTATAACAAAATTTTCTTCCTGGAATTGTAAACGATCTATGATAAACGATGAAAATTGAAAAAGAAATGAAATTTAAGTATCAAATAGAAACAAGAAACTATTTCAAAAAGACTCTGGAAGAAAACATGTTGCAAAAGAAATTGCAAAAGGACAGAAAAAAGGGTATAGACATTTGTTAATACTAACAGACACCTTTTCAGGTTGACCAGAAGACTTTCCCACTAGAAGTGCACAAGCCCGGGAGGTAACAAAGATTGTTATAGGACGGTTGTGGGGATTTCAAAAGTATGTGCTGCATGAACTTATCTGACCATTCTGAATCAATTCATGCTAAGCTGCGAAAATTGCAGGAAAATATGCAAGAGCTTAGAATTGTTGGAGGCGGATTGGATGAATGGTTAAATAACCTAGGAGTTACTGGATGGTTCAGGGACATACTGAAACAAGGCCTTTTAATCTTGGCTATAGGACTACTCATTTTAATGATTGTACCTTGTATAATACAGTGTATATCAAAATAACTTCATAAATCGATAGAAGGAACATGGATAGCTCTGTCATGAATAATATAGTAAAAGAATTTACTAACTTTATAGAAAAAGGGGGGATTGATGCAGAGGGTTGATGAGTGTACAGGGGGGTTGTCCAAGGGGGTTGTACGGCGGGGTGTACAAGCGGGTTAGAGGAATTTGTTTGCTCAAACAAAAGTATTGTCTGTTATAAATGCCTGCTAAGCAGAACAAAGACACCTGGTCCTATTGATAAGGAAAAGCAGACACTTGGTCCTATTGATAAGGAAAAGAAGACACTTGGTTCTATTGATAAGCAGCTATTGATAAGGAAAAGCAGACCCCTGAATCTACTGATAAAGGGGGACAAGCAGATGGTTTATGGCTGGGATACCGACCAAACCCTAAGGCCATATGTGAAGACTAAAAGGTGAAAAGTGCAAGAAGAGGAAGACTCATTTACTTCATCTTGAAGACCCCTACCCACAGGAGGAAGACTCATTTACTTCATCTTGAGCCCCCTGCCCACGACCAGAGGGGGCACTGCGCAGGGGCAGAGGACCTTCTGGCTCATTATAATAAGAAGCGGTGATAGGACATGAATATTTATAGGCGTGTTGTGCAACCTTATAAATGTAGAGGGAAACAACACTGAGGCACGCATGACTTTGAAGAATTATCCCCGTGCGTCTCAGCGCTGAATAAAAAGCATACCTACTTTACAACTTTAACGAGTTGTGGAGTCAATCCACGCATCAGAACTACTGTCTCCTGGTATTTATTACCACATGGACTCCACCCCAAAAGTGCCTGTGGCTTTTTGGTGCTGCTCCTTCCAGTCAAATGACTGCTTCTGCCGGGGCGGGCCTTAACTTTTAGGAACATTTCGCAGAACCAACAGAACTTGCTCTGAATTGCTCCCTGAAAGCCCTGCTCCAATTGCAGGCGCTTCCAAGATGGATGCGCGCCTCCCGGGAGAAAAGAAAGCACAAATAAAATACAAAGCGCGTGTTCAGCACTGGTGGCTTGAGGGCCGATCGAGAGAGGCTTTGTGCTGACCTGGGTAGGAGGATTTTACAAAAAGAGGCAGCACCCCCAAAGCTGCCCAAGGGTGCCCTGCATCCCTGGGGAATAGCGAGCAATTTGATTGGGTACTGCAGCTTCTATAACCCCTGCTTTCCTCTCCATCAGGCTAAGGATATCCTTAGCCGCCTTTGTGGGAAGGCCACGTTGTCGGCTCACGTTCAACTTGGTGTCCACCAGGACCGCCCCCCCCCTCCCTTTCCTGCAAAGCTACTTTCTGTAACTACGGTGGGTTTTGCATATAGAAAGCGTTAATATCGCGTAAGAGAACTCAGCATTTCGGCTTGTGTTTGGGGTATGTGGTAATCTGCTTCAGTGCGAGTTCTTGGGGGCATCTTGATTTGCTTCAGCTATTACCTTTTTCTGGAGCCAACTACGTTTTAACTGCTTACTCTTCCTCCAGCGCCTTGTGTTCCATGAGCTTTCACCCCAAGCTCCGACGCTTTTCCTAGTCATGCCTAAGGAGGCAATGATCAGGTTATCTGAAGCAGAAGATCCTGGTGAATCTGTAAGTACTGTGGAAGCCTTCTGTGTGCTAAACTGTACCTGTGTACCTGTAGTTAGTTCCTCTTCCCGCCCCCCTTTCCCCTCTTGATAGGGCCCAGCAGTAGGCTCTCTTGGGTTTTCTGGCCTTGTAATGGAGTTGAGCTTTCTGACTAAAAGTAGTGAGCTAAAGCAATGCTCATCCCTGGGTATGTAGTTCTGGTGCAAAATGCAGCGTTGTTGTGGAGCGCAGTCTGCTGCCTATTGTCGTGGTTTAGAGTAAGAGCGGTAGTACTTCTGATATGGGGAAGAGGGCTTGGGGGTTTTGGCAGGTCAGGGGTGAGGAAGGGCAAAGCTGGCTGAGAGGTGCTGGATGCTTCACTTTTAGCTATAAACGTCAAGTTCAAAGGCTCTGTAAACCACGCAAAAGGGCAGCCTAAAGTTTATTTCCGGCTAGAATTGCTTACGTCGCCTGAAGATATGAATGGGGGCTTTAACCCGGAGACAAACTTAGCTTCTGTGGTTGTTTAGTACTCTGTTAGTGTCTAGGCTTGACAAAAATGAGTAGCTCTTCGCCCCCCACCCCCTTATAGCGTGCATAGTCGGTCTTTGTAGCTCTGCTTGGGAAACGTTGGCTGCGGGCGGAGAGGCAGTAATTTTGAAGCGCAGCGGTTGACTTGCTAGGAATTGGCTATCTGGTTTTCTCTGGGTGGTTCTCTGCTCCCGTCCCTTCCCTTGCCGCCCCCTTTGTGTGTGGCTTTTTATTTACTTTATTTATGGTTTCGTGCTTCCTTCTCCAGCTTCTCGGGCGGTTTAATGATTGTTGGCAAGAAGCGTGCTGCTCACCTGGGCCCGCCTGATGGATTCCGGACGGTTGCGGGTGAAGGGCCAGAGGGTGGGCAGTCTGTCCATCACGTGCACCTACATATTCTGGGTGGCCGTCAGTTGGGCTGGCCGCCTGGCTAAGGCTTTTGTCCCCCAAGAGTTGCTGCACGTGTACAAATCATCACTGGATGGATTTTTTCTGTTGCCCGTCAGTCTAGCCACTGTTGGTGTCTAATTTCTCGTGAGGCGTGTCTGTGGAAGGTAATAAAAGCTTTGAGCGGCAGTTGCACAATAAAGATTTAGCATGGGGATATCATCTCTGTCTTGTGCATCTTACTGAGGGGAAATAGTTCTGCAAGGTAAAACGGTGTCTCCCCGGAGCGTAAGCATGTGGAATGTTTCGGTCTGTTAAGTGTTGCGTAGATAGATAGTGATTTGCCCAGTCATTTGAAGCGTGACAGGGGAACCGCACAGCAGTCTCCTGCGTCTTGTTGGGTGCAATCTCTTAGCTTTTTGGGAAGTGGGATGCAAGTGTGCATACAGCCAGTGTAGGCTGCTGCTGAACCTCTAGAGAAGACTGTATGCGACGCTAGAGGCAGGCCGGCCGTACAAGGGCGGTTTCATCACGGTGCAGTGTGCTGGGAGCATCCGATTCCTGTTGGAGCACTCGATGAATGGCTGTGTAGTAAGGCCCCGTTGATATCCCTTTTCTGGTGAGGAGGGGTATATATGGTAGGAGAAAACAATTGGCCTGAATGGCAGCTTTGCTGCTTCCATAGCACAGTGGACAGTTGTGGAATTTGTCAGTTTGGGTCAGCTGTCCTGGCTCTGTCCCCTTCCAACGTCTTGCCCACCCCCGGCTTACCGGATGCTGGGGGAAAGGGTGGTTGGAGAGACAGCCTCCATGCTGTGGGAGCACTGCTCAGCAGTAGCCAAAACACTGCTGTGTTATCAAAGCCCTTCTAGCTACAACTACCAAGCGCAGCACTATGAGGGCTGCTACGGGGAAAGTTGCCGCCGTCCCCGCCAGACCCAAACCAAAAGTACATGACAGGGAGACGGCAAACTTCATCTTTCTTTTTTTCTTTTCGGTGATCAGGTTAAGTTTGGTGACGCTGGCACGTAAGCAACCCGAGGACTTGACCTTGATTTAAGCTTTCCCGGGAGGCGATGGAAACTGATATAGGATGTTTCCTTGACACCGCACGGGTGCAGCGAAGCGGAGTGCAATGCAGCGCTTGCTTACTGAACGATTGAGCTAGGTAACATCGATTGTTCTGTCTGTGCAAACTCCCTAAGGTATTTAGGAGGTGTTCCTACTTCCGGGGGCAGGGGAATTTTGAAGAAGCTGGTATGGCTTGTACATTCAGAGGGACTGGGTGATTACCGTCGGTTTTGGAAGCCTGTGGTGCCTGGTGGAATTGATGTCTCTCCTCACAGGCAGCGTTGGAGAGAGCAAAGGGTTATTAAAACAGCCCCCCCCCCCCCCAGCGCTGGGGAGTCTACCGCATCCCTGGGGACGTTGTTCCAGTGGTTGATGGTTCTCACTGATTAAAAAAAACCAAAACAACCCGAACGCAAACCCCAAACCCCAAGTTTGTCTTGTATGGAGATGAAACCTCTCTCCTGGCACAGACTTGTACCTGTCGTCTCTATGTGGCTCCTTGAGAAGAGAGTGCCTCTGTCCTCTTTTTGTAGCCTCCCCTTTAAGTAGTGGAAGACTCTGCTGAGGTGTGTTGTGTCGTCCCCGTGTCGTCGTCCCCCCTCCCCCCCCCCCGAGCCTTCTCTTCTCCAAGGGAAAAAAGACCCAACTCCTTCATTCTTTGCTCACAGGGCAGGTTGTCTGGCCCTTTAATCATCTTTGTGGCCCTCCTCGGGACCCTCTCCAGTCTGTCTGCATCTTTGTTTGAATTGCGGTGACCAGAACCGGACACAGTGCTCCAGGGGTGGCCGCCTCTGCCAGAGGAGGTCAGGGTCTGCCCTGTGGCAGACACGGCTGGTTCCAGGCAGCAGGTCACCTCCAGCATTTGCATGTAAGCAAAGAAGCGCCTACGAGGCGGCGTTTTGGAGAAGTCCCCAAAGCCCTTTCTAGGGAGCCAACATGCTGGGGTGCCTCTCTGAAGTGCCTGTACGCGATCGCACGCAGTATGGGGAATAAGCGTGAGGAGCCGGAGATGCATGTGCGGTTGCAGGGCTACGATCTCGTTGGGATCACGAAGGCGTGGTGGGATGGCTCCTGTGACTCTTTAGGAAGGACAGGGTGGGGAAATGAGGAGGGGGAGCGGCCCTTTTAGGTAAGAGAACAGCTGGACTGCATGGCGCCCTGCCTGGGGAGGCCTGATGAGCCGACCGAGAGCTTATGGGTAAGGATGGAAGAGAAGAGGGGTGAGGGTGGCATTGTTGCGGGTGTCGGGTATAGGCCGCCCGACCAGGAAGAGCAAGCGGGTGAGGCCCCCTAAAGACAAACAAGAGCAGCCTCGCGTTCGCAGGCCCTGGTCCTCACGGTATTGGCTGGAGGGACAACACAGCGGGGCATAAGCAATCTAGGAGGTTCCTGGAGCGTGTCGACGACAACTTCCTCACCCAAGCGATAGAGGGGCCAACGAGGAGAGGTGCTCTGCTGGACCTCCTACAGGCCAACAAGGAGGGGCTTGTTGGGGGTGCAAAGGCAACCTTGGCTGCAGTGATCGTGAGATGGTGGAGTTCAGGCTCTCGAGAGGAGGGTGAAAAGGCAAGCTCGCACCCCTGCACTGGAGGAGAGCTGACTCTGGCCTCTTCAGGCATCTGCTTGGAAGCGTCCCATGGGATAAGGCCCTGGGGGGAAGAGGGGCCCAAGAAAGCTGGTTCGTATTGGAGGGTCACCTCCTCCAAGCTCAGGAGTTGGTCCATCCCAAGGAGCAGGAAGTCTGGCCAAAATGCCGGGAGGCCCATGTGGATGAGCGAGGAGCTCCTGGGCAAACTCAAGCGCAAAAAGGAAGCCTGCAGAGGGTGGAAGCAAGGACCCACCCTCCTCCAGTAGGTAAGACAGGAGATGATCTAGTGACAAGCACCGAGGAGAAGGCTGAGCGGGGTACTCAACGATTTTTTTTCCCTCCGTTTTCACTGGCAATCACTGTTCCCAAGTGCCTCAAGTCCCTGAACCTCAAGGCAGGGACTGGGGGAACAAAGTCCCTCCCATCGTGGGAAACGACCCGGTTCGAGACCGCCTGAGGAGCCTGAACATGCACGAGTCCGGCACCTGGGGTGGAACAGCCCCACGCACCGGTATATGCTGGAAGCCGACTGGCTGGAAAGCAGCTTTGCAGGAAAGGGGGGGGGCGGTCCTGGTGGACACCAAGTTGAACGTGAGCCGACAACGTGGCCTTGCCGCAAAGGCGGCTAAGGATATCCTTAGCCCGATAGAGAGGAAAGCAGGGGTTATAGAAGCTGCAGTACCCAATCAAATTGCTCGCTATTCCCCAGGGATGCAGGGCACCCTCGGGCAGCTTTGGGGGCGCTGCCTCTTTTTGTAAAAGCCTCCTACCCAGGTCAGCACAAAGCCTCTCTCGATCGGCCCTCGAGCCACCAGTGCTGAACACGCGCTTTGTATTTTATTTGTGCTTTCTTTTCTCCCGGGAGGCGTGCATCTTAGAAGCGCCTGCAATTGAAGCGGGGCTTTCAGGGAGCAATTCAGAGCAAGTTCTGTTGGTTCTGCGAAATGTTCCTAAAAGTTAAGGCCCGCCCCGGCAGAAGCAGTCATTTGACTGGAAGGAGCAGCACCAAAAAGCCACGGGCACGTTTGGGGTGGAGTCGATGCGGTAATAAATACGAGGAGCCAGTAGTTCTAGCTACAGGAGCCTCTTCGGAGGCCTCGTTTCCCGCCCACAGGGTCGCAGCACTACACGGCGCAGACCCCTGCGCGGCCTCGCCCGGTGTGTTCTCCTTCGGCGCCCCAAGGGCGCGCAAACTCCCTGAGCCCCTGTAAGCAGCATGTCGACGAGGGCTGATCCGCCAAGGGGGCGGGGACAAGCGAAAACGGCAGGCGAGGCAGCCAATCGAAGCGCGGGATCGGCCGGCGGCGATTTGGCGGTCCAATGGGCTCTGCGGAGGGCCTGGCCGAGCGGAGGAAGCGCGGGGGCGACAAAGGGCTTTGTGGTGGCAATCGAGATTGTCGGGGCGCGGGCCGCGTGGCCCGGTGGCGCCGCTACTGTCTTCGGAAAGTTCATCGGCAAGACGCTTCCCCGCCAGCGTCATCTACGAGGACGAGGGGAATGAGGAGGTGGGGGTAGCCCCGGCTTTGCTCTGTGCGCGGTTCCTCTTCCTTCTCCGCTCCCACTCCCGCTGCCCCCGCGCTCGCAGGCTCCCTGAGCCGAGGACCCGTTGCGCGGTGGGTGCCCTGGAGCGGGGCAGGGCGGGTGGCGGCGTTGCTGCGGGTGGCTGGAGGGACGGACGGGGCCTCTCTGGGATGTTGCGCTCTCTACTGCACCGTCCCTAAACCGTCGCGCTTTTTCGGTGCGCCGCCCCCGTCCCCGGCTGTCGCGGCGCGTACTGGGTTGCTGGTGCTGTCCGGCTCGCCTCGGTTCCCAGCCCCACCGTGCCGTGTGCGCGCGCGCGCGCGCGTAGAGGAGGGCCTCTGACGGGAACGCGCTTGGCGTAGGCCGCAGACGTTTGCCGCGTGATATCCCTTTGGCGGTGCAAGTCGCGCAAAGTTGGCTGCCGAGGGATGGGAGCGGTCCTGCCTCGTGTAGGATGTTAGCCTTGAAACCTTAGATTAAGCGCGCGCAGCCAACCTCCTCGGGGCTTCCGGGGTGTGTGTGATGTGTGTACGTATGTGTGTAAACAGCAAACGTCTGAGCAGTGACCGTAATGCGTTAGTTCTGCGTTGGAGACACGGAAGTCTTGATGTGCCTCGTAATACCATTGTAGAGATTTCACGGCTCTGCCGTGCTGGGCTTTCTTTCTGAACAGCCAAACTGGATTATTTAAGGCAAAGAATGACAGCGTTTCTTAGTTTTCTATTGCAAAAAGAAGAAAAAAATCTAGAAACCGGCCAGGCTGCAAAAGCTTCTCAGACCTTGTTTTGGTGGTGAAGGGGGACCGTGATAAGAACAGGCTTGCAAGGCTCACGGATGCTGGCGCACTACAGCCTGCTAGGAGCCGGAGTGAGCTGCTTAGGTTGTTTGGGGGGGGGGGGGTGGGGGGTGTTGGGGAGAAGCAGCCCTCACGTACACGATGTTAACTTTCAGTTAGTATCCCGTTGAATTTTGTCATTGGGGTGCTGATGATGAGCAGTTCGGGATGTCTTCTGCTTTTGAAGGTAGGGTTTATGCGCAGTACAGAGGACAGGCTCGTACTACGCACTTGCAGGCTTCCTGTGGTTATGCTTTGGTTTAGTAGTTGAGCTCCCTGTACCATGGAGAGTGTATGGCCGCTCATCTTGCGCTTCACTAAATTCTTTGCTGATTCAGTTAAGCCGTTTGTCTCCTGCCTCTGTGTGGACCACTTCTCAAATTGACAAACTGCTTAGGAAATGGCCATCCCGAATTCAAACCTGCTGGAGGTTGCTAATCTGAAGTGCTGTCCCGTCTCCTTGCCCCCGTCGTCTTGGATGCCGAATCCCAGTTCTGGAGGGGGGCTCTGTAACTACGGTGGGTTTTGCGTATAGAAAGCGTTAATATCGCGTAAGAGAACTCAGCGTTTCGGCTTGTGTTTGGGGTATGTGGTAATCTGCTTCAGTGCGAGTTCTTGGGGGCGTCTTGATTTGCTTCAGCTATTACCTTTTTCTGGAGCCAACTACGTTTTAACTGCTTACTCTTCCTCCAGCGCCTTGTGTTCCATGAGCTTTCACCCCAAGCTCCGACGCTTTTCCTAGTCATGCCTAAGGAGGCAATGATCAGGTTATCTGAAGCAGAAGATCCTGGTGAATCTGTAAGTACTGTGGAAGCCTTCTGTGTGCTAAACTGTACCTGTAGTTAGTTCCTCTTTCCCCGCCCCCCTTTCCCTCTTGATAGGGCCCAGCAGTAGGCTCTCTTGGGTTTTCTGGCTTGTAATGGAGTTGAGCTTTCTGACTAAAAGTAGTGAGCTAAAGCAATGCTCATCCCTGGGTATGTAGTTCTGGTGCAAAATGCAGCGTTGTTGTGGAGCGCAGTCTGCTGCCTATTGTCGTGGTTTAGAGTAAGAGCGGTAGTACTTCTGATATGGGGAAGAGGGCTTGGGGGTTTTGGCAGGTCAGGGGTGAGGAAGGGCAAAGCTGGCTGAGAGGTGCTGGATGCTTCACTTTTAGCTATAAACGTCAAGTTCAAAGGCTCTGTAAACCCACGCAAAAGGCAGCCTAAAGTTTATTTCCGGCTAGAATTGCTTACGTCGCCTGAAGATATGAATGGGGGCTTTAACCCGGAGACAAACTTAGCTTCTGTGGTTGTTTAGTACTCTGTTAGTGTCTAGCTTGACAAAAATTGAGTAGCTCTTCGCCCCCCACCCCCTTATAGCGTGCATAGTCGGTCTTTGTAGCTCTGCTTGGGAAACGTTGGCTGCGGGCGGAGAGGCAGTAATTTTGAAGCGCAGCGGTTGACTTGCTAGGAATTGGCTATCTGGTTTCTCTGGGTGGTTCTCTGCTCCCGTCCCTTCCCTTGCCGCCCCCTTTGTGTGTGGCTTTTTATTTACTTTATTTATGGTTTCGTGCTTCCTTCTCCAGCTTCTCGGGCGTTTAATGATTGTTGGCAAGAAGCGTGCTGCTCACCTGGGCCCGCCTGATGGATTCCGGACGGTTGCGGGTGAAGGGCCAGAGGGTGGGCAGTCTGTCCATCACGTGCACCTACATATTCTGGGTGGCCGTCAGTTGGGCTGGCCGCCTGGCTAAGGCTTTTGTCCCCCAAGAGTTGCTGCACGTGTACAAATCATCACTGGATGGATTTTTTCTGTTGCCCGTCAGTCTAGCCACTGTTGGTGTCTAATTTCTCGTGAGGCGTGTCTGTGGAAGGTAATAAAAGCTTTGAGCGGCAGTTGCACAATAAAGATTTAGCATGGGGATATCATCTCTGTCTTGTGCATCTTACTGAGGGGAAATAGTTCTGCAAGGTAAAACGGTGTCTCCCCGGAGCGTAAGCATGTGGAATGTTTCGGTCTGTTAAGTGTTGCGTAGATAGATAGTGATTTGCCCAGTCATTTGAAGCGTGACAGGGGAACCGCACAGCAGTCTCCTGCGTCTTGTTGGGTGCAATCTCTTAGCTTTTTGGGAAGTGGGATGCAAGTGTGCATACAGCCAGTGTAGGCTGCTGCTGAACCTCTAGAGAAGACTGTATGCGACGCTAGAGGCAGGCCGGCCGTACAAGGGCGGTTTCATCACGGTGCAGTGTGCTGGGAGCATCCGATTCCTGTTGGAGCACTCGATGAATGGCTGTGTAGTAAGGCCCCGTTGATATCCCTTTTCTGGTGAGGAGGGGTATATATGGTAGGAGAAAACAATTGGCCTGAATGGCAGCTTTGCTGCTTCCATAGCACAGTGGACAGTTGTGGAATTTGTCAGTTTGGGTCAGCTGTCCTGGCTCTGTCCCCTTCCAACGTCTTGCCCACCCCCGGCTTACCGGATGCTGGGGGAAAGGGTGGTTGGAGAGACAGCCTCCATGCTGTGGGAGCACTGCTCAGCAGTAGCCAAAACACTGCTGTGTTATCAAAGCCCTTCTAGCTACAACTACCAAGCGCAGCACTATGAGGGCTGCTACGGGGAAAGTTGCCGCCGTCCCCGCCAGACCCAAACCAAAAGTACATGACAGGGAGACGGCAAACTTCATCTTTCTTTTTTTCTTTTCGGTGATCAGGTTAAGTTTGGTGACGCTGGCACGTAAGCAACCCGAGGACTTGACCTTGATTTAAGCTTTCCCGGGAGGCGATGGAAACTGATATAGGATGTTTCCTTGACACCGCACGGGTGCAGCGAAGCGGAGTGCAATGCAGCGCTTGCTTACTGAACGATTGAGCTAGGTAACATCGATTGTTCTGTCTGTGCAAACTCCCTAAGGTATTTAGGAGGTGTTCCTACTTCCGGGGGCAGGGGAATTTTGAAGAAGCTGGTATGGCTTGTACATTCAGAGGGACTGGGTGATTACCGTCGGTTTTGGAAGCCTGTGGTGCCTGGTGGAATTGATGTCTCTCCTCACAGGCAGCGTTGGAGAGAGCAAAGGGTTATTAAAACAGCCCCCCCCCCCCCCAGCGCTGGGGAGTCTACCGCATCCCTGGGGACGTTGTTCCAGTGGTTGATGGTTCTCACTGATTAAAAAAAACCAAAACAACCCGAACGCAAACCCCAAACCCCAAGTTTGTCTTGTATGGAGATGAAACCTCTCTCCTGGCACAGACTTGTACCTGTCGTCTCTATGTGGCTCCTTGAGAAGAGAGTGCCTCTGTCCTCTTTTTGTAGCCTCCCCTTTAAGTAGTGGAAGACTCTGCTGAGGTGTGTTGTGTCGTCCCCGTGTCGTCGTCCCCCCTCCCCCCCCCCCGAGCCTTCTCTTCTCCAAGGGAAAAAAGACCCAACTCCTTCATTCTTTGCTCACAGGGCAGGTTGTCTGGCCCTTTAATCATCTTTGTGGCCCTCCTCGGGACCCTCTCCAGTCTGTCTGCATCTTTGTTTGAATTGCGGTGACCAGAACCGGACACAGTGCTCCAGGGGTGGCCGCCTCTGCCAGAGGAGGTCAGGGTCTGCCCTGTGGCAGACACGGCTGGTTCCAGGCAGCAGGTCACCTCCAGCATTTGCATGTAAGCAAAGAAGCGCCTACGAGGCGGCGTTTTGGAGAAGTCCCCAAAGCCCTTTCTAGGGAGCCAACATGCTGGGGTGCCTCTCTGAAGTGCCTGTACGCGATCGCACGCAGTATGGGGAATAAGCGTGAGGAGCCGGAGATGCATGTGCGGTTGCAGGGCTACGATCTCGTTGGGATCACGAAGGCGTGGTGGGATGGCTCCTGTGACTCTTTAGGAAGGACAGGGTGGGGAAATGAGGAGGGGGAGCGGCCCTTTTAGGTAAGAGAACAGCTGGACTGCATGGCGCCCTGCCTGGGGAGGCCTGATGAGCCGACCGAGAGCTTATGGGTAAGGATGGAAGAGAAGAGGGGTGAGGGTGGCATTGTTGCGGGTGTCGGGTATAGGCCGCCCGACCAGGAAGAGCAAGCGGGTGAGGCCCCCTAAAGACAAACAAGAGCAGCCTCGCGTTCGCAGGCCCTGGTCCTCACGGTATTGGCTGGAGGGACAACACAGCGGGGCATAAGCAATCTAGGAGGTTCCTGGAGCGTGTCGACGACAACTTCCTCACCCAAGCGATAGAGGGGCCAACGAGGAGAGGTGCTCTGCTGGACCTCCTACAGGCCAACAAGGAGGGGCTTGTTGGGGGTGCAAAGGCAACCTTGGCTGCAGTGATCGTGAGATGGTGGAGTTCAGGCTCTCGAGAGGAGGGTGAAAAGGCAAGCTCGCACCCCTGCACTGGAGGAGAGCTGACTCTGGCCTCTTCAGGCATCTGCTTGGAAGCGTCCCATGGGATAAGGCCCTGGGGGGAAGAGGGGCCCAAGAAAGCTGGTTCGTATTGGAGGGTCACCTCCTCCAAGCTCAGGAGTTGGTCCATCCCAAGGAGCAGGAAGTCTGGCCAAAATGCCGGGAGGCCCATGTGGATGAGCGAGGAGCTCCTGGGCAAACTCAAGCGCAAAAAGGAAGCCTGCAGAGGGTGGAAGCAAGGACCCACCCTCCTCCAGTAGGTAAGACAGGAGATGATCTAGTGACAAGCACCGAGGAGAAGGCTGAGCGGGGTACTCAACGATTTTTTTTCCCTCCGTTTTCACTGGCAATCACTGTTCCCAAGTGCCTCAAGTCCCTGAACCTCAAGGCAGGGACTGGGGGAACAAAGTCCCTCCCATCGTGGGAAACGACCCGGTTCGAGACCGCCTGAGGAGCCTGAACATGCACGAGTCCGGCACCTGGGGTGGAACAGCCCCACGCACCGGTATATGCTGGAAGCCGACTGGCTGGAAAGCAGCTTTGCAGGAAAGGGGGGGGGCGGTCCTGGTGGACACCAAGTTGAACGTGAGCCGACAACGTGGCCTTGCCGCAAAGGCGGCTAAGGATATCCTTAGCCCGATAGAGAGGAAAGCAGGGGTTATAGAAGCTGCAGTACCCAATCAAATTGCTCGCTATTCCCCAGGGATGCAGGGCACCCTCGGGCAGCTTTGGGGGCGCTGCCTCTTTTTGTAAAAGCCTCCTACCCAGGTCAGCACAAAGCCTCTCTCGATCGGCCCTCGAGCCACCAGTGCTGAACACGCGCTTTGTATTTTATTTGTGCTTTCTTTTCTCCCGGGAGGCGTGCATCTTAGAAGCGCCTGCAATTGAAGCGGGGCTTTCAGGGAGCAATTCAGAGCAAGTTCTGTTGGTTCTGCGAAATGTTCCTAAAAGTTAAGGCCCGCCCCGGCAGAAGCAGTCATTTGACTGGAAGGAGCAGCACCAAAAAGCCACGGGCACGTTTGGGGTGGAGTCGATGCGGTAATAAATACGAGGAGCCAGTAGTTCTAGCTACAGGAGCCTCTTCGGAGGCCTCGTTTCCCGCCCACAGGGTCGCAGCACTACACGGCGCAGACCCCTGCGCGGCCTCGCCCGGTGTGTTCTCCTTCGGCGCCCCAAGGGCGCGCAAACTCCCTGAGCCCCTGTAAGCAGCATGTCGACGAGGGCTGATCCGCCAAGGGGGCGGGGACAAGCGAAAACGGCAGGCGAGGCAGCCAATCGAAGCGCGGGATCGGCCGGCGGCGATTTGGCGGTCCAATGGGCTCTGCGGAGGGCCTGGCCGAGCGGAGGAAGCGCGGGGGCGACAAAGGGCTTTGTGGTGGCAATCGAGATTGTCGGGGCGCGGGCCGCGTGGCCCGGTGGCGCCGCTACTGTCTTCGGAAAGTTCATCGGCAAGACGCTTCCCCGCCAGCGTCATCTACGAGGACGAGGGGAATGAGGAGGTGGGGGTAGCCCCGGCTTTGCTCTGTGCGCGGTTCCTCTTCCTTCTCCGCTCCCACTCCCGCTGCCCCCGCGCTCGCAGGCTCCCTGAGCCGAGGACCCGTTGCGCGGTGGGTGCCCTGGAGCGGGGCAGGGCGGGTGGCGGCGTTGCTGCGGGTGGCTGGAGGGACGGACGGGGCCTCTCTGGGATGTTGCGCTCTCTACTGCACCGTCCCTAAACCGTCGCGCTTTTTCGGTGCGCCGCCCCCGTCCCCGGCTGTCGCGGCGCGTACTGGGTTGCTGGTGCTGTCCGGCTCGCCTCGGTTCCCAGCCCCACCGTGCCGTGTGCGCGCGCGCGCGCGCGTAGAGGAGGGCCTCTGACGGGAACGCGCTTGGCGTAGGCCGCAGACGTTTGCCGCGTGATATCCCTTTGGCGGTGCAAGTCGCGCAAAGTTGGCTGCCGAGGGATGGGAGCGGTCCTGCCTCGTGTAGGATGTTAGCCTTGAAACCTTAGATTAAGCGCGCGCAGCCAACCTCCTCGGGGCTTCCGGGGTGTGTGTGATGTGTGTACGTATGTGTGTAAACAGCAAACGTCTGAGCAGTGACCGTAATGCGTTAGTTCTGCGTTGGAGACACGGAAGTCTTGATGTGCCTCGTAATACCATTGTAGAGATTTCACGGCTCTGCCGTGCTGGGCTTTCTTTCTGAACAGCCAAACTGGATTATTTAAGGCAAAGAATGACAGCGTTTCTTAGTTTTCTATTGCAAAAAGAAGAAAAAAATCTAGAAACCGGCCAGGCTGCAAAAGCTTCTCAGACCTTGTTTTGGTGGTGAAGGGGGACCGTGATAAGAACAGGCTTGCAAGGCTCACGGATGCTGGCGCACTACAGCCTGCTAGGAGCCGGAGTGAGCTGCTTAGGTTGTTTGGGGGGGGGGGGGTGGGGGGTGTTGGGGAGAAGCAGCCCTCACGTACACGATGTTAACTTTCAGTTAGTATCCCGTTGAATTTTGTCATTGGGGTGCTGATGATGAGCAGTTCGGGATGTCTTCTGCTTTTGAAGGTAGGGTTTATGCGCAGTACAGAGGACAGGCTCGTACTACGCACTTGCAGGCTTCCTGTGGTTATGCTTTGGTTTAGTAGTTGAGCTCCCTGTACCATGGAGAGTGTATGGCCGCTCATCTTGCGCTTCACTAAATTCTTTGCTGATTCAGTTAAGCCGTTTGTCTCCTGCCTCTGTGTGGACCACTTCTCAAATTGACAAACTGCTTAGGAAATGGCCATCCCGAATTCAAACCTGCTGGAGGTTGCTAATCTGAAGTGCTGTCCCGTCTCCTTGCCCCCGTCGTCTTGGATGCCGAATCCCAGTTCTGGAGGGGGGCTCTGTAACTACGGTGGGTTTTGCGTATAGAAAGCGTTAATATCGCGTAAGAGAACTCAGCGTTTCGGCTTGTGTTTGGGGTATGTGGTAATCTGCTTCAGTGCGAGTTCTTGGGGGCGTCTTGATTTGCTTCAGCTATTACCTTTTTCTGGAGCCAACTACGTTTTAACTGCTTACTCTTCCTCCAGCGCCTTGTGTTCCATGAGCTTTCACCCCAAGCTCCGACGCTTTTCCTAGTCATGCCTAAGGAGGCAATGATCAGGTTATCTGAAGCAGAAGATCCTGGTGAATCTGTAAGTACTGTGGAAGCCTTCTGTGTGCTAAACTGTACCTGTAGTTAGTTCCTCTTTCCCCGCCCCCCTTTCCCTCTTGATAGGGCCCAGCAGTAGGCTCTCTTGGGTTTTCTGGCTTGTAATGGAGTTGAGCTTTCTGACTAAAAGTAGTGAGCTAAAGCAATGCTCATCCCTGGGTATGTAGTTCTGGTGCAAAATGCAGCGTTGTTGTGGAGCGCAGTCTGCTGCCTATTGTCGTGGTTTAGAGTAAGAGCGGTAGTACTTCTGATATGGGGAAGAGGGCTTGGGGGTTTTGGCAGGTCAGGGGTGAGGAAGGGCAAAGCTGGCTGAGAGGTGCTGGATGCTTCACTTTTAGCTATAAACGTCAAGTTCAAAGGCTCTGTAAACCCACGCAAAAGGCAGCCTAAAGTTTATTTCCGGCTAGAATTGCTTACGTCGCCTGAAGATATGAATGGGGGCTTTAACCCGGAGACAAACTTAGCTTCTGTGGTTGTTTAGTACTCTGTTAGTGTCTAGCTTGACAAAAATTGAGTAGCTCTTCGCCCCCCACCCCCTTATAGCGTGCATAGTCGGTCTTTGTAGCTCTGCTTGGGAAACGTTGGCTGCGGGCGGAGAGGCAGTAATTTTGAAGCGCAGCGGTTGACTTGCTAGGAATTGGCTATCTGGTTTCTCTGGGTGGTTCTCTGCTCCCGTCCCTTCCCTTGCCGCCCCCTTTGTGTGTGGCTTTTTATTTACTTTATTTATGGTTTCGTGCTTCCTTCTCCAGCTTCTCGGGCGTTTAATGATTGTTGGCAAGAAGCGTGCTGCTCACCTGGGCCCGCCTGATGGATTCCGGACGGTTGCGGGTGAAGGGCCAGAGGGTGGGCAGTCTGTCCATCACGTGCACCTACATATTCTGGGTGGCCGTCAGTTGGGCTGGCCGCCTGGCTAAGGCTTTTGTCCCCCAAGAGTTGCTGCACGTGTACAAATCATCACTGGATGGATTTTTTCTGTTGCCCGTCAGTCTAGCCACTGTTGGTGTCTAATTTCTCGTGAGGCGTGTCTGTGGAAGGTAATAAAAGCTTTGAGCGGCAGTTGCACAATAAAGATTTAGCATGGGGATATCATCTCTGTCTTGTGCATCTTACTGAGGGGAAATAGTTCTGCAAGGTAAAACGGTGTCTCCCCGGAGCGTAAGCATGTGGAATGTTTCGGTCTGTTAAGTGTTGCGTAGATAGATAGTGATTTGCCCAGTCATTTGAAGCGTGACAGGGGAACCGCACAGCAGTCTCCTGCGTCTTGTTGGGTGCAATCTCTTAGCTTTTTGGGAAGTGGGATGCAAGTGTGCATACAGCCAGTGTAGGCTGCTGCTGAACCTCTAGAGAAGACTGTATGCGACGCTAGAGGCAGGCCGGCCGTACAAGGGCGGTTTCATCACGGTGCAGTGTGCTGGGAGCATCCGATTCCTGTTGGAGCACTCGATGAATGGCTGTGTAGTAAGGCCCCGTTGATATCCCTTTTCTGGTGAGGAGGGGTATATATGGTAGGAGAAAACAATTGGCCTGAATGGCAGCTTTGCTGCTTCCATAGCACAGTGGACAGTTGTGGAATTTGTCAGTTTGGGTCAGCTGTCCTGGCTCTGTCCCCTTCCAACGTCTTGCCCACCCCCGGCTTACCGGATGCTGGGGGAAAGGGTGGTTGGAGAGACAGCCTCCATGCTGTGGGAGCACTGCTCAGCAGTAGCCAAAACACTGCTGTGTTATCAAAGCCCTTCTAGCTACAACTACCAAGCGCAGCACTATGAGGGCTGCTACGGGGAAAGTTGCCGCCGTCCCCGCCAGACCCAAACCAAAAGTACATGACAGGGAGACGGCAAACTTCATCTTTCTTTTTTTCTTTTCGGTGATCAGGTTAAGTTTGGTGACGCTGGCACGTAAGCAACCCGAGGACTTGACCTTGATTTAAGCTTTCCCGGGAGGCGATGGAAACTGATATAGGATGTTTCCTTGACACCGCACGGGTGCAGCGAAGCGGAGTGCAATGCAGCGCTTGCTTACTGAACGATTGAGCTAGGTAACATCGATTGTTCTGTCTGTGCAAACTCCCTAAGGTATTTAGGAGGTGTTCCTACTTCCGGGGGCAGGGGAATTTTGAAGAAGCTGGTATGGCTTGTACATTCAGAGGGACTGGGTGATTACCGTCGGTTTTGGAAGCCTGTGGTGCCTGGTGGAATTGATGTCTCTCCTCACAGGCAGCGTTGGAGAGAGCAAAGGGTTATTAAAACAGCCCCCCCCCCCCCCAGCGCTGGGGAGTCTACCGCATCCCTGGGGACGTTGTTCCAGTGGTTGATGGTTCTCACTGATTAAAAAAAACCAAAACAACCCGAACGCAAACCCCAAACCCCAAGTTTGTCTTGTATGGAGATGAAACCTCTCTCCTGGCACAGACTTGTACCTGTCGTCTCTATGTGGCTCCTTGAGAAGAGAGTGCCTCTGTCCTCTTTTTGTAGCCTCCCCTTTAAGTAGTGGAAGACTCTGCTGAGGTGTGTTGTGTCGTCCCCGTGTCGTCGTCCCCCCTCCCCCCCCCCCGAGCCTTCTCTTCTCCAAGGGAAAAAAGACCCAACTCCTTCATTCTTTGCTCACAGGGCAGGTTGTCTGGCCCTTTAATCATCTTTGTGGCCCTCCTCGGGACCCTCTCCAGTCTGTCTGCATCTTTGTTTGAATTGCGGTGACCAGAACCGGACACAGTGCTCCAGGGGTGGCCGCCTCTGCCAGAGGAGGTCAGGGTCTGCCCTGTGGCAGACACGGCTGGTTCCAGGCAGCAGGTCACCTCCAGCATTTGCATGTAAGCAAAGAAGCGCCTACGAGGCGGCGTTTTGGAGAAGTCCCCAAAGCCCTTTCTAGGGAGCCAACATGCTGGGGTGCCTCTCTGAAGTGCCTGTACGCGATCGCACGCAGTATGGGGAATAAGCGTGAGGAGCCGGAGATGCATGTGCGGTTGCAGGGCTACGATCTCGTTGGGATCACGAAGGCGTGGTGGGATGGCTCCTGTGACTCTTTAGGAAGGACAGGGTGGGGAAATGAGGAGGGGGAGCGGCCCTTTTAGGTAAGAGAACAGCTGGACTGCATGGCGCCCTGCCTGGGGAGGCCTGATGAGCCGACCGAGAGCTTATGGGTAAGGATGGAAGAGAAGAGGGGTGAGGGTGGCATTGTTGCGGGTGTCGGGTATAGGCCGCCCGACCAGGAAGAGCAAGCGGGTGAGGCCCCCTAAAGACAAACAAGAGCAGCCTCGCGTTCGCAGGCCCTGGTCCTCACGGTATTGGCTGGAGGGACAACACAGCGGGGCATAAGCAATCTAGGAGGTTCCTGGAGCGTGTCGACGACAACTTCCTCACCCAAGCGATAGAGGGGCCAACGAGGAGAGGTGCTCTGCTGGACCTCCTACAGGCCAACAAGGAGGGGCTTGTTGGGGGTGCAAAGGCAACCTTGGCTGCAGTGATCGTGAGATGGTGGAGTTCAGGCTCTCGAGAGGAGGGTGAAAAGGCAAGCTCGCACCCCTGCACTGGAGGAGAGCTGACTCTGGCCTCTTCAGGCATCTGCTTGGAAGCGTCCCATGGGATAAGGCCCTGGGGGGAAGAGGGGCCCAAGAAAGCTGGTTCGTATTGGAGGGTCACCTCCTCCAAGCTCAGGAGTTGGTCCATCCCAAGGAGCAGGAAGTCTGGCCAAAATGCCGGGAGGCCCATGTGGATGAGCGAGGAGCTCCTGGGCAAACTCAAGCGCAAAAAGGAAGCCTGCAGAGGGTGGAAGCAAGGACCCACCCTCCTCCAGTAGGTAAGACAGGAGATGATCTAGTGACAAGCACCGAGGAGAAGGCTGAGCGGGGTACTCAACGATTTTTTTTCCCTCCGTTTTCACTGGCAATCACTGTTCCCAAGTGCCTCAAGTCCCTGAACCTCAAGGCAGGGACTGGGGGAACAAAGTCCCTCCCATCGTGGGAAACGACCCGGTTCGAGACCGCCTGAGGAGCCTGAACATGCACGAGTCCGGCACCTGGGGTGGAACAGCCCCACGCACCGGTATATGCTGGAAGCCGACTGGCTGGAAAGCAGCTTTGCAGGAAAGGGGGGGGGCGGTCCTGGTGGACACCAAGTTGAACGTGAGCCGACAACGTGGCCTTGCCGCAAAGGCGGCTAAGGATATCCTTAGCCCGATAGAGAGGAAAGCAGGGGTTATAGAAGCTGCAGTACCCAATCAAATTGCTCGCTATTCCCCAGGGATGCAGGGCACCCTCGGGCAGCTTTGGGGGCGCTGCCTCTTTTTGTAAAAGCCTCCTACCCAGGTCAGCACAAAGCCTCTCTCGATCGGCCCTCGAGCCACCAGTGCTGAACACGCGCTTTGTATTTTATTTGTGCTTTCTTTTCTCCCGGGAGGCGTGCATCTTAGAAGCGCCTGCAATTGAAGCGGGGCTTTCAGGGAGCAATTCAGAGCAAGTTCTGTTGGTTCTGCGAAATGTTCCTAAAAGTTAAGGCCCGCCCCGGCAGAAGCAGTCATTTGACTGGAAGGAGCAGCACCAAAAAGCCACGGGCACGTTTGGGGTGGAGTCGATGCGGTAATAAATACGAGGAGCCAGTAGTTCTAGCTACAGGAGCCTCTTCGGAGGCCTCGTTTCCCGCCCACAGGGTCGCAGCACTACACGGCGCAGACCCCTGCGCGGCCTCGCCCGGTGTGTTCTCCTTCGGCGCCCCAAGGGCGCGCAAACTCCCTGAGCCCCTGTAAGCAGCATGTCGACGAGGGCTGATCCGCCAAGGGGGCGGGGACAAGCGAAAACGGCAGGCGAGGCAGCCAATCGAAGCGCGGGATCGGCCGGCGGCGATTTGGCGGTCCAATGGGCTCTGCGGAGGGCCTGGCCGAGCGGAGGAAGCGCGGGGGCGACAAAGGGCTTTGTGGTGGCAATCGAGATTGTCGGGGCGCGGGCCGCGTGGCCCGGTGGCGCCGCTACTGTCTTCGGAAAGTTCATCGGCAAGACGCTTCCCCGCCAGCGTCATCTACGAGGACGAGGGGAATGAGGAGGTGGGGGTAGCCCCGGCTTTGCTCTGTGCGCGGTTCCTCTTCCTTCTCCGCTCCCACTCCCGCTGCCCCCGCGCTCGCAGGCTCCCTGAGCCGAGGACCCGTTGCGCGGTGGGTGCCCTGGAGCGGGGCAGGGCGGGTGGCGGCGTTGCTGCGGGTGGCTGGAGGGACGGACGGGGCCTCTCTGGGATGTTGCGCTCTCTACTGCACCGTCCCTAAACCGTCGCGCTTTTTCGGTGCGCCGCCCCCGTCCCCGGCTGTCGCGGCGCGTACTGAGTTGCTGGTGCTGTCCGGCTCGCCTCGGTTCCCAGCCCCACCGTGCCGTGTGCGCGCGCGCGCGCGCGTAGAGGAGGGCCTCTGACGGGAACGCGCTTGGCGTAGGCCGCAGACGTTTGCCGCGTGATATCCCTTTGGCGGTGCAAGTCGCGCAAAGTTGGCTGCCGAGGGATGGGAGCGGTCCTGCCTCGTGTAGGATGTTAGCCTTGAAACCTTAGATTAAGCGCGCGCAGCCAACCTCCTCGGGGCTTCCGGGGTGTGTGTGATGTGTGTACGTATGTGTGTAAACAGCAAACGTCTGAGCAGTGACCGTAATGCGTTAGTTCTGCGTTGGAGACACGGAAGTCTTGATGTGCCTCGTAATACCATTGTAGAGATTTCACGGCTCTGCCGTGCTGGGCTTTCTTTCTGAACAGCCAAACTGGATTATTTA